>NC_071397.1:3878205-4193330 GCF_022682495.2 Desmodus rotundus | reverse complement strand
AGAGCTTTGAGGAGCTGGTTCCTGGAATGCCCCGTGGGGGGTGGGCTCCAGTAGCCAGCCTGTGTGGCTGCTTTCCCTTCCTCACCCGGGGTCTTCATTTTCCCATCACTGTTTCCCGGGGTCACTTTCAACACACAGGAGCTCACCCCAGACCTTGTGTCTGGGTCGGCCTCAGGGGGAGCCCAGCCTTAAGACATTTAAGTATGAAGAAGGGGAGGTCTAGGGTGGGAACTGAAAGTCACCCACATCTACGCTGACAAAACATTTCGCATAAACCACCTCACCTAACCCCCTCCCCCAACAACAGTGGGGGGTGGGGTGTTATTCCTCCCATTTTCTACATGACCAAGCAGAGGCTCAGAGAGGTCACACAGCTGGTGGAGGCGATTTAAACGTACTTGTCTGGGTCCAAAGCCCTGCACTTTCCCCCCACTTTGTCCTGCTATTTGCAGCCGGACTTTGCAGCACAGATGCTGAATGGCTGTGGGCGGTGGAGGAACTGAACCCAGGAGCTCGTCCCAGAGACAATGAGGCGCATCCTGCCTGGCCGTGGGTGGGAGGGTCCCCTGCCAGCAACACTGATGGCCTGTCTTCATTTCTGCTTCCAGATCAGGCGGCACCCCAGCTTTAAAAGGTTTTTTTACCAGCTTCCAGACTCATCCCTCGTAAAGCTGACCGCCACCCTTCGCAGACAGGGCGCCCGCTCCCTGGAGTCCAACAGGAACCCCGCCGAGAGGCCCTACCAGTTTGCCTTTGGCTTGGCCAACAATTGTCACAACGTCCTCAGCCTGATGGGTCTGCGCTACCCCCAGTTCCCATGCAGGGAGGCCCAGCAGGTGAGAATCGGCGATGAGGCACAAGGGCACAAGCGAGGAGGACAGGGTCATGGTCAAGACAGGATCTGCTTACTGCCCCCTCCCCCCTGCCCAGTTCAGGACTTCTGGGGTCCAGCTCAAATGCCACCTGCTTGCTGAGGCCTTTTGAGACCGTTCTACACCGCGGTGACCGTTTTCTCTCCCCACACCCTCACTGGCTCTACTTGCATTTTCCTTATTGGCTCTGGCGTCTAACTGCGCGCATTTTCATACTTTTCGACATCAGTATGGAACACTGAGCTGGCTGCTAGCTAAGCGCGCCCCCTTATTATTTCATGGGTTCTGCTGCTTGGCTTCCCAACTTGCGACTGTCATAAAATTTAAATAGCAAAGCAAAGTTAGATCACATTCAAATAAGGGGTGGTGGAGGTAGATGAGAAGGCTCCATGGGCTGTTTGCTTCTGGAGGGCTTCCTGGAGGCGCTCCATCCCGACCTTGGCTGGAGGATTAACAGCAGCCTCCCCCTGCAGTTACTCCCACTCTTCCGATTGCTTTCGTGCTTTTCCCTCGCTCAAGGCTCTGAGATGTTCCCTTTAGAAATAATACTTATCAATGTTTTTTTTTTTAAGTCTGAGTTTTCACATGTTTTCTGGAGGGCCCTGATGAACAATTTTCCCTTCCCCTCTCAAGTCCACTTAAGATAACCTGCTTACAAACATGGGACCCCACTCTATAGAGCAGAAGCTACTGAGCGAGGACGTGACTTTAAAGGAAAGAAATGTTGTTTATTGGTGTGGGACACACAGACCCAGAACTTCTGCGTCCCAGGAAACCAGAGCGCTGCGGCAGAGGCATCACCACCACTTACTTGCACTGTGTCCCTCTCCTGGAACGAGCTTTGGATGCGTGGGCTGAGGCTTACAAGAAAGCTGGTCTTACGCCATGACGCTTGTACCTTGTTATTCCAATGCTCCACACGGCTTTGGCTTGTTTTCTTGCTGAGAACTCCTCGTGACCTTAGACCTCTCTTTTCTCGGCCTCACTGTCTTCCCCCGGAGAATGGGGGTATTACAGACAGTTTGGCCCCTAAGATGGATTAGGTAATAGCTTATGGAGTGATCTGAGTTCTTCGGGAAAGACATTACAGACACATGAGTTCTGACACCCTCAGGACCCTGACTCCATCCTCTGGTTTCACCCATTCATTCATCCTTTCATTCATGCGACCCATGGGTAGCGCACGAGGCTCTGCGAGGGCCCGTGGAATGTTCTGCTGGTGGAGAGGACAGAATGTTTACTGATGACAAAATTTAATATCAATTAAATGCCCCATTAGTGGTAATTGAGGCCAATAAAGCAAATTGGTTCTGGGAGACTTCCAGGAGGTGGCAGGCATTGATTTTTGAGGATGGAGAGGCTGTAGACGGGGGAAAGGACATGGCAGGTGGAAGGTGCTGTGTGAGCAAAGACCCAGAGGGGGAACTCGTATGCTGTGTTGATGGGAGTGGAACCTACAAATAATTGGGCTCTGGCTAAAACTTCTGTTCTTTTTCTCCTCCCAGAACCTCACAAGCCCTGGGACCCAAAGTCCAGATTGAAAGCTGTGCTTCGCACTCAAGCACGCCCTTGAACAACCCAAACAACTGGTGGCTTTAGCCAGGACACCCTGAGGATGCTTCATAACTGTCCCAATCCAGGGCTTCGCAGACGTGCCTGCAGACAAGCGAGGACCACCATTCTGCATCCTCACGTCGTCACGGGCTTATTGAGACCGAGGATGCACAAAGCCTTCTTCCTCAGAACGAGAGGCAGAGACTACGCTGCGAGAAATAAGCCCTGGACTGGGAGTTAGGAGACTCGGGCATCCAACTGCTGACCTGCTTCAAACTTGCTGCAAGGCCTTGTGTGCCCCCCGTCCTCTCCAGGCCTTGGGTTCTGGGCTGGACGCGGAGAACCATTATATCCCTTCTGGTTCTACATTGCAAAAATCTGTCTAAAGTGGATAGTGAGTGTTTTACTCTGTGGCTAAATATACCCTCCCCACTGAGCTGGAGGCACTCACCGAATAAATGAATGAATGAATGAATGAATGAAAGAAACGGTGGAGAACTCCTAAGATCCAGGCAGCTTATTAGGCATTCACGGGAGGCCTTGTTCCTCAGCTGGAATTGTACAGCCAGTGATTCTACCCCTAAACTGTGGGGCGGGAGGAAACAGGGGAGCTGCCTCCACAAGCACGGTCTGGCCAGTGTGGCCACGACTCGAAGCCATTGGCAGCCCTCGTGCTGCCTTAACGTGCCCTCAGGTTTTTACTTTTACTTAAGAGTTACTAAATCCTTAATCTTATTTCTTTATTGCTTGATTCACAGAGCTAAAAACATGCCACTAAGTATAGAAGACATGCTGACATTTCTTCAGGTGTTGGTTGTAATGGGTCTTTCGTTTGAAAAGTAAATTTTCGTTTAATCGCTCACCAGAACATCCAGGTGCGTTTAAACAGGTGTGCCTCTGTGGGCCACACAGAGCTTATCTAGTTCGCAGTGCTTACCGCCCGTACGGGTTTGTAGATGCCTCCCAGGAGTTCTGCAGGTCCCGCTAGGGAAGACCTACGGACTGGGGATCGCCGGTCTCAGAAACCTCCCAAACCTGTGCCCTGTAATTCTATCACCAGAGAAGTGAAGCTGATGCCTTCCAGCTCTGCCAGCTCATGGGGGTCCGCCGAGAGTCAGTGAGCACATGGATGTGAAGGGCTCTGAAAACTACATAGCTGCATGTCCATGTGTGTCATGTGTGTTACACACCCAATCCGGCAGTTAGTGCTCAGGGAACTGGGGGAGGGCTTCAAGCTGGACGCCTGCAGGTGGCTGCACGGGCGTGCTCCGCTCCAGAGCACCACAGCCCAGGACGTGCTGCTCACTTCCTGGACTTTGTGGATTTGTGGACTTATGATGACAGTTTTCCAGCTGACGGCAGTGGTCTTGAGAAAGGGCCTTCTTTTTGTTTTTGTGCAAAGGTGAGGTGTGGGCTGTGAGGGGCTCTGCCTTCTACGACTGAACAGTTTCAACAGCGTGGCCCCAGTGCCCGCATCTCCCACGTGTCTGTGACCTCCGTGCACACCGCAGGGCTGGAAACACAGCCCTTGGACCCTGCCTGGAACCCGTGGCCGTAGGGGAGAGGGGGTTAACACCTGGATGGCAAACTCAGTCTTGTCACCCTTGAAGGACATTGTGTTGTGATGTCGAACCTGTGGCGAGAACTGTGGGGTGGGACTGGGGCGGGGGGTGGGGACAAGTCCAGGGTAGAGAGGCCTCAGGTGCTTAGATGGGACTGACCTCAAACCCGAGCCAAAGTTCAGGAATTTCAACTAAGCACATTCTGAAAGTCACTTAGTGTTGTTGCTTCTAAGAAGTGGGAGAGAGGCGAGCTATTTATGGGTTTATTTGAGTCAGTGTTTAGGACTACGGTGCCAAAATGTAAAGGATAGGAGTCGGTTTTAAACGAGGGTCAGGAGCCTTCCGTATGTAGTTTCTCGGGTGGAGCGATGTTCTTTGAGCTGAGTGTTTGGTATGAGTTCCCAACGCTGGCATCTCTGTCCCATTTTTGGACTGGGTTATTGGAATAAATAAAGAAACTGGCTTTCACAAAGGTCTCACCTGGATTATTCACAACGGGACAAGACGGGGCCCACTGGCCACACCTGGGCCTGTCAGGTGCCGGAAAGGCTGTGGGGGTCAGCCTCCTGGTCCCTGCCTGGGGACCCTCTCTGGGTGCTTTCCAGGGGTCCCATCCTTGGGGAGCCACCTTGCTGAAGCAGTGAAAAAAAGTGCTCTGGGCTAACGCTGCCCATCGGCTGATGACTTTGGAGGCAAGACACTTGCCCTCCAGATCTGACATTCTTAAGGTGACTCTTAAGGTGACAATTAATTGTATGTCCAGGTAAATGTGGGCCAGTCCTGATTCTCTATCATCTGTTTTATTAGTCCCTAACTTCTGGTACCTAAACTCTGTCCCTCACAACAGAAGGATAGAATTGACAGAATATAGTGCCTAGTTTTGGGTCTGGAAAATGTGGTCTGGAGAATTCAAGATGGAAGCATAGGTAGACACACTGCGTCTCCTCGCACAACCAAAAGAAGGACAACAACAACTTAAAAACAAAAAAACAACCAGAACTGACAGAAAATCGAACCGCACGGAAGTTCAACAACTGAGGAGATAAAGAAGAAACATTCGTTCAGACTAGTAGGAGGGGCAGGGATGGGCAGCCAGGGCAGACCAGACTCCTGGCAACACAGCAGGACCCAGAGACTGGCGGATTGTGGAGAGAACGGGGCAGGCAGTGAGACCGCTAGCAGAGCCCACGGCCCCCAATTCGCACATAGATAAACTGGGAGGGACGGCAGGGGAGCGAAGCAGATGGCGCAACCCAGAGCTCCAGCGCCAGGAAATAAAGCATCAAACCTCTGATTGAAAACACCTGTAGGGGTTGAGGCAGCAGCAGGAGAAACTCCCACCCTCACAGGAGAGTTTGCTGGAGAGACCCACAGGGTCCTAGAACGTACACAAACCCACCCACTCAGGAAGCAGCACTAGAGGAGCCCAATTTGATGGTGGGTAGTGGGGGAAGTGACTGAAATCCGGCAGAGAGTAGAGTAAGAACCATTGCTCCCTTTCGGCCCCTCCCCCCCACAGAGCATCACAGCCCAGCGACCAGTTACCCTGCCCTAGTGAACAACTAAGGCTCCACCCCTTTACATAACAGGTGCGCTGAGACAAAAAAAAAAAAAAAGGCCCAAATGAAAGAACAGATCAAAGCCCCAGAAATAATTCAACTAAGCAGTGAACAGATAGCCAACCTATCAGATGCACAGTTCAAAACACTGGTAACCAGGAAGCTCACAGAATTGGTTGAATTTGGTTGCAAATTAGATGAAAAAATGAAGGCTCTGCTAAAAGAAACAAAGGAAAATGTACAGGGAACCAATAGTGATGCGAAGGAAACTGGGACTCAAATCAACAGTGTGGACCAGAAGGAAGAAAGAAACATCCAACCAGAAAAGAATGAAGCAACACGAATTCGGAAAAATGAGGAGAGGCTTAGGAACCTCCAGGACATCTTGAAACGTTCCAACATCCGAATTATAGGGGTGCCAGAAGGAGAAGAGGAAGAACAAAAAATTGAAAACTTATTTAAACAAATAATGAAGGAGAACTTCCCTAATCTGGCAAAGGAAATAAACTTCCAGGAAGTCCAGGAAGCTCAGAGAGTCCCAAAGAAGCTGGACCCAAGGAGGAACACACCAAGGCACATCATAATCACGTTAGCCAAGACTAAAAATAAGGAGAGAATCTTAGAAGCAGCAAGAGAAAAGGACACAGTTACCTACAAAGGAGTTCCCATAAGACTGTCAGCTGATTTCTCAAAAGAGACCTTACAGGCAAGAAGGGGCTGGAAAGAAGTATTCCAAGTCATGAAAGGCAAGGACCTACATCCTAGATTACTATACCCAGCAAAGCTATCATTTAGAATGGAAGGGCAGATAAAGTGCTTCCCAGATAAGGTCAAGTTCAAGGAGTTCATCATCACCAAGCACTTATTATATGAAATGTTAAAGGGACTTATCTAAGAAAAAGAAGATAAAAAATATGAACAGTAAAATGACAGCAAACTCACACTTGTTAACAACCACACCTAAAACAAAAACAAAAGCAAACTAAGCAAACATCTAGAACAGGAACAGAACCACAGAAATGGAGATCACATGGAGGGTTATCAACAGGGGAGTGGGAGGGGGAGAGAGGGGGGAAAGGTACAGAGAACAAGTAGCATAAATGGTAGGTAGAAAATAGACAGGGGCAGGTTAAGAATAGTATAGGAAATGTAGAAGCCAAAGAACTTAGATGTATGACCCATGGACATGAACTATAGGGTGGAATGTGGGAGGGAGGGGGTGGGCAGGATGGAGTGGAGTGAAGGGGGGGAAATGGGACAACTGTAATAACGTAATAAATATATTTTTTAAAAAGAAAATTAAAAAGAAAAGAAAAGAAAAGAAAATGTGGTCTCCATTGAAATGCGCTAAAGGCCTCCTTTCCCCTCTCTCAGATAACACATGAGTTCTTCCGGTGGCCCCAGGGGAAGGTGGCCCTTCTTCTTTTCAAACCACATTTCCATTTCCCAAGCCTGGAGGGCTCACCAGAACGCTCTGAGGACAGCAGGGGGCAGTGTTACTATCCTCATCTCCCAGATGAGGAGGCTGAGGCTCAGACTTGGCAGTGCCTCCTTCAAGGTCACACAGTCAGCTACAGACAGAACAATCCATTCGTTCATTTATTCAGCCAATATTTATTGAGCACTTACCACGTGCCAGGTCTGATGTAAAGGACACAGTGCCGCCCGCAGGATGCTGATTGACTTCACTGGCTGGGGGAATTTTGTGTCAATGGGAATACAGGGTGGTGGACGCCATGTGGGGGTGGGCCTCCCTCAAGTCACAGCACGGAGACTTTCCAGAACGCTGGCATGCATGACAGACCTGGCTGCTTTGAACAGTTCTTAAAAGGTGGGCAAGTAGCATCAAGACATAATTAAGCTAATTTCTCACCCAGAGAAGTCAGGAGGCTGAGTGGGTGAGTCAGAGGCAATGGGGTCAGCAGGGAGCTGGTTGAGTTCGGGGTGTTAGCAGGGTCACGGCGAGGGCAGCACTGAATGATATCTATCATTCAGATATACTTGCTTGGGAAACCGGAGTGTGTTCTGGCCTTGGCCTTGGCCTTGGCACCAGTGAGACATCCCAGTTTCAAAGCACAGTGACTATGGCATCAAAAAAAAAAAACCACTCCAATAACCCTGGCTGGTGTGGCTCAGTTGGTTGAGTGTTGGCCTGTGAACCAAAAGGTCACTGGTTCGATTCCTTATCACGGCACATGCCTGTGTTGTGGGTTCGGTCTCACGTGTGAGAGGCAAGAGACCCATGTTTCTCCCTCACATTGATGGCTCTCTCCATCTCTCTCTCTCTCCATCCTCCCTCTCTGAATAAATAAATAAATAGTTAAAAAACCAGAACAGAAACAATCCATTAGTTTTTTTTAAAGCATAAAAAAGGGAAAGGAACTAATTAGGGGTTGCCAAATTTAGCAAATAAAAATAAGGGAGCCCTGTTAAATTTGAATTTCAGATACACAAAAAAATAATTGTAATACTGGAGACATAGTTATATAAATAACTATTCACTGTTTATCTGAAATTCAAACTTAACAAAGCTTCTGGTATTTCACCTGGCAACCCTGGAACTAATGCAAGAACAATTCTATTGATTACCTCAAAGTGGGGAAATAAGAAATTAAGCAAAATGAAGGAAAACATCTGAGGGGCTTTACTGATACTTAGAACGAACACAAAGGCGGCTTCGGGGTAAAAGAGCAGCTAGCACCGGGTTCTGCTCTCCCTCGCACACCAAGCGATGCGCATTCCAGAGCTGTGCTGGACTGATACAGTCCCTCCCCTGGTTCCTGCGTCTCAGGCCTCTGGGCACACGGCCACCTGCCAAAGGCAAGGCCACTCCCGGAGGAAAGGCCTGTGGCCGGGTGGGCCCCTCCACAGAACCAGGGGGCTTCCCTAGACTGCTCTGGGCCAAGAATCAGAGAAGGCAGGGGGTCCAAGGACACCGGAGGCTTGATTCTGCTCAGGCCTGTTAAAAGCAGGCTCCCCTGGGGCCTCCTGGTCGTAACAGCCCCCACCCTCCATGGCTAAGTTCGCAAGTGCCCTCCCAGGTGCCCCAGCCCAGTCCAGGGCTGTATTCCACCTAGCCCCCTGGGATGTGCGTCCCAGGGTTTGTTAGGCAAATACATCTGAGGCCTAACAAACCCTGGGGCCGCCCCCCCTCCCCCGCCCCCGTACTGGGCCTGGCTGGGGCAGGCTAATTTTTTCCTGAACAGGATGGAAAAACTGAGGCCAAAGGTGTCTTTATCATGGAACATTTTCACTTTGGTGCGAACAGCTGAGTCTGCCCTCATTCGGGCTGGGGCACAGGAGGGGCAGAGGTGTTGGGACCCGCCCAATTTCCTCTAGCACTACCCCAGGACTCAAGGCAGTCCAGGGCCGCCAGCTGGACACGGCCGTGCCAGACAGTCCCTGGGGAGCTTGGGAGGCTTCCAGCAAGTGGCCGAGGCAGGCTCCAGGAGTTCCAAGCTGAGGTTTCAGTATGCTGTGTGAATTAAAACAAAGCAAAACGAAAGAAGAACCTGGTGCTTTGACACCACAGGAAACAGGAAAGTGTCCGTGGGTCAGCCCTGCCTGACACCCCAGGGCCGTGCTCTGTGGACCAGATGGAGCCTGTGGGTTAGGACTGATCCCGCCCAGCTCACAGACGCAAACTCAGGCAGGGCTTGAGAGGGAGGCGCAGAGCCCCGAAGGCCAGGAGGGGGTGGTGTGGCATGCCCTTTGGTTCCAGTCCATGTGGATGTCTGTCTTTGTCTGCCCATCTGACCGGAGCAGGGTAGCGGAAGGGTTGGAAGGCCCGCAGGGACGCTAAAAGGATGCTCAGACAAGAAGTTAGTGGTCGCCTGGCCTCGGGGCTCTCAGGTCCTCTCATGTCCCGGCTCAAGTCTTCTCTCTCGGCTCACAGCGTCCTAGGAAAAGACACAGATTCGTCATGTCTAAGTCCCTCATCTAGGACTTCTTCCCCCTTGTCTCCAACAGAGAATGTTCCTCACCGCTTCATACCCCTTGGGCAGTCCGAGCAGGTGGGGCAGTCAAGCCCCACTAGAGCCGACCCGATGCGTCCAAATTGGAGCTCTCCCTTCATACCAAAGCCAGTTAGAAGGGTCACTTTATTATACGAGGGTCTTTTGCAAATGGAGAATCCCATGTGCAGAGCAGGAGTTGATAAAAGAGAGTCTGACACATTACTGGGTTTACAAAAGTCCGGTTAATATTTGGGTTCTCGGGAAGGGGGAGGAGGCCCCGGGGTGCCGAGTGCAGCTGTGCAAGGTCACACCGCCAACACGGGGGTGGGGGGGGGGGCGCTTTGCGGACATATTTATGTTGTATGTCATTTGTACTACTTTCTATATGCTGTTCACACAGTTTTGTAGCTTTGTATATCCTTCACACAGATTTCTAGCAGTCAGCAGTCAACTGTTTTAACCAAATCAGCGTATTAGAACAACCTCCCAGCAGCTAGCAGTCAAGTTCTCAAAGAAGGCATGCTGTTTTCGTAGGGCACAAGGCATTATGGGCTACTGTTGGCCTTGACTGTGACCGGGAAGAGGCAGGTGGGGGCAGAAGGGACACTGGGTTGATGGTGTTCGAGGGTCACCCCAGCGACTAGGGACAAGGCAGGCGGTGCCTGGCCTGCAGGCACACCCTGGGGTGGTCCACACCTCAGGGCAGCTGCATTCCTGGGCCGCGCTGGGATGAGGCCTGTAGGTGACCCAAACAGTCTTGGACGTGGAGAGCACAGAGTAGTCGAGTGGGCAGGAAATAGACCTGGATGGGAGAAGCTGAGGAAGCACGTGTGAGGAGAAAGGAGACAAAACCTGGGGAAGGGAAGACCTGAATTCCAAACCCTCCTCTACCTGCTGTGTGACCCTGGGCAAGTCACTCGCCCTCTGGGAAACTGCAGGAAGACACCTGCTGAACGCATCTTGGAGAAATGCTGGCATGTAAATTTGCACATTACTGGATGATTTTCAAATCTGACTGTGTCGTTCTGTCGTTTAAACCCCGTGATGACCGTCCAGCACCACCCGTAAAGTCCAACCTCCTTGGCATGGCAGCCCGACCAACCTGCCAGGTCGCCCTGTGCACCTCCCGGGGCACCTCCAGGCCTCTCCCTGCCCAGACGGAGAAACTAGGACTACACCCTGTGACTTCCAATTCTCACTCCAGCTCTGGGTGGCTACTTTGGGTTGTTGCATCGCTTTGTGGTCAACATTGAGACGCTGGTGACAGGCCCCTGGATTCGGATCCTAGCTCTGCCACCTACCCCCTGCGTGACTTCGAGCACATTATGTAACCTCTCTGTGCCACAGTGCTTAAGACATAGTAACTCCTACTTACACTGTAGCTGTTACTGTTACATGCACACTTGAATAGGTAGAAATTCCACAGTAAGTCAGAGGAGAGGCTCTAAGTGGTGGAAATTTTAAGTCTGGCAATTAGGAGGATCTGAGTAGCAATCAGCAAGACGGACCTCCTCCACTTCCCGCCGTAGCCTGCAGGCGGTCTCTCAATTTCTCCTCTTTCCACTTTGAGGCCACCCGAGTGAGATGGGACCCCTGAACTCTGCAGGAGGACAGACAGGCTGGCAGAGGAACACTATGCTGACACGTGTGTCTAGCCATGCTCTGGAGAAGGGCAGTTCTGGCGTAACTGCTGGTCCTGGAATGAAAGGGCCACGGAGCAGACTTGACCCCAGCCTGTAGCCTAAGTAGAGCTCCCCGATGCAACTCATGGATCCAGAAACAGAAAAACCGAGTTTTGGTTTGTAATGCACCGAGATCTGGGGTGCAGGGAGGTTGTTTGTCATGCAGCCTTATCATAGCAGCGATAACCAACTCGTACAGCATCAGGGTATAAATTTGAACATCTGATTTAAAGTGTGCGCCCATGCACGCACACTCACACACACATTGACGTACGGAACACCTACACTGTAGCTTTCCTTCCAGCCTCTCTTGTCTTTGTGGGGAGGGGTATCAGCTGGGGACCAGGAGTTTACACAGGACTAGCCCAGGGACCTGACGGTGTCCCTGTGTCTGCAGTTTGGGAGGAAATGAGCAATTCACGCCTCCTTCTCTATGCCTAACATTTTTGAGCTTCTCTTTCCTGCACCCTGCCCTGGTCTTTGACGCTCAGAGCAGTGAGTCTGTACGGAATTGCTTAAGGTCATCCACGGTGGGTCACCTCCAGGCAGCTTCACAGCCTATGCTGTAACGGAGTCCCGGACACAGCATGTGTGACCCACTGACAACGGTGTCTCTCACAGCTTACGAGGGTTGTTTTCTTTGTTTTTACCACCGTCTGCTTTTTATAAAGCACCTGATTCCTAGAAGTTTGCCAACCGTGCCCGCTCTGGTTGAACTGCATCGTTCCCCACTGCTCGGACGTGTGGGAAGAGGTGGGTCCAGGAATCAGGGGACCTGAGTCGGGACCTGGTTCCCTAATGGCTCCCAGCCAGGGAGGCTTCCCCACACCCACTGTAGACTGGCCTGCATTTTCCCGACCTAGGGACAGAGATATGACCCCCAAAGGTCAAGGAAGTCTTGGAGATGGACACCAAGGAAGAGAGTGAGAATAATCCCAGGCTGCACTGACACAGTGACCACCAGGGACCCCAACTGCCTGGTGGGCCCTGCATGCTCCCTGCTGATCCATTAATCCAGAAGGTGCCCTGTGGGTCTGCCCTACTTCCTGCAGCGGCTCCGAGAATCTCCCTCCCCACCATACTGCTTCCCCCTCCCGCAAAGCACCTACCTGCCCCCGGCAAGCCTCTGACCTCGTCTACCAAACACATCCCCCCGTCCCCCCAGGGACCGCCCCCAGCACAGGAGCAACCTGGAAAGATGTCCCTTAGAAGGATTTGGGGATTTTCCTGAGCAATAAAGCCTTGAAGCAAATTAAATAGCAATGTGGGTCTGTCTCTTTAGGAGAGTACTTTGATAATCCAGGAAAATAATTATAAATGACACCTAGCGTGGTTCGTGTTTGAGGCTGGCATTTTGAGTTTGTGGGTGTGTATGTATGTAGGTGTGTGCCTTTAACAAAGTTATGGTTCAGTAAAATAAAGAAAAAAAATTGAGGCTTGGTTTATATGGGGCTCGTAGTTCATCATATTAGTAGGTTTCATTCTTATCTTTGGTATGAAGTTCAAAGTTCAAGATAAACTTTTGAAATTTGGGGGTTGAGTTTAATTCATCTTTGATTTCCCCAGAGCCCAGAAGAGTGCTTGGCACTTACGAGGTAATAAACATTGCTTGAGTAAATCAACGACAATATAATATAGTCACAAAGCTATCAGAAGCTGGCCTACATTGATTAAGGCTTTTAGTTGGAGGGTGGGAACAGTTAGGAGCTTGACATGTTGAGGGGCGCGTGGGCACCGACCTGTCCAGTTTGGTTTTCTAGTACAGTTCTGTTCAGAAGCTGAGAGGTAGCTAGTCAACCTCTGGGAGTTGTAATTGTGGTATCTACTAATTACCGAGTGCTGTTACACATGTTGCTCTCTGCAACGCAGTGTTCGTAGCTGACTTCACTGAACGCTCACGACGGCTTTACGAGTTGGTATTATCTCTCTTTTCCAGATCAGGAAATAGAGGCTCAGAGAGGCCACGTGTCCTAAGCATGCTGAGTGAGACCGTGGCAGGTCACAGATTTCACTTTGGGTGCATTCCACCCCAAAGCCCAGCTCCTAACCCTCACACCCGACCCCGCTCCCTCCCTTGTAATCTGCCTGCAGACCACTCCCAAAGCTGCTCCTGCCTGCGGAATTTAAGAAACATTAGTCATACTCACCGCACTTTGCTGCCTGGTTTTTTGGACCGTGGTTGTCTCGGGAAGCCTTTTCTGGTGCTACTCGCCTTTGGCTTGCTCTTCTGGAATACCTCGCTGGCCCAACGGGAGCCTGCAGCAGGGCCCGCCCTGGGCAGAGAGAGGAGTGAGTGGTTTGTTACGCCCCATCCTGTGTCCTCCACTCTCAGGGCCCTGCCCCACCTCAGAATGTATCAGCCACTCCCATGCTGTGCTTCTCAGTCCTGGGAGCGTCAGAGTTCCCCGTGACCTTTATTTCGTAAGCAGGGAATATTTATCTGAGGAACGTCATGCTAACTATAGTCAATAGAAATTCGAACTTTTACGTAGTTATTTGTCAAAGCAATAGTTTAAATCATGTGAACAAAAAGCATAACTTATGCCCAAGCACAAAATTATTAAATATATGCAAACTCTTACAGAAAGTTTTATAATTAAAATTACACTAAGTGAAAGAATCAGGTATATTTTAATGTAGTTGATATAGCATGCTGTGGAGTGGGAACCTCAAAAGAAGCAGGCCCTGGTCTCCCCCATCAGTCTCACTGTGGCTACAGAGGAACCCAGCCACTGCTAGAGCGGCCCGGGCAGGTGGGCATGAGGTTCAGGGCAGAAATGCCCTTGACTTACCCTCTGCTGGCCTCCCACAGACTAACCCAACTGGTATCCAGCCAGAAGGGGAGCCTGGGAACTCAAAAGTATAGAGAGCTCAGGCCTGCTCCTAATGGCTGCAAAGGCAATCGGGGAGCACGTTGCACAACCCATGCGGTTGATGTGCCTGGTAAGTACGATTTTTCCAGGGACAATCGACAACACCGGAATGTTAGCCTCCTAATAGGGCCAATAAAAGATCTTCCAGATTAAGGGAGGCCCTCAGTTCATAGCATGCGGTGGCTATCCAGGGCCAGGCCACAGCTGTCCCTTGTTCTCTCGAACTGAGACATCACTGGAGTGTCCCACTGCGCTCAGAGAAGGTGCGTCCCCTGTGTGCGCAACAGGAAGCTAAAGAGAATGACGTCATCGGCATGAATAGGCCCATTTCTCACACGCTGTCCCCACTGAAGAAGACAGAAGAGGGACGGTAGTCTGCAATCACACCAACTAGAAAAGGACCCCAGTGTTTTAAGGCAGCTGGCAGGATGGAAAAATGTCGCTTAGCTGTCCCCCGCCCCCCAATCAAAGGAAAGAATGCATTTCAGTGAAGGAGAAACTTACAAGGTGTCCGGCTTGCTGGTGGATTCCTTCACATTCACCAGGGACCCGGGCTTGCTGGTGGATTCCTTGACATTCACCAGGGACCCCGGCTTGCTGGTGGATTCCTTGACATTCACCAGGGACCCCGGCTTGCTGGTGGATTCCTTCACATGCACCAGAGGCCCCGCACTCTGGGGACTTAAAGAGGCAAGAGGAGCTACAGCAAAAAGTAAAAATGTAGGAGACAGGGGTGAGATGGAACGGGGCAGGGGTGTTCAGCCACTTTTGATAGAACAATAGGAAGTAAGCGAGGGTGTTCAGAAAGAGCAAAGAACTGTCTCATCTCAAATTCGCATGTTTAGGGTCAAAATTGGGTTGATCCTATTGTTGGGTTTGACAACAATGCAGTGGCCTCTGCGGAGGGCTGATGCCCACCCTTCACACAACATCACCAACGATCCCCTGGCAAAAAGCGGCCGTGCTAGGGAGCGTCTTCAGGAAAAACCCCACAGGAGCCTGACCCTTCCATCACCTGCTTTATGTAATGCACTTTTATGGTTTTTGTTGTTGTTGGAATAGAAAATATTAACAGTTTTATGACCTTTGTTCTTACACGAGCCCTTTGCGTGTTTTCAGAGTACAGGGATATATAATATATGAAGATGACTATATAATAATGGAATACACAGAAATAAAAACAGTACGGACTCCTACCTGAGGCTCTTTCATTTGGAGGACTGGTGGATATCTCAACTATATTTGCAGTTCCTTCGTTCGCAGGTTTTCCCAGGGCCTTTTGCAACACCCCACCCCAGCAACATGGCCGTCGCTGCGTGACTGGTAACCCTCTCTGCCCAGCTCCCTCAGCTGCCTTAGGACGTGGTAGAGCCTCCGCTGGAGGCCCTAACGGGTTCCTCACCCTCAGCACTACTGCCCTTACAGGGCCACAATTCTTTGTTGTCGTCTGTCCTGTGCGTGTAGGAAGTTTAGCAGCATCTCTGGCCTCCAGACATTGCCTGATGTCTCCTGGGGGTAAAATCGCCCCCAGCTGGGATCTCCGCACCCTCTGTCCACCCCCAGAATGAGGTACGAGGAAGGAATGCCGATTCAGGGCCCAGGATGGCTCGGGGCGCTGAAGGTGGCTACCTTTAGGCCCAGGTGTGATAACATAAAATAAATGCATTTTATTTAACAGGAAATAAGAGAACATGTGAAACACTGTGACGAATTTCCTGTCTCTTAATATCCTTATATTTTTATCTCATTGCAACAACAAGAATCAGAGTAAACCTACTCCAGAGAAAGGGTCGCCTGTGACTTGGGGCAGATCTGAAAGGAGGAAAGCTTGCTCATCTGTGGAACTTTGCCGATGGAAGTTTGCTGATGGGCCATAAGGACTCCACAGCCTGGTTTCCTTCGCTCCCCTTTGCCCCACCCTGACCACCCACGGTAGCCAAACAGGCATCTTCTTCTTCCAGAATGTACCTTGCACTTTCCTTCTTTGTACCTGAGTTTCTAGAATAAACCAAATCCGAAATGCTCTTTTCAGTCCGTCCAGTCCCACCCCACAGACTACGGTTGTCAATATCCTGCCCATTTCGACTCATCTGTTGTCTCCCAGAGCCTTCCTTACTCCACATAGAGAGAAGTGATCTCATTCTCCATGGATACCCCCGACATGTTTTTGTTAGCAATACAGAACTTAATAATTTATCCTGTATTTTTGAGGTCGGTATTCATGCCATTCCCTCCGCAGAGGGGAGACTCCCTGAGTAAGGAACTGAGAACTACTCGTCTTTGCAACCCGCACGACGGTGCTTCTCAAACCATCTGCGGCAAAGGGCCTGTTTTGGAAACTCCTATTTGCAATCCGTAATCGACTAGTGCTTTTGAAAAATACAATCAAATGAGTTAGGTAAATTCTTCGAGGCCACGGCAGTATCTTATTGCTGTACACGTTTCTAACTGCCCGCTCTCGGTCCCGGCTCTCATTTCCCTGTGAACTCGTAGCAGACAGTTCGGGGACTGGCTGTGCTCCATGACCACGCGTTGGGCGGCACTGCCCAGTACAGCGGCTCTCACGACAAAAATGCACCACAACAGCAATTCTCACACGTAAGCGGGCAAAAGGACCACCCAAAGGGCTTGCAAAAAAGACAGCCGGGTCCCCCACTTCCACAGTCTGTGATTTAGCAGGTCTGCAGCAGGGCCTGAACATTCTCATTTCTAATGAGTTCTCAAGTGACGCATTGCTGAGGGTTGGAAACCACCCTTTGAGAATCACTGGGCTAAAGAAATGAACAAATGTCAAGTACAACGCCCCCTGTGGTTGCCTGTCCTTATTCCAGGTAGAGCCTCTGCAGCTAACCCTAACTTCGCCAGCGCAGCCCTCTGAAGCAATGGTTACCAGCCACCATGTTGTCATACCCTTGCCAAGGGGCTCCGGACATGAGGGAGCCATGAGAAGCCAGGGGGTCCATACCTTGGGGCTGTTCTGAGCCCAGGTCCTCCACAGGTGGCTGTGCGGAAGAACATGGAGGCAATGTTTGAGGTGTCCCCGCTGCTAAAGGCCCCACAGGTGGCCTGAGTAACATGGATGACCGGGAGGGTGGGGATCCAGGTGGTGACCCGGTCGGTCGTGCCTGCTGCTGTGGTGACGCAGGTGGTAGACCAGGTGTTGAGCTGGGTGGTAAGGGCACAGCTGGGAGTGATGCAGCTGGCAAGTCAGCTGGAGAACGTGAGGATGAGGAGTCCAGTGGCGATGCAGGTGACTGCTCAAATGAAGAGACAGGGGGTGAGACGGGCGACTCCACAGGCCACTCTTGTGTGGATTCAGGTGTCTGTTCAGGCGGGGACACAGGTGGACGGTGGCCACCGCTTCCTTCCCCTTTGGGAGCCTGTTGAGCGTGAAGCTGTGTGGGCTCTTCCAGACCAGCCTGCTCGGTTGGGCAGCTTGGTTTACTGCGCTCAGGACAGTCATTGCCAAGGGCGAGTTCTATCTGGCAGTACACTTCCACCCGGGGGAAAATCACTCTCTTGGAGGGAGAATTAAGGTAAGCGGCATCTAGACAAAACAAGAGCATGGGGTCACAGGTGGCATTACCAACCTCCAACGTCAGCATGGCGTTTGCAGAAAATTATTTTTTTCCACATTATTTTTATAAATAGGATTAGTGCTCATCAATGGCCTTTCTTTACTCACTTGAATTTACATTGAGTATTTGATTGTGGATTAATTCACTTATTCGGTGAATATTTATTGAGCACCTATTATGTGCCAGATATTCTACCAGGCACTGTGGATGTGAAGGAGACAAAGGCAGGTAAGACTGTCCCTGAGCTTACAGCTCGGTGCTGGGGCAGGCACTGGCCGCTCAGATAATCTCAAGTTTTAATCAAGACCAGTGTTGGGCAAGGGAGAACACGGGACTAGGAGGAAGGGAGGCAAGGAGGACTTAACCGGGAGGCTTCCCTAAGGGAGGGACATTTAAGCTAAGATCTGAAGGGCAAGTGGTCCAGGGGATGGTCAGCATGGGATGGGAGGAGCGTTTCAAATGGAAGGAACAGCACACACAAAGGCCAAGGTTCGAAGGAGAACCTGGACATGGAGGACTAGAGAGGTGGTGTGGCTGGAGCCGGGGAGGGCCACTGCAGTGGGAGAAGGGGCTGAGGAGGCCCAGGGACCAGATTACACAGGGACTTGTAGGTCGCACTGAGGACGCTTGGTTTTCATGGAGACCATGGAGACTTCTAGGCGGGGATGTGCTGACCTGACTCTGGCTTTGACAAGGTCACCATGGCTGCTGCATGGGGACTCACTGACAAGGGTATCGGGGACCCAGGGAACCTGTCAGGGTGCTGCGGAGAGGTGTTTGGGGTTTGTGCCTGGAAGGAGGTAGAAATCAGTGGGAGATTCTGTTTAGGAGGTAAATGAATGAGACCCGGTGGTGGATTGATTCGGGGGCGTGGGGAGGCAGGGGGCCCGCCCAATCAAAGGATGTTGGTGCCATCTACTGAGAATGTGACCATGAGAGGGAGGGGGAGGGGAGTGGGGAGAGCACAGGTCACGAGGTTGTTAGGGGACATGTTGAGTTTAAGGGGCCTTGGAGAGGCCCAAGGAGAGATGACAAGTGGGCAGTTGTGGGTATGGGTTTGGATCTCGGAGAAGAGATGAGGGTTAGAGGTGCCTGTATTTGGGACCCCACCCTGGGTGGAACAGAAGCCGTGGTGTGGCTGTGGACGAGACTGCCTAGGGAGGCCACGCAGAGTGAGAAGATGGAGGGGCCAGGATTGTGTTGGGAGCCAGGAGAGCGAGGGGGCCCAGGGCCAGCTTTCTAGATAGACAAGACCGGGGCAGATTTAAAAGTTGCTGGTAAGAGAAATCACAGACTGAGAGAAATATTTACAAACAATACTCCTGACCAAGGGCATTTATCTAGAAAACATAAAAGCTCTTAAATAAGGAAACAAACAACTCAGCTTTTTTTTTTAAATGGGCAAAAGAGTCAACTGAAATAGCATCCAATGGAAGAAGCTGGAACAATTTGAGTAAAAAAATAAAGAGTTGAATAACAACCCAAAGTATAAACTATGTATCCATGAGTTCATACGTATATAAACAAATGATTGAGTAAGTAACGGGGGAGAAGAGACAAACCTTCCATGCAGACGTCTAACTAATTCATGTAGACACCCTGACCTCAAGGAAATGGGGTTTAATCCCTTACTTTTCTAGCGTAAACCATGCAGAGTGACTTCCTTCCAAAAAGCACAGAATGGAAAGAGGAGAAAGCGTAACTGTACAGTGGACACCTGACGAACGCCACTGCAGCCAGGTGAGCAAGGTGAACATCACCAGCGATGTGTCCTGTGGGCAGTAGGCACCTTGATAAAATGTGAGGAGAGGGGGGCTTTGCCTCGGTGGTCTTCCTCCCTGAGACCCACACCCCCCGTGTGATCATGGGAAAAACAGCAGACAAACCCCAGCTGAGGGCACTCTACAAAATACCTGGCCAGGACTGAAACCCACGGGAGTCATTAAAAACAAGGAGGGTCAGAGAAGCTATCGCAAAGATGAGTAGCCCAAGGAAGCATAACAACTAAATGTAAGGTGCTCTCCGGGGTAAGATCCTGCATCAGAAAAAGAACATTAGGCAAAAACTAAGAAAATCTGAATACAGTATAGATTTAGTTGATAACAATTTGTCAACATTGCTTCACTAATTATAAACAATGTACCATACTAGGTACTATAACATCTCATAAATGTGAAACGTAATAATAGGGAAGCCTGGATGTACTATTTTCCTACTTTCCCTGTAAATCTAAAACTGGTTTAAAAAATAAAGCTCATTAAAGGTCTAGGAGGAAATGGGCAAAAGAGTGGTACAAACACTTCACCGAAGAAGCTATCTGGACAACGAAAAAGCAAGTGCAAAGACACTCCACACTCCTAGTCGTTAAGGGAGGCACATCCAAACCGCAGTAAGATACCACTGCGTGCATAGCAGGATGGCTGAAATTAAAAACACCTGCCATGCCAAGTGTCAGTGACAAGTGGGGCAAACCGGAACTTTCATATACCGTCGGTGAGAGTGTCAACTGATACAGCCACTTTGGAAAACAGTTTGGTGCTCTCATAAAACCACCAAAAGAATTGAACGTTGAATCTCAAAGAGACCTGCGCACACCCACGTCCAGGGCAGCATTATCTACGATAGCCAAGAGGTGGAAGCAAACCGTACGTCTACTGGTGTTGAAATGGACAAAGAAAATGTGGTACATACACGTGCTGGAATATTCATTCAGCCTTAGAAACGAAGAAAATCCTGTCTCATGCTACAACGTGTTTGAACCTTGAGAACGTCACAAATACTGTACGCATGGCTCACTTACGTGAGGAATCTAAGGCAAACCATAGAAATCGCAAGTCGAGGGGCAGGTGCCCGGGGCTGGGGGAGGGGCTGGGGAGAGGCTGGCCGACGGGGACAGAGTTCAGTTCTGCAAGATGAAAAGTTCTGGAATTTACAACAATGTAAATGTGCTTAATGCTACTGAACTGTACACTTAGAAATGGTTAAGATGGTACATTCGTATTATGTGCTTTTCTCATAATTGTATATATACAAATTATATATAATTATATAATAGAATTACATGTAATTGTATATAATTTTATTTATATAAATGTAACACATCTACCATATGATATAGTCATTCCACTGCTAGGTGTTTACCCAAGATAAATAAAAGCATCGTGCCCATACAAAGACACACACACGAGTGTTTATAGTAGCTTTATTCATAATAGTCTGAAGTGGGTACCACTTACATGCGCATTAACAGGTAAATGGCTAAATGAGCTCTGGTATATTCGTACAACGGAATGGAACGTAACAAGGGATGAACTAGTTATACTGTGCTATAATGACATGGGTGAATATGAGAATAATTACGCTGAGTAAAAGAATGCAGACAAAAAAAGATTTCATGCTGTAAGATTCCACTTACCAAAAACTCTAGGAAATGCAATTAATCTGTAACGACAGAAAGTAGATCAGGGGTTGCTTGGCGATTGGGAGTGGGTGAGGGAGGGTGGGAGTCACTTTGGGGCATGAGGAAACTTCGGGCTTGGTGGGTTGTTCCCTGCCCTGATCTGGTGCTGTTTCACAGGGGTGTGTGTGTGTGTGTGTGTGTGGCATGATGGATTGCTCACTGCCCTGATTGTGGTGCTATTTCACAGGAGCGTGTGAAAACATCAAACTGTGAGAGGTAGGAAGGGAGGGAGAGAAAAGGAAGAATGGCAGGAAGGCAGGAGGAAAGGGAAGGAGGGAAGAAGGGAGGTGAGGAGGTTTGGCTGGAGGGACCTAGAGGCCAAATGGCTATTTTTAAACACGGCATCATCTGAGCTCCAACCTCACTCAGCGCCCACTACACACGTCCTTGTGGGGAAGGAGGGCGTTGGAGCCCACCAGCGAGCACGCCCTCCCCTTCGGCAGAAGGCTGCTGCCAGAGAGGCCAGGCATGGACGGGGAGACTTGCCCAGCAGCAGGAATAATGAAACGGATGTGAGCCCTTCGGAGGGAGGAGGCAGAGGGGCCAGGGTGTCGGTGAGTTGAGGGTGACACCTGTGGGTATAGCTTCCTGCTGGAGCTGACCCTCCCCTCCCCGCCCCCTCTCCCCACACCCCAGAAAGCAGCTGGGCTGGAGGCTGGGGTACACTCCCCTTTTCTGTTCCCAGATGGCAAACCCCACTTATTCAGGCTGTGTCAGTGCCTCCTGCTCACGCCGGTGACGGTGACGAGAGAAAAATCCAGCCCAACCAAACCCAAGAGGCTTTAGGTGGTGGCGCTGAACTAGCGCTAGAAAGTCGCACACACCCTGGCAAACTGGAAGAGGAGGTAAAACTAGCTGGGCTCCCTGATGACCTGTGTCTGTTCCTACTTGGAGTGGTTCCAGGTCCGTTGGGAAATCCCGCCGTCCTCCTTGTCCTGCCCCAAGTCGGGGGTGGATGCCTGGAATGCTGCTATTAGAGTTTCATCCTCGGGTTTAGGACCACCATTCCTGCCTGTGACAATGTCCACGCCAGCTAAGGGTGGAAGGCGCTGGGTCCTTCCCAGAGGTGCAAGTGTGGAAGAAGGTGCTACTGAGAAATGGGGGAAGGGAACTAGAGATGCTTAAGCACCCACTTTGCGACTCTCCCCAGGGCTTGCCCTGCAAGGAAGCGAAAGGAAAGTTTCTAGAGAAGGGACTGGTGTGGAGCAGCCAGTAGCCAGGCTGTAACCTGGGGTGGGGATGCCTTGTTTAAAAATAGCCGTTTGGCCTCCAGGTCCCTCCAGCTAAACCTCCCCACCTCCCTTCTTCCCTCCTTCCCTTCCTCCTGACTTCCTGCCATTCCCACCCTAGGTTACAGCCCGGGGCAGGACATTGGTGTCTGCTCCAAGATCCAAGCCCCAAATCAGAGGAACCCTGGGGCCCCAGCCTACACTGCCACTGAGGAAAGCGTAGAGGGTTCCCTAAGTGGTGGCGGAAGGACCCTAGGCCCCAGCCAGCCCCTCTTATTCCTGAGGCCTTATCTCTAGCCCCCCACCACACCCCTCAAGTCATTCACCTCTTGGATGACTGGGGCTCACTTTTCATTACTTGAATGTCACCTGTGTAAATGTGGAGGATGGCGGAGTTGCCAGAGGAGACTCAGGGTTAGAAGGAGTCTGTCCTGCAGAGAGGTGGGGGAGGGGCCTGTCTCGGAGGTCCCGGGGGACAGAGGACTGGATTAGCCACAGCAAGGACGTAGAAGTCTGGGGTCACTGTAGGAACTACCAGTTATTTGAGCACTGTGCTAGGGGCTGCAGGTGGCTTCACTCTTTAACCTTCACGATGACCTCCGAGGCAGGTTCCATGGCCAGATGAGAGAACCACAGCCCCAGGGTAATTGCCTGCTCTACCTCACACAGGTGGTAGGTGTCAGGAACCAGGTTCTCAACTCTTTTACAGATTAGGAAACCAAGGCTCAGAGGCGGGGAGTGACCTCCCTGAGCTCACACAGCTCGAGGGGTGGGTACCCTCTGGAGCCCAAGTTCTCTCCATCCTGCTCTCATGACCCCCACCTCTCACCCTTGTTGGGAGAAAGAAAAGGGTCAGGACAAAGGGAGCTTGGGAAAGCAGGAAGCAATTTTAAAAGAGAAAAAAAGTGAATATACCCTAGGAAAAAACCTCATTCAGCCCCTTAATCTCACTCCCCAAATATTTTTAAAAACCATATACACTAAAAGTACACCTCGGCCGTGCTTATGGAGCACTCGGAAACTCAAGGGAATGATCAAACAAAGATTTCTGTACAACTGTGATGGAATATTACACGACTTCCCCCAAACCAGTTGTAAAGCCCACATGACAACATGGAGAAATCATGACAGAACAGCGGGAAGCGACCTTTAATCCAGCGATCCCTTTGCTTTGGAAACATGTTCTACGAAATTAACTCTAAATATGGAAAAGCGTTTTTCTTTCCTTTTAACAGAGGTGTTCGCCGTGACCTTCACTGTGTTAAATGGGTGATACGTATCATTAGAATCTTCCTTCTACCAGATGATGCACCGGCGTGGGGACCATGGTTTCTTTCTCTCTTTTATTTTAGTAGTTTATTTTTTACTGTAACTTTTCCATTATCATTTACTGTTTCCAAACCAACAGAGGGCAAGGGCTCTTTGTTTTCATTTGTTGATCAATATGTCATTCGAAGTCTTATATAAATATAAATTAGTTGCATCTATTTCTACATTAACAATATGACTTTATCGGAAAGAGAATAAAAATGGAAGAGAACGAAATGACATGAGAACAGAATGTATGAGGCGTGTATTTCCTGAGTATGGTTTTAAATCCAGAAACATAGTTGTACAAAGCCCAGGACACTATCCCATCAGCCCCTCTCGCACGGAGACCCTAATTTCTGGCCACAGTGGCCTGTCCTGGACACAGCAGGCTGTCAGGTCCCCGCGCCCATGTCCCGCTCTCCTGGGTGAAGGGCACCTTTCGGTCACAAATTTGGGCGGAATGTTCCTTTCCTCAGCCCTTCTACTTCCTGTCTTTGCCCACCCTCCAGGCCTCCCTCCCCCGACTCCACGACGTACTTACTCAGCCTCCTCAAGTACAAAACGGCATCTTCGTACCCGCGGTAGTAGTAATTGTGCAGGACCTGCAAGGCGGGCACACCGGGAAAACACTCAGGCTGCAGCCGCAGGACAGCCGCGGCCCCCTCACCCAGAGAAGCCGCTTTCGCCGCTCTTGGGCTTCATTTGGCGAGATGTTTATAGCAGAAGCAGAGACGGTGCATTTGGGCCCTATGAAGAGCAACGTGTGGAGACTGGGTTCAAATCCCAGTGTTTCCACGTATTGCCTGGGTGGCTGTGTGGGTGTAACCTCTCACAATCTCAGTTTCTTCGTCTGTTAAATGGGGATAATAATAATATCCATTGCAGAGGATGCTGAAGCATCACACCAGTGTGCCCACAAAGCCTTTTCCGTAAAGGGCCCGGGAGTAAATATTTGGGGCTTTGCAGGCCACACACAGTCTCTGTCATTTCTTCTTCTCCTGTTTTTACAGCCCTTTAGAGCCCATTCTTAGCTCACAGGTTGTACAAAAACAAGCCGTGGGCCTGATTTGGCCCATGGGCCATAGTGCTGACCCGACATTGCACTTCAGAGTTCAGTTAATGTTCCTCTCAATGATTCTGACATCACCGCATTTTGCAGGGGAGAATATTGGGGCTGGGAGTCCTGGGGGATTTGTTCAAGATCCCACAGCTCATTAGTGAAAAGGCCAGGACACAGGTCGCGGAGGAAGTTTAAGGGATCATTTGAGGGGAGGAGACACCGAGGAAACTGAGTGGGCCCCATGGGCTCCCCCATTGCACCCCAGCCCCTGCCCCTCCATGTCCCTCTCTCTCACCATCAGGTCTGGGGGGAACAGGGCATGGGTCATCCTGGCGATGTTCTCCAGGGAGAACTGGAAGGAGCAGTTGAACATGCGGAAGTCATGGAAGATGGCGGGGCAGTCCCGGGGGCAGATGTCCTGCTGCCCGCTGAAGGTGGAGATGGTGATGGAGTCGGTCCAGAAGGAGCAGGGCTGCATGCCCGTGAAGCCCCCATCGATGTACCGCTGTAGGAGGCGGAGGGAGAAATGCTCACGTGGGGTCAGAGGGGGGTACACCGAGGAAATGGGCCCCTCGGGAGAAGCCTCGAGACCGAGGTGGGGGTGGGCGAGTGGTGTGCCCAAGGTCACAGGGTGAGCCCATGGTAGCCCCTGGACTCCAGCCCAGCGCTCTGTTCCTGCACGGGCTCCCCTCAGTCATCCTACTGGTGCTGAGATGGGGCTCCCAGGCCTCTGTGGGGAGGAAGCATACGTACGCTGCATAGAGCAGGAGCGGGTGCTCCCTGTCGCAGCTACCCATCTCAGACTACCCCTCCTGGGGTCACTCAGTGGCTGAGGGGAGGCTTGGGGGATGGAGTTCTCCCCCATGGCCTTCTGAGGAGGAGCACACATGGTGGGCCTGAGCAGCTTGGGAAGGGCCCCTCTCCAGACTGTCACAGGTCCAAAAACTGCCCCCCCACCCTCCCCCATTGAGGTCAGGCACCTTCGACACTCTTCAGAGCACCCCTGACCGGCCATGTGTCCATCCTCAAGTCCCTTCCCCTCTGGGGCTTCTGTTTCCTCAGCTATGAACAAAGGACCACAGATACTGAGGCTCTGACTCTCTGGGGTAATTGAGAAGCGCGTGGCTGACATACAAGCTGGGCTCCATCTGCTAGCTGAACCTTAATTTCTGGATCTCATTTTCTCTACATATAAAATGAGGGGGGGCATGGGTCAGACCCTCCTGCTCAGGCCGTGGTCCGGGGACCAGCAGGGGACCTGCAGGGGACCAGCAGCACCGACATCAGCCGAAGCCTGACAGAGGTGCAGTCTCATCCCTGCCGCAGGCTGACTGGACCAGAATTTGCAGCATTTTACAAGATTCCTGAGGGGCTCTTGGGCACATTAAAGTGGGAGGCACTAGCCTAGATGACCTTGAAGATTTCCATCATTCAAGGTTTCAGGTCCCAGTGTTGTAGGGTCTATATTTGTTACTTATAAAACTTTTTATCCTCACTGAGGACATTTTCATTTGCTGTTTTAGAGAGAGAGAGGAAGGGAGAGAGAGAGATATCAGTGGGAGAAAAGCATCGATTCCCAGCCTGGGGATCCGCGCCAGGACCAGGGATCCCACACACCCGGACCAGGGGTATCACAGGCCCGTGCCCACACTGAGGATGCACCTGCAACCTAGGTGTGCACCCTGACCAGGAACTGAATCCACAGCCTTTCGGTGAAGGGAACGTCCAGCCACTAAGCCACAGTAGCCAGGGCAGGGTCTGCATTTCATATTCTCTTTTGAGTCTGAGAAAATCTGGGAAGCCTGTGGCATCTTGATTTGCCAGGTTCCGTCAGCAGTTGGTGTGTTCAGAGAGAAGCCCAATGTAGTTGGGAAAGTTCATCTTAAACCCCAGAAACCTCTTTATGCTGGGAATTCTGAGTAGGAAAACATAGGAGCCTTTCCAAGTCTTGTTCTTCCCACTGAATTCTGAGACCACCCCTCTGCTCTCCCAGACATGGGTCACAGGGGCCCCGAGGCACCCCTGGACCCTGGCTCGCCCCCTCCCACGCCGAAGCACTCACCACACCACGGTAAGTCGGGGGGATGAGGCCACAGTACACAGGGACAAAGCAGCTGCAGTACAGGGCCTGTGGGGGGAGAACGGGGCTGAGATGCCTGAGGCCGTGGGGCCTTGGGGCACCGTCAGCATGGCCTTCCTTAATCCCAAGGTGGAGGCCCTGCCTTCCTCCCAAGTTCAGTCCCTGTCCTGGCCCTAACTAGCTGGATCCTTGGTAACCCAGTTGGTCAGTCTGGGCCTGATGACCCAGCTTTAAAGGGAGAGGGGAACCTCCATGATCTCCAGGGTCCCTTCCAGCACTAAATTTCCATAAATCCAATGGTATTCAACAAGCATCGATGTATATCTGGCTTGGGTCAGGCCCTGGCCTCAAAGGAGGGTTCAATGCCCACCTTGGGAATGCGGAAAGGGGGGGGTAGTAAGCAAGTAGGGGTGACAGGTGCTGTGATGGAAGTGGGCATGGGCAATCTGGCCCCAAAGGAGGAGCACCCAACCGAGAGGGCTGTGGGGCAGGCAGACGATGAAGGAAAGTTCCCCGGTAGGAGTGGCTGGAGTCTTCTCAAGCAGGTGAAGGGGAGTGAGAAGGAGGGAAGGGCCTCCCAGGCGGAGGGCGCAGCAGGCACAAAGGTACAAAGACCTGCTGTGTGTGTGCTTTGCTCTGGTTGGCATGGACAGAAGTGGAAGGTGGTGGAATAAGACTGGAGAGAAAAGTCTCGAAGAGCTGGTGCTAACAAGCCCAGGCGGACATGAGGTGGGTGGGGGAAGTACCCGCGCCCATCGCCCATTCATCCTCCACCCCCAGGATCACGGCCAGGCCAGTGTGGGGATGTGAGGACATGTGGCAAGGGCCTTGCATTCAGGGGAGGAGAGGGGAATAAAAATATAGGACAGAGGGTCACGCAGCTTAACTGCTTTGTCATGAATGACAATTGGGTATATCCACCGCATTCTCCAGCAATAGTAATTCATAGCTAAATTTTATATTAGTGAGGTTAGAACAGTACACTGTTAGAGAGCACTTCCCTAAATGATAACCCATGTAGTGATAATTCAATCCTTTTGTCAAGGGCCATTGGAAGAGGGGGGAGAGAGGAAGGCTGTAGCCACAAACTGGGAGTAATTCAAACTGAGAGGCCCTAAGGAGACAAGGGACCTCTGTGGTAACACTTGGCCTCTGGGAAGCTCCAGGATCAGCGCCAGGGCAGGGCAGAGGCAAAAGGAGGGGCTGAGCTCCTGGGGACTCTGGGTGCTGAAGTCTTGAGTATGGTGACCAAGTTGGATTTGTCCTGGCCGTCTCTCTGTCCATCTCCTCTAACAGTGTGCCTGACTCAGAGAGATGTCAGGAGGATGAACGAAGGGAAGGATTAGGAAAGCAGAAAATAGAAGGAAGGGAGGAAGACAGGTAGATCATCCCAGGGGCCAGTCAAGAGAAGCAGGACTAGCTAGCCTAGCCCTCCAACCTCTCCTTCCCCGTCCCACTCCGAGGCCCCGCCCCCACTCTGGGCCCCGCCTACTCCCCCTGCCCCCTCCCCCTTGCCTCGATGAGTTCTTCTTTGGACCTATACTCCGAGACCACAACACTCTCTCCATCCGTGAGCCGGGTGAGGCAGACGTGGAGCTTCCCAGTGGCAGCCTTGTAGGAGTCCTCAGGCAGGGCCTGGTACAGAAACTGCCTCATCATCTGCACCATCTTGCAGGAGGGGGCCAGGGGCCCCAGGAAGTATTTCTTCACTTCAGCCACACCCACATTAAGGACTCTGAGGTACTCTTCTGTGGAGGAAGCAGAGAGGGGTGGGAGGTCAGCACCTGTGGCCAAGAGAGGTCGGCGGCGATTTCCCATCTAGTCCTCCATCCAACTCATGGGAAGACCTAGAATCCTAACGCAGGGAAGGGCTCAGGAGCCCACCTGCCGTTCTGCACAGGGGGAGAGCAAGGCACTGAGAAGTCAAGTCACTGGCTCCAGCGACCCCACAGCTACTCCACAGCACAACTAGACCCAGGCATCCCGACTCCACGCGCACTGAGGCAAAGGACCACTTTCCCATCCCAAAAGAGCCTTCCCCGACTTCCCATCGCCATGCCTGGCAGCACACCACCGGACTACACTCTTCTGGGGCTCAGAGGCTTTGCCCTATGTGAGATTCCTATCAAAACACTGGCGCAGTTGAAAGCCCTCACCAAGTGGCACCCTGGCACGCTGGTTTAGTGCCAGCGAATCTGTGTGCAGGGCGTGGATGCAGGCCTTGAGGCAGATGCATTACAGGGGGTGGTGGGGGGGGTGAACTTTGTCTTGAAACCATGGCGTCACCTTCCCTTTCTGGCCCCCGGAACAGGCTCAAGGCAAAGAAGGCCCTGACCCATGGAAGACAGCGGTGCTGCAGGTGCCCCAGGAGGGGGAGACAGGCCTTCTCCCTCCCTTTCAGAGGAGCACAGCCAGGGTGCATGCTCCAGACGGGGCTCAGAGGGCAGATGTGTTGTTCAGGGGTGTGGCAGAGGAAGGTGTAGGCACCCCCCCTCCACCACAATCTCCAGAATCGACCGGGGAGGTTTGGGTTACAGGCTTAGTAAGAAGTACTATGACGTAGGTGTCTCTCTCCTCACCCTACTGATCAGGAACCCGAGGTTCAGAGAGGTTTGTAACTTGACCAAGGTTTGTAACTTTGACCACCTGGTAGGTGGACAAAGTGGGATTTTAACCTAGATGATGTGTGGCCCCGGAACCCATACTCCTTCCGCTCAAATAAGCCGCAAGCTTCCAGAGCCAGGCCTATTCCTGCAGCTTGCCAATCGCTCTATTTTCTACCTTGGGGAACTCTCTGGTAAAATCAGGACTGCAAATAGCTCTAAAAAGGACTGCTAATTTTTTTAAACAAACATGTAGCTGTAAAACATCCTATGCAGAAGAACTTCCTTACAGTCAGTGTCATGCGGCCATGGCTATTGGGAAGTTGTGTAGTCATGAGCTCTCTGTCACTAGAGGTAATCAAGCAGAGGTGGGACAAGTACCTCAGTCAGAGAACTTATCAAAGGGATTCCTGGATGGGCAGTCAGGGTTAAGATTCTTTCTAATTTTGAGATTCTGGGGTTCTCACAGGAGCCTGACACTGTATCTGGGAAGTTATCACAGTGAACACTGTTTCCCTATTTATCAATAGAGCGGCTGTGGCACAGAGAGGTTAAGTGATTTGCCCAAAGCCACATGCAGCAATGTGGGGGCAAACCACGGCCACCAATGCTCTACTCCTCTTGTGTTGTATAGTCCCCGGTTACTCCTCATTAACCCTGGAGGTGGGTAGGAAAAGGAGCTTCTACATCACTCTGCAGACATAGAAACTGAGTCAGAGAATCGCTAAGTGTCCTTCCTGAGGTGAGACAGCAAGGCGGTGTTTGTTTTGACTCCCACCCCATCTTCTTTCCCTGGGCGCTGGGCCCATCCCAGAGGCTGAGCGAGCCTGAGTTGCCATGGCGACAGCCTTTCTCACCAGCATTTAGAATCGCAGCTGCACATGTGTAGTAGGAACTGATCTGAGCAACAGAGCATCTTAACTTCACCCCCTTAGAGGGGCGGGTGCTCCTGGGCAGTGGGAAGCACCTGCGGTTTTAGCGAGGTTAGCTTTACTGGGAGCCAACTTGTACAAACAGCATTGTCCCTCAAGGGAAGGTGGAGGCCAACCCACCAGCAGGTAATGAAACAACTGAGCATTTGGATGCCGAGGTGTTGGGTCACTGAGTTCTCACCCACAAGGCCAGCTGGGATGGGGAGTCAGACTAAGGTGGGGACATGCTGCCTTTGGAATTCTTAATGAGCAACTTGAAGTGGTCACAAAAGGATTGGTGGCCTTTCCCACAATGCCTGGGAGCCAGGAGTGACCTGTTCAGTTTGCTCATACAATCCTGGACTCCCGGCAGGAGGCACTCACTGGGACCCATGGAGGAAACGTGTACTTATTGCACAAGAAATACACGTTCATTATGGGGAAAATTTTTTTAAATGCAGATAAGCATAAAGAAAAAATATAAATGACTTAGAATCCCTTCGCCCTGAGATTAACTATGTATTTTATATTTATTCTTCCTTACAAGAATACTTTCACGGAGTCAGTCTATTTACACTATTTTGTGACTTGCTTTTTCCCACCTAATAAATCATGTCTTTCCCATCAACAAGTCCCCACTTACAACCTAATTTACAAGCAGCATGGAAAGCCGCTCTAAGGTTATCAGGTTATCTACTGAGCGGTCCCCAAAAGGGGCTGGCTGTTTAGTTCATTTCCCTGCCTTTACAAACACTGCTGTAATTGATAATCTCATGTTAAACTCTTTGCCATGTCCTTCCTTATTTTCCTTAGGATGGGAGTAGAGGTGGCAATGCTAGATCAAAGGCATGTGCATATTTAGTCTTGAAATGCTTATTTTAATCATGGCTTTTTTATGTTATCCAATTACAGCCAACTCAGCAATTCAGGGGTGGTGGTGGGGGACAGGGACAGAGCAGTGGCCAAGATGATAGAAATAGTATAGACATCTCCAATATACTTACATCGAAAAACAGTGCTATCTGGAAATTAGGAATGCTCTAGCCAGAATCATGTAGCCAGGGAGGGAGGGGACAGGAGATTGTCTGATTTCTCCCATTCAAGTGCCCAGTTTAACATTCTTTCCTGCTGCTCAAGGAGGGTACGTATCAACAGATGCCTTCATCTCTGCTTCTCTTCAGGTCTCTGTGTGTCTCTGTATTCAGAGCCTCTCTCTCCCTCCCTCCCTAGCTGTGGGAAAAGCAACTAATCTGGTTAGCAAGTCTCTGTTGGTAGGAAGTCAAGTGTTAAGCATAGCAATCTCTGGGTGCTACAAGGAGGGATAAATTTAGCTTGTTTCTTTATGCATCTCTGTACTTCCCGGCACCTTCTCCCATTTAAAGGCCTCCTCCCAAGCTGCAGGCTGTGGGCCTCTGAGACAGTGTCCCACACTGACCACAGCAAGGCAGGATTTAAAAACAGCACCGCAGGAAACTCAAGTTTTTCCGCTCCCACCCCCCAGCCCACACTCGCCCTGTCCTTTCACACCTGTGTATTATCTAAGGGTGATGAGTGTGTCTCCCAAGCCAAGAAGGAGATTCTCTAAGGGCTGGTCCTTGTGGTCCTCCTCTCCCTCTATGGCCTATCATGGTGCTTCGCCCATAGAAGGCCCTTCAGAAGCCTTTGCTATAAGCTGGGAACTCCTCAAGACAGGGATGAGTCATCCCTACTCCAACCACACCTGATTGGTGGGTGCTCAGTGTTTGTTCAGTGTGTGAACAAAGGAAAATAAAAACCTGACAGGGAAGCAAAGCAAATAATGGAGATACTCACAAGGGAGAGCAACTTGACTTAATTACCCAATAAAAACTCGAAGACAAGATCATCCCAGATAGATGGATAGAAAGCAGAGTTAACTATATTGGTAAGGATGGCCAATTCACCAGGTTTAATGAGGTTGTAGTGCTAAAAACTCCAGTAGGAACATCAATCAATCAATCAATAAAAAGAAAGAAAGATCCTGAGACTGGGAAGTTTCAAGGTCATTCGGAAGCTGCTCCCATCTCAGCCACTCAGAGTCTTCTACTGTTTTCTATGACCAGATCCATTTCTTGGAAAGAGCTCAGGCATTGGAGCCAGAGAGATTTGGTTCAAATCCCAGCTTTGCCACATGCTCTCTGGGCCATCGCTGGCAAGGGATGTAACTTCTTCCAGCCTCAATTTTCCACCTGGAAAATGGGACTGATGGTACTTACTTTACTGGGTTGTTAGGAGGCAGGTGGTGCTTTAAGTGCCCGCACATAGTAAGTGCTCGATATTGGTATGCCAGTAATTTCCCATGTGGCCATGGGAAAGCCTTCTTAACGTGTCTGCCTACCAGCTTTCTCACCTGAACAAGGGACAATGCTCCCTGCCCCGCACCTTTATCAAGGTGTGCTGAGGCTCACGAGTGGATGCAAAGGAGCAGAGCTAAAGCACTGTGGAGGTGAGGGTGTGTACCCTGTTTCAGAGCGCGAATGTGTTTCACAGTGTGATGTAGCACAGGCAGAGGTAGCTGCCGCATTTCTCCCCTGTCGACTTGGTGGGGGGTACTACAGATCTAGTAAGGAAAGGGGGGGCAGAAAAATCATTGAAGGGGAAGGAAAGGGATAATCAGATGTGTGTTTGTTTATCTTCTTTACTTGCTTAAGTGCCTAATGGTCCTCCCTTTGTGAGGGCAAGGATGGTCTCTCTCTTGTTCCTCCCTTTGTCCCTAGCACCTGACAGAGCGCCTGGAATACGATAGGCACTTAATAAGCACGAATGCATACATGAATACTGAATAAATGAATGAGCCCCAGCAATGGAAGGAGGACACCGAAGTCCCGACAGAGAAGCAGCTATTCAAGGTGACTCAGAATAAATCGGTTTCTCTTTTCCCATCCTCCACAAGGCCCCTTGCTAAGTGAAAAATCCTAGAAAGATAGGCATTTGGCAGCTGACAATTTAAATGACTGGGGATCCCGTTTACAGGGTGCCCGAATTAGGTCGAATTAGGTCGTCTGTGTGGGATGGATCTGCCCTGGAGGATGGGACTCTGGGGCCTCAGTCTCCCGCGGACTGGTAGCCTAGCAACAACCTCAGGCTCAGCCAATCACAGCCAGGCGCCTCTCGCTGTTGTGAGCGCAGCGGGCTCTGGGGAAGCAGGGACGCAGCAGCCCCTGGGGAGGCGCGGGTGAGCAGAGCTGCGTTCCCAGGAAAACCCAACGATTCTCAGAGTCCCTGAGATTCTCGGACCTAGAAGTCTGCTGCTCCCGCCTGGTCCCTAACTGTAACCTGAATTGTAGGCCGCATTTCCCCGTGGGTATGGCTTGACTGCCCGACTCCACTGTAATAATAACAAATATTATTTTAACAACAGTCGTTTACTCGAGCAGGTTTTCACGCTTACGATCTCAGTTTACCCTCGCAGTGGCAGCGAGCCCCTGCGGGCAGAGACCCTGGCTATTCACCGTCTCACTTCTATACCCCACTCTGCAGGGGCATGGATGGACAACCGCTTGGCTTCCAGCTGCAGTGTCGCCTCGGGGAGATCCACAGAGACCCTCTGGGGCGCTGATTTTTCATTCAGCAAGACTTGGTTCAAAAGAAATCTTAAGTGGAAACCCAATGCATAGAACAGCGGAACACGGGGCTGTTCTGGGCTGGAACCAAGCGGGGTCTCAGACCTGCCTGATTGCTCCGCCCCACCCTAGGAAGGACGCCCCTGCACGCACCGCCCTGAAATTTCTAACATTCTAGGAGCGTAGGTCAAACCAAAAACACTACACTAGACTAATTCTCTCATTGTAAGGGCAAGCAATCCAGCTCAGGATGAAGGTTAAACTCCACAACCATGGCCGAATGACTGGCTGGCTGTTTGGATGGATGGAAAAATGAGCGAAGGGTGGATATACCCGAGGTCTCACAGCCCATGTCGGCATAAGCCAGAATTAGAATGTGTGAGAAAACTCATTTTTCTACTCTGTTCTGAATGCATGTTAGGCTTCAACCGAAAGCAAAACAACTCTGACCTAGTAGGCACTTAAAAACAACAACAAAAACATTACTTTTTATGGATAATAACAATCTTCCACACATACGTTTTTTTTAACCCTAAGAGTTTACTAAAAACTGGCTTTCAAAGTTCAGATCGTCTTACATCATGTTGCCGTGGAAACAGTAGTGCCTGCTACTGGTTTGTCACCTGGGTTTCTATCAAGGTGCTTTGGCTGCTCTTTCCCAGGAGCTGGGCCCTCGCCCTGTCCCTGGGTGCCCCTCCCCCAGAATCCAGGAACGATCTACCCAGCTTTCTACCGAAGGATCAGTCAGAGAGGAAATGTATCTAGAAAGTTCTCTGGAATCTCACAATGCTCTCAGGGCCATTGCCCCTGCTTTCTTCTTTCTGTTTTCTTTGGTGGACCCAGAATTCCCTTTGGGATTCTGCTTCAAGGTGGAAACCAACAACCCCCCTCCAGGCTGTGGCCCACCCTACCATCCTACAGATGCTCCCTGACCTACTGAGGGGACACTGGGCTAAGGCAGGAGCTATGAGCTGGTCACCCTCCATTCTTAAGAGTTGTTTTAGGGGTGCGTGTGTGTATATGTGTGTGTGGCCAGGCGACCTGCGGGCAGGGCTGTGCTGCACAGAAAAAAAGCCATCTCAGAGGACCTCCTCGTCTGGGATCTGCTCAAATCAGGGTGCTGCCGCCGAGGAACACCCATGCCTCCCTCTTTCAAAACCATGGTAATTGAAGTTCATTTCTGCTGGCTGGAGTTACTCACTGTTCCCTCTGTCTAATGCTTCAGTTGGTTGGGTCTGCTACCTGCATCTTTCTCTCTGTTCCACAAGTCCGGAAGTTCTCGTGAAACCCACCCCATGGTCTACTGCTCTTACCAGCTGGTTCCTCCTTGGTGTTATGCACCGTGCCAGGCTCTGAGGCCTCACTGTCTGTTTAATCTTTGTGACACTCTTTGAGGTAGCTGCTATGTTTATCTCCTCTTTACCGATGAGGAAACTGAGACTCAACCAGTAACTTGCTCAAGGTCTCATAGCTGGAAAACGGCAGACCCAGGCCTCGAAGTCCTGAGGGTCCCAAAACCAGTGTTCTTTGTACCACAGCTTGCTGCCTACACAGGTGGACATGCCCTCCATCTCTCAGAGCCTTCGACCCCCGCTGTGAGGCCCCTATGAGGGGGAGGCCTGCCTCTTGGATTTAGTTCAGGCACACCTCCTACAGACTCAGATGTCCCCAGAGACAGGAAGACTTCCTATAGAGCAATGGAACCAAATCCCACGACCCAAAGCCCCTTCTCAGACCACGTCTGTCTCTTCTCTCATAGTAAACACACTCGCAGTGCACAATCCTGCTTTCTACCACCTACTCACACTTTTTGTTAAACAGGCTATGCAGACCTCACCCTAAAGCCCATCTTAAGATCTGGGCCTCCTCCTGAAAGCCTTCCCTGATCACCACTGCTAGCTCTCTGCCCCCTTACTGTCTGCACCAGTTACCTCAGGTTCTCTGGTCAGCTGCATTCCTTGAGGTCAGGGCCTGTATCAGAAACACCCTTCTCCCCTGTTATTGCCTGGCTCTGTGTTTAGCACTTACTGGGTATCCAAGAATGAATAAACTATTTAATGTTCCATAAGGAGGAGCTATTTCTGTTTTGTACCCCCCTATGCCCCTAGCATTTAATTCAGTATGTGGCACACGATAGAGACTTAATAAATGTTTGCTGAAAAGCCCTGGCTGGGTAGCTCAATTGATTAAAGCATCATCCCAATTCGCCAAGGTTGCGGGTTTGATCCCCGGTCAGGGCACATACAAGAATCAACCAATGAATGCATAAATAAGTGAAACAACAAATTGGTGTTTCTCTCAAATCAATAAATTAAGAAACATGTTGAAAAATGTTTGTTGAATAAATTAATAATAAATGGTAAAAATAATGAATGAGCGAGCACACTGAATGGAGATCAACGAGCGTCTTCTCTCCTGGCTGACAGGAATCTTTCTAACTCAGCCGGACGTGGGGCTGTGAAGGGGCAGCCCGTAGAGCGGTTTGCTCTGTCAAGCCTGGCCCTAACTCTTGTTCCCACACAGATGGACACAGGACCCGGAGCTGGCACCGAGCAGGAGACTCTCTCGTACGTGGTGGTCTCACAAGGATGGCGTTGGGTCACCCTCAGCACCCACGGGTCGACTGACAGGTTTGTGTGCCGTTTGTTTGCCTGTTCTCCCTGTAGCGTTGGGAACGCAGCTCAACTGTCTTTGCTGAATTTGCTCCCAAAGCGAAGCAAAGAAAACGCTCTTCTAATACTCTCGAGTGAGCTGGGTTAAACATGGATCTATAAATGCAGTGCCGGATCCTGAGTTGGATTCTGGGGCAGAAAAAGAACAGGAGTAGAAAAACTGGAGGAATCTGTGGTTAATAGTGATGTACCGGTGTTGATGTCTTAGTGCTGACGGATATATGGAAACTCTGTGTATATCAGCACCTTTTCTCTAAATTTAACACTATTCCAGAATAAGAAGAACAAAAAAGAACCGATCGAACAAAGCTCTCAGATGCTCAGTGCCTGCCTGCCACTCAGCAGGGGCTAGGGACCGCCTGCTGATGCTGGGGGGGGGGGGGGGGGTGTCCACGAGTGTTACCTGCATGAGATGCTTTCCAGCTGTTAGATGTTTCTACAGTGCGACCAACACATTCAGAAATTTTGCCAGGTTTTCCATTCAAGTTTCTTCTAATTAAGAGTCCAAAGGATTGGCCCTGGCTGGTATGGCTCAGTGGATTGAGCGCCGGCCTGTGAACCACAGGGTCATTAGTTCGATTCCCAGTCGGGGTACATGCCTGGGTTGCGGGCCAGGTCTCCAGTAGGGAGCACACAAGAGGCAACCACACATTGATATTTCTCTCCCCCTCCCCCCATGTCTAGAAATAAAATAAATAAAGTCTTTTTAAAAAAGAGTCCAAAGGATTGTTTGGAAAAGAAAAATATCTTTATCTCTGCTTGGCTGTAGAGGCTAAACATGTAAACGCAAGTGACTTTGAATTGAGAGACACCGATTCCATCGTGGGGTCACAGCCACACAGTGACAGTATTTCCACAGCATGTTACAAAAAGTCTTTTTCATGTATGTCATGTCATTTGATCTTGCTTTCTTGATCAGTGTGCGAATGATTGGCCCGTGGAGTTTGGCAGGAACACTGCCGCGGTGCTTGCAAAGCACCTTCTGAAATCATGATCAGGGCGGACGTAGAACGTAGACATTAAGAGAGGTCCCAGGCTTGGCTCTGTCGCAGAAACCTGGGAAGTTATCTAATCGTCCTCCATACCTGATCTTCCTTCGGTGTAAATGGGTATAGATGTAGTATGTACCTGATGGAGTTGTGCGAGGGTTAAAGTGAATGATTCGTGCGAGGCATTGAGCACAGAGCCGGGCGCCTGGTAAGTGCTTAGTAAGGAGCTGCCATCAGCGTGGCTCTAAGGTGGGAATCAGAGCGGAGTACCTTTTACAGACAACGCCACCCTCTCGGGCAGGTAAATAACGCTGGGAATGATTGTGTTTTTAAATCCTCATCTGAGGATATGTTTACTGATGAGAGGGAGAGAGACAGACAGACAGACAGACAGATGGTGACATGTCCATTGGTTGCCTCCCCGAATGGGGATCAAACCTGAAACCTGGCTATCTACCCTGACCAAAAATTGAACCCACAACCTTTTGGTGTACGGGACGATGCTCCAACCAACTCAGCCACCCAGCAGGGGATGGGAATGATTCGTTTTTTCGTTTATTTCTTATTGTATTTTTCCCATTCCCATTTATCTCCCTTATACCCTCTTAGTACGCCTCCACCCTGCCTCCCTCCCACAATCACCACACTCTCGTCTGAGTCCATGAGTGGGAATGACTTTTGATGAAGACGTTTCGATTCTGAAAATGCACCCAGCAGCCAGGACTGAACTCATATTTGCCTGGGCAACACACACACACACACACACACACACACACACACCCTGGGAACATGAGAAACATGGAGGTTTCCATTATGTCTTAAAGAACTCTGGACAGACTTCCAGCTTGAGCAATAGAGTTAAATTTAAAAGAAACCTCCTCAGCTTCAAGAACAACAGCAACCACAAAAAGCCTGATTAAAATAAAATAAAATAAAATAAAATAAAATAAAATAAAATAAAATAAAATAAAATAAAATAAAATGAAAGTGAGACATGGCTGAACTGACAAGAAGAAAGAGAAGGGACTGCAAGCCACTGCCCTGGGGGAGACCAGCCTCAGGCGCTGGGTCCTGGGCTGTGTGCCGGCAGTGGCACAAGAGCCCTGCTAACGCCAGGACCCCTCCAACGGCTGCTGCACAGCGACAGGTGCCCGTGGCGTGGCTCTGCCTGGGGCTCTGGGTGAAAAAACAGTCTCCCATAAAAACGCAAAGCCCCAAGCCTGCCTCACTGGTGGTTTAGAGATTGAAGGGGCACAATCTACAAGGTAATTACCATGAAAATTGGTCCCCAGTTGGTGATAAGTCTGGGGCGCCTGGCCAGGGCCACAGCAAACCAGCTCACATGGGTTCTTACTCTACCCGGGCCACACAGAATTCCCACAGGAAGACCAAATCCTTGTGCAGATTAAAGTATTAAAAATATTAATCAGACCCGGTTGGAGCCTCGGATCTTTGCTTTAACAAGCTTCGTAAATGCTATAGGACATTCTTAGTTAAGTTTGAACAATGCTGCTTTACCTTTGCTTTTCTATTTCAAGATAACTTTCTCTTTATTCATTTATCCATTCATTCAACATTCATTCATCAAAGTCTTATTTTTTGACTAATATTTGATAAGCACGCTGCCAGGAACATCCGTGACTTCTCTTGGCCCTCACCATAATGTCCAAGGGACGTGTTCCTATTCCCAGTTACAGGTGGGAAAGACGAGAGCAACACAGGTCACTGGCTGGTCAAGGACCCACAGCAACTATGGGCAGAGCCATTTCCTGTCCAGAGGGACAGCTGCCTCCCTTCCTGAGAATGCAACACATTTGCCCCACAGGGATGTTACACCTGCTGTTCTCCAGCCAGGTCCTTTTCCGTCCTGGGAGCTGCATTCTCCACCAGCCCTGGGGTGTCTTATTCCTCGACTGAATGACAAAGGCAGGCACACGGGTGACTGAGGAAAGGAGTTACCCAAGCCAAGGTTCTCACAGAGGTCGTTTTGTCCTGCCAGCCCTGGCTGCTGCGTCCCAATGGGCCTACTGCCCAGAACACACCTGAGCCACCTGCTAATGACAAAATAACTTCAGCTGCCCTTGGCTCCAGTGCCCCAGGAAGCCTTTGGTCACTGGGATGGCAGGAACTGCCCGAGGCAGTGCCTGACAGGTGTGGGAAGCAGACAAAAAACACCTGTGGCATCCTTTGCCTCCAGGGAGGAGTCGTGCAGGATCCTGCTGTGCCCACATTGGGGGGGTCCCCACTGCTCCCTGACCTGCTCACATGCTTTGAAACATTTTTTAGAAGGCCAATTCCTGTCCAGAAGGGCCACCTTCCGAGAAGGCTGTTGTACCTGCTGGGCTCTCAGCCTGGAGCACGATTCTCGCAGAGCACACCTGGCTCTCCCTCCCTTCCTTCTGCCTCGGCCTCCCCTCACAGCCCACCTGAAACTTCACCTTTTCATCCTTCACTGCGCCCTCCTCCTGCTTTATTTTCTCCTTTGAGCATGTATGCTGACACTTTCTGGTTACTTATGGCTAGATTTTGCCACGAGAACGCTAGCTCCACGTGGGCAGGCAGCTGTCTTGTGCACTGCGGGGCCCCGGACCTGGGGGGGGGTCTGTTTTACCTGTGCAACCCAGTCAGAGTCTGGTCCTCAACTTCTTCGTCTCAAACAGACACTTTCAAATTAAAAAAAAGCAATCACTGGAACACTTTCTTTAAATGAAATCTTAGGAAATAAACCTGCATATGAGACAGACAGTAGCAGGGCTGCACTTTCGGGCCCCCAGGGCTTCGGCGTCTGTCCTCTCTCGGTGCCCCTGCTCCTGCCCCTCCCTGCCCCTGGGGCTCCTCGGAACACAGTTTGAAAACCACTGGCCTAAGTGTGTTCCACCTCCAACTAGTCACTTCCTCTCCCAAAGTCCAAATACAACTATTTATAAAAACAAACGAGCTGGACTCACTGACCTTCCATCTACGACATTCTAGTATTGTAAGTCATATCCATAACTGCCAAAAATTATTAAGAGCTGGGTAAACCCCAAAATAGAAATTGCGAAGACACATTCATTGGCATGCCTGCCGACAGCCAGCAACCGTCGGGAGTTTATCGAGCCACTCTTATTTGAAGTGCAATTTGTGGGAGCCAGGGGACCCATAAGGTCTCAGATTGCCCAACCAATCTAGTTGATTAAATGAGAAACGATGTCTGAAACAATTAAGGCAGCATAGATCACGTCAAGCGCTAGAGCAGATGGACGGATTCTGTGGGCAAACCAGAGACCATGGGAAGACACCCAGCGGAGCAAACCGGGGGGGCTCCTGGGAGGAGGTGATATTCTGGAGAGGAGAGCAGAAGGTCGTTCTAGACAGGGGACACAAGGGGTGCTGTGGCCCACCGCCCAGGGCCCCGGGCAGGACTGAGGCATGCGTGGCCCCAGCTGTCAGGAGGTTCAGAGACGAGCCCTGCCCCAGCCAACAGACTGGACTTGACCTCATGGTTGTGGAGGCACAGTTTTGGTCCCAGACAGAGAGAGTCTCTCTATCATCATTGTGTCATCAATGATGGTTATCGTGGAGGAGACTGCTAGTTGTCCCCAACATCCATTCTTTCCTTCTTCCTTAGTAATCGAATCCCCAATTTTTAGAGGGACGCATGGCCTCCCTTAATAAAGTCTACATCTTCCAGGCTCCTCTGCATGAGATGTGGCCCCGTTCTGATCCACGGGCTTTAGGATGACATGATATGTGTCACCTCCAACGCCTGCCCTTAAAGGAAAGACGCGTGCCCCCTCCCTCTCCCCGACTAGCTGGAATGCAGACATGGCGGCGAGCCCTCTTGGATGGCGAGCAGCACAATGGAAGGAATCTGGGTCCTAACTAGGTGGAGCCACCACACCAGCCTTGGGGGGCTGGGGTACAAAGGCCACATCAGTAAGCAACACTTCGGTTTCATTGAAGCCTCTGCTATCCCAACCAGTGCAGCTACAACATCAATCCCTTAGTTTGCAAAGCTCATTCATAGGGACCACTGCTGATTCCCAGAGCCAGCCACAGGGAAGGGGAGGCAGGAATTATTCTCTCACATTGTACAGTGGCCGAGCTGAGGCTCAAGGTGGCTTGTCCCAGGTCACTCACTGTTTCCTGGACCAGCTTTGGTCTGCGCCTTTCTTCCCCCCTTGCTACGCCCCACTCTAAAAGACCATGTGCCGAGAATGTGTGTGGCAAACTAGGCTCATGATCTGACTGCAGGACACTTTTGTAGCCCCTGTCCTCAGAGCCCAGAAAGCCATACTCCTCGTCAGTGCTTCCCCCAGGGCGATGCTGGTCTCTGAGGCTGTGAGAACACCAAGGATTTAGCGCCTGCTGGGGATCAGGAGGGACACAGAAGAGGTGACATCTGAGGTTGGCCTCAGAGGAAGGGGAGACATAATAGAGGGAAAGAAGGAAGGGGACGGCATCCTGGGGGGAGAGGGAACAGCTGGAGCAAAGGCACAGAGACATGGCCCACCCTGAGACTACCGTGCAGGGGAGAGAAGAGCGCCCAGCTCCGGCCCTCACTCAGCCCCACCCTTTAACTATTTGATTTGGTGTTTGTCGGGGGAGGTTGAGGTTGGCGTTGTCGAGAAGGCAGGGTGAGATGTATTGGAAAATAATTACAGTTAGAGGTCAAAACGAAGTCAGCTGATGAGCTCAGCTGAAAGCGCAGTCCCTTAGTCACCCCTGCCCCCGGCCAGCACATGCTGTGCTGCGGGGTGGGGCCCACCGGCCTCCTCCCCCCCGCCCTGGAATACTCACAGTCCTTACCTGCAGCGCGATGCGGGCGCTGAAACGCTCTCCTAAAAACAAGGCCAGTGAGCCCACACGCAACTTCTGTGTGAGTTCAAAGGGATTTTCAAATAAAAAAGGTAAACGACAAACAAAGCCGGGTGGGGATTAAATAGAAACCCCGTAGGTAAATGCTGATGATGGTTGAAGTTAGAGGATGGGTTCTTGGAGGTCCATTATATTATTCTTTCCAATGCGTTTAACATTTTCCCATTAAAAAGGCCACTGAAGTTTTTTAAATGTACATAAATGTTCACAGCAGCATTGCTCATAACAGCCCGAAGAAGAGACCACCCACGTGCCCATCCCCCGATGAGTGGACAATAGACGGTGGTCTCTCCACCCCGTGGAACATCACTCGGCAATGAGAAGGCGTGAGCACTGGCCCATGCCTCCGCGCGGATGGACCTCAATGGCATACGGCCCCATCACTGTGAAATGTGCAGGACAGGCAAACCCACAGAGACACAAAGTCCATTAGTGGCTGCCAGGTGCTTGGGGGAGCGACGGAGTTGAGAGGTGGCAGCTAAGGGGGTATAGGGTTCTTTGGGGATAATTAAAATGTTCTATAATTTATTGTGATAATGGACGGACAATTTTGTGAATATATTAAAGGCCATTGAATTGTATGCTTTAGATGGTGAATTGTGTGCTATGTGAATTATATTTCAAAAGCTATTTTGAAAAGTAAAAAAGAAGAAGAAGAAGAAAAAAACAGGGGGAGAAAAACCACCAGGAGAGGCTGTGGGCCCAGGGTCTTCACCCCTTCTCTGAAAAGTGGATTGGGAGTGGGTGTCAGCTAAGGGGAAGAGATGGACCAGCCCTGGCCCCTAACCAAGGTCAGCCTTCCTCATCTGTGGCCCAGACAGAGGCCTTCATAAGAAGCTAATCCAGCTAAAACTAAAGCCACTCTAATGAAATTGTTCCTCTCTGCCCTGGAGGAACAAGCCATTCCCCACGAGGAATCAGGTACAGAACTCTCATTAGTCCAGGTCCGTGGGGGGCACCTTCCAGGCCACTACTGCCTGGTCACGCACCCGCGGCATCTTAGTTTCCCAAAGGACACTGGGTCTCAACCGTGGCTGCACAGGGAAACTCCCTGGGTGCCCAGGCTCTGCCCCCGGGGACCCTGATTTAATTCGTCTTCAGAGAAGCCTGGGCAATGCGCATTTTAAAGCTCCCCAAGTGACGGGAATGTGCAACCGGGACTGCGGACCGTTGATTCAGTGAATTTTTTTAACAACTCGAACAGAACATCAACATTATGGCCTAGAGTACAGGCAGTATTCTACCACGAAACTTTCCACACCGACCCCTGACACCAGCGGGCCTGCACTCCCCCCGCCCCCCCAGGCACCGCATTCCCGCCGCCTGTCTGTGATGGTCCTCGTGCCCCGTTGGGCAGAAGCCTAGGCTCTGGCCCAACCTGTCCCTACCTGTCAAATGTCTACGCACCTTTCAAGCACCAGCTCAAATGCCAGTTCCACGAGGCTCTCCATGATTGGAGGCATTCACTCCCTCCCTCTGCACGCTGGTGCCTTTAAATTTGCTAACATTCCGTCGGAACGGTCTTGCACTGTGAGTACCTGCCTGCTGGCTGCTGTGGAGTTTGAGCAGACCGACCGCCGGCTCCTCGTGAGCAAGGACAGAGGTGCATTTTGCGGTACCCTCTGTGCCCTCCGCAGGGCCTGCTGGATGCTCCACAAACACGCATTCAGTGAATGACTGGCTTGCCGTGCAGTTTTTATAGAGGCGGAGGTGCCAACTAGTCGCTTAAGGGGGGATAGGGATGTAAGTCCACCAAATCCCCATTTTTGATAAGATAAAGTTTTATTTTTATTTTTCAGAATTATGCAAGTTCCCATCCCTACTTCTGACCCGATTGGAAATCCTGAATTTCCCATAGGTTGTCACGGAGAGCATCTCCCTTGGGTGAGCGAATGAAGGAAGGAATGAACGAACATTTACTGCATCTCGTAAAAAGCCAGCACCGTGGTAGGTGTTTTTACACACATTTTCACACGCCCCCAGATTGTTCCTATCACAGAGCGAGGCTCACATCTCCAGATGAGTCTCCTGCTGCCTCAGGTGTCACAGGAACAGAGCAGTCTCAGGACAGAAAGCCCAGGCCGGGAATAAGAGAGAAGCCCTGGGGCCTGCATGTTGAAGAATTTTGTTAAAAAGAGATAAACCTCTAGTGCTATGCGGATAGTGTGATTGTTTACACATAAAATATCAGATAGTCTGCCAACAAACTTTTAGAACTGTTAAGAAGTCCAACAGGTTGCTCAAAACAAAATTCATATGCAAAAGAGTCGACATTCTTTATATCAGCAATAATCAATTAGTTTAGCCAATGCCATAGAAAAAAAGATCCCATTCTCCATAGCAACAAAAACTAGCATATCTAATAAAAGACGTACAAAATCTTCATTAAAGGACAAAAAGGCCAGGATGAACAGAGAGACAGACTAGGTTTATGAGTGGGAATATGTCATTTCAGTCAAGATCCCAACAGAGCTTTTCACGGGGGGCGGAAAAGTGTCGGGAATATTAGAGGCAGTGTTTGGAGATGGAATCGGGAGACGAGGAGCAGAAGGTCTTCCGCACTGGACATGCCCTCGTTACAAGGCCCTAGTGGTTAAAGCAGTGTGATGTGCTGCAGGGCAGACAAAGTGGCCAGTGCAGGAGAAGAGAGACGTCAGGGACAGACTCTTGAGAGCCCAGGAGCTTGAGTGAGCCAGACGCAGCATGTCAAACGAGTGTGGAAAAGGGCCGCCTCTAAACGGTGGGGGTAACTGGGTAGGTCAGCACATGGAAACATCAAGAAAAACGTGGACTTCTACCTCAAAATAGCCACAAAATGAGTTCCAGCTGGATGAACGTAAATGTGAAAGAGCAAAACTTTAAAACTTTTGAAAGAAAATGAAGAAGACATCGTGGTAACCAAGTAAAGATATTAAGAAACACAAATTGCAAGAGGAAAAGATTAATACATTTGACTCATTACAATGAATATTTTCTGAGGGACAGGAGACACATAAACAAAGTAACAACAAGCCGTGGAGTGGAACAAGATAGCTGAGTTGTCGGGGACAAATGATTAGTGGGACAATGGAGAGAACATCTACCAATTAAAGAGAAAAGGCTAATTCCACAGGAAAAAATTGGAAAAGGGCGCGAGCAGGCAAGTTACAGAAGAGGAAGCACAAGTGGTCAGTAAATACACAGCGACGTTTAACATCTCTAGTAATCGGGACATCAGATTGAATAAGGGGAGACATAATTTCACGTTCATTAAATTGAATTAAAACTTTGCCGTCTGACAATACCGAGGGTTGATGACGTCGTGGGGCAAGTAGAGGTCGAATTGGTACAACGACTTTGGAGAGCAATTAAACCAAGTGTGGTGCAGTTAACGTGATGTGTACGCAAGGGAAGCCTTCCATGTGGGCACGGCAGACGCAAACACACCTGTTCACTGCGGCGCTGCTTATAACAACAAGCACCGGCCGCGCTCGTCAACAGAACGGCTAAATGAACCGTGAGACAGTCTTAATGACACGTAAACTGAAAGAGGTAAAGAGCCTCGAACAGGAGATCAAGTCCTGGCTCTTGTGCTTCTAACTGATGAGAGACATTACGCAAGTCCCTTGTCCCTCTGAGCAGAGACTGCCTCCCCAGGGCTGATTGCAATTCCCCCCAGCTCAGAGAGCTTTCCCTGTCCCCACGGTGTATACAACCAGCATCTACATCCCGACCCCCTTGGTCAAGAAGCAGGGTGGTTTGAAGGGTGAGGGTGGAGACTCTGGCCAGACTGGGTTCAAATCCCAGCTTTAGCAATTACTGTTTGTATGGCCATAGGCCAGTTATTAAAGCTTTCTGTCACTCAGGTTCCTCTTCTGTGAAACGGAGATAATAATAGATGCCACCTCAGAGGTGGGTGTGTGGACCGAATGAGTTAATATCCCAAAGACGTAGAACTGTGTCTGATATAAAGGAAGCGCTGGCTAATAGTAAATTACGTGGCAGTTAAAATGAACGGCAGTAGGCTGGAGTGATGTGGGTGCATCTCCTAAACAGGATGGGAGTCCCACCTGTGTCTCACTGTTCCCTGAACTTCTGTTCTAATTGCGGGCAGCACTCGGTCCAGTCCTTGGTCACACCTGTTGTCAGGTGCCCCTCTCACGGGTGTCAGTTCCTCTGCTCCACCATCCAGGCCCGCCGCAGCCTGACCAGGCAGGTTTGGGGCAGTATTTATGGACCTGATATAACTGGATTAGTTCTGAAAAGTCCTTGAATGCAGGAGGATGAGGACACATTGAGTCTTTCAGATGGTTATTTTACAACGTTGAAATAATGCCATGAGGAGGGTGGGAGCGATGGAGAGGGCGAACAACACAGACACCTGGGAAGGGAGAGACTCTGGAGACAGGATGTGTCCAGCGGCAGGGGCTCAGGGTGGGGGTGGCGGCGGGGGCGGGGGTGCTGCGGCCCTTCAGTGACTCTCACTGGCTCTACCTTCAAAGTACATCCTTGATCTGATCACCTGATTGCTTCTCACCACCCTCAACACCCTGCACCTGCTCTGCTCACCCCTGGTCTAGACCTATAATAGCTTCCTTGTTTCTACCCTGGGAAGTAGGTATGAGTAGAATCATCACTTTACAGATGCAGAAACTGAGGCACGGAGGGCTCGGTAATTTGCCCCGGGGCACATTATGAAATGGTCGGGCTGGGATCCAACCGGCGTGGTGTGTGTGCCCGTAGCTGCCCCCACATTGCCTCACTCACGGACTGTCTGTGCTCCCACCTCTCACAGAGGAATCAGGGCCTGCTACTCTGGCTGCCAGGCCCCACGTGATCTGGCCCTGCCTGCCTCTGTCCTGTCCCCACCCCCCTCCTCCTCACCCACCACTCCCCAGCCCCGCTGGCTCCCTGGCTGCTCCTTCACCTAGAATGTTCTTTCCTTCCTGGTCTTCCACCGGCTTCTTCTCTCACTTCACTCGGGTCTCTGCTGGAGTGTCACCTCCTCCAAGAGGCCTTCCCTGACCACCCTTTCTAAAACAGTTCCCACTTTATTCTCTGACCTTTCCCCGCGGTAATTTTATTCATAGATATTGCACTTCCTGATGTGACATCATAAGGTTACTCATATGACTGTTTATTATGTGCCTCTTCTCCCTAGAATTTCTGCTCCACAAGGACAGGGACTCTGTCCCTTGTGCCTGGAACAGAGCTGGACACAAAACCGCAGCACAGTAAATGAATAAATGCACCCAAGGTGGCCCATGTGGGTGGACATTGGGCCTCTCTAGTGCCGGGTCTAGGCCTGCTGTCTGGGGCTGCGAGGAACGTGTCCACCCCCCTGCACGGGATGGTGCTTCTGCCCTCTGGGTCAATGGTTTGGCCCTCTGGGGCCACTGCACTAGCAGGGCAGCAGGTGAAGTGCGAGCTCCCACAGTCCTTCTCAGTTCCTCCCCACCCTGGCCCTGCATCCACCCCCAGTCCCCAGCCTTCATCTTGCCAGCCACCTGCAAGCAGGTCTGACAAACCCATCCCCACCAAGGCGATCCAGACAGGGAGTGTAGCCCTTCCCAAGGACATCCGCGTTTTACACGAGGCCAGCAGGAGCACACTTCCCCCCCACGTCTGACTGTGCCATGGCGTAATCTCCGAGACCAGGACGTTCGCGGGAGATCCTGCCTCAAACTGAGGGAGACAGGGCATCACAGGTAGCAGCATTGAGAGAGAGAGAGAGGGAAAGAGAGAGGGTCCAAGCTCAGCTGCTGGGTCAGCGACTGGTACCTGGCAGACCCCAGCCTTAAGAAGTCATAGCTGCCCACCGTCCCACTCAACCCTGTCTCCCACGAGTCCTGGCTTTGTTCCCTAGAGCATTCCTGAGCAACCCTGAGGCTCCGCTGGGAGGAATGCCCTGGAGGCTCCCCAGGGAAGCCAGGACAAAGGCCTTACCCATCTCAATCCCGCAGATGACCAGGGCTGCAATCACTGCGCCTGCTGATGTCCCAGCGAAGCGGTGGGTGGTTTCCAGCATCCGGGGGGCCAGGTCCCGCAGGGCGTCCACAGCCCCAGCCTGGTAGAAGGAGAGGAAGCCACTTCCCGAGAAGGAGATGGAATGAGGTGTGTCTGGGTCCCCCTTGAACACCTGTTCTTCCATCTCCTCAGCCTGGGGCTTCCTGTAGTGAGAAGTCACCCCTCAGCGCCTGCCTGCCCAAGCTGGGACCGCCCTCCTGTTGGAACTGGCTGCCAAGCTTCTCTGCCAGCCCGGAGCCCGGAATGTGGCCAGCTCTCCCCAGTTGGCTGGGGCACCCACGGGTGGCTCAGGCAGCACGCTTGGGCCTGTTGAGCTCCGCTGGGACAAGGTAAAGAAGTCCCTGGATGCGTGAGCAGCGCCTGGTCCCGAGGGCCCCCTGGCTTCATCGCATGTCTGGAATCATCTCCGGCAGAGTCTTCAGCCCTCTGCCTGTGCCGGGCACGCCCAGGGCATTCGAGCTACCACGTAGGGCCAGGCCCAAAGAGGCGGGCACTGATCAGCCCTCAGCCCAGCAGCGTGCACAGGTGTGTTGCACAACTTCCACAGATGGCTATCAGAGGGTGCCTCTCTCCCTGCGGCGCTGTGGCGGTAAAGGAATTAAATGCTGGCCTCCCTCTGGGAGGACGGTGTCCCCTCCCCACCAGGGCCGGACTGGCAGGGTGGCTCTGGTGTTTGAAGGGGACACGATCCTACCACCTGTGCCCCCTACAGTGACACGCCCCTGGGCTCCTCCCCCAGGCTCTGGGTGGTGTGTTGCACAGTTGTTTTTATTTGTCCTCCTTACATATGCTCCTCTTTGCTTATTCACATTTTGTCCACATGTTAGGACTGGCCATGGGCAAAACTGTACAGGAAGACAAGTCGGGCCTCGGGGGCCCCGCCCAGCACCGACCCTCCCTCCTCACCAGCTTCTTTTCTCTCCTGCCCTTTGCTGACCCACTGGCCCTTGGTCAGCACCCTCTCACCAACCCCTGGACCTCATGCCGTCTCCTACGTGTCCGCGAGCAAAATCCATCTGAAGTCTGGATCATTCAAAGTGTGTGGGGCTTCCTATTGCAACACTCTCCTCCCCACTTTGGAATGATGAGAAGTTTGAGATGGGACCATTTAGCCCCAAGAAGGAACAGCTTGAGAACACAGATATGGGGGCATCGGGATCAGGGCAGAGATGTTTTGAAGCCCAGAGGGTAGGGAGGTGGTGCATGGGGGCCAGCGTAGCACCAGGGGGCCCCATTCACGCCCCCGCTGGAGCTGTGCAGTGTGGCTCTTTCTCACAGCCTGAAAATTTCACAGCAAACGCTCCCAGCCGACCCCAGACCATCCAGAGGCAGGACCAGAATTAGAATTGAGACACTAAGTACCCCATCCAGAGGCCAGTGCAGCTCCACACCCTGACGGGATGTGATATCAAAGCTTCACCTTTGCCAGGGAGCTCGCGCCAACTCCGCGGCTGGCCCCACTGGTCCAGGCTGGATTTCCAGTGGGGGCCACACCCAGTATTCAGGTAGGAGGGCGTTCTCTCTCTTGGGATGAGGTAGTTCCAGGTATGGAATCATGTCCCTCTGGAGAGAGACCTTTTGATTGAATGTGTGTGTACAAACAGAGTATGTGTGTGTACAGAGTGTGTGTGTGTGTGTGTGTGTGTGTGTCCGTAGAGACTTGAGGCTTACAGTCAGGTGGAGGCGGGCTGTGCCAGCATGCAGTCCATTCAGCTACTGGAGCGCCGTGGCCCTGCCTCCTTCCTTGGACACAGGTCCGCTCCACTGAGAATTTGCACCCCCCTCTCTGTGTCAGGCTCTTGGGCACAGGAGTGAGTGGGAGCCCCACCCCTGAACTCAGGCACTTCCAGGCTTCCTGGGAACAAGACAGGTGAGTGTGAAGTCACCAGACAGGCAGTTTGTAATTAAGTACCGAATTGTGCAGGCTGAGATTCCTGCCAGAAAAGTTGAGAGACGGGGGTGAGCAGCGTGGGCTTGAGCCATCAGGGAAGCTATGTGGCAGAGCTGTGGGTCGTGGGATTTGAAGGAGCTGTGGGGGGTCGGGAAGGGCATTGTGACAGGGAACAGCACAAGCTCCATACAGAGAAGGGCAGGGGCGGGGTGGTGGGCAGCCACACGGGATGAAGGGCTTCAGACCAGACAGACATGGGTTGAATCCCAGCTCTGCTGTTTACAGGCAGCCTGACCCGTGTAGCCTCTGCAGGCCTCAGTTTTCCTCATCTGTAAAAGGGACAATAACACCTATGTTACACAGAAGTTTAAAGGTTAAAGATATGGCTGTAAAATGCCTGGCATGTGGCACATCTATTATTATCAAGGGTAGAAGGGCCAAGGCTCCCGGACAGGTGGGCCGGGGAGGTGAAGTAGAAGAGAGGGTGCCAATGCCAACGTTCAGGAGGAGCTGGGAGGCCTCTCAGGCAGGACGCCTGCAAGGGCAATGAGACCAGGGCTGGAGGGAGAGGGAGGAGGACGGTGCTGCATCCTCCTAGGGGTGCGGGCGGCCAGGCCAGGCCAGGGCGGGGGCTGAAGGGAGGGACACAAGTTAATGAAGCCATTGCTGGCTGGGCAGGATGCGTCAAGGCCTTCGCCTTGGGGGCGGGGAGGAGTGGGGCTGCCTTCCACTGACTTGGGAAAACTGGGTGGAGGATGAGTTATCTTCAGGATGAGTCTGAGATGACAGCAAGACACTGGAGCTGGGAGGTGACTTCAGAGATGGGGACAGAGGCCCCTGCCAATGGGCTTGCAGAGCAGGGCAGGTGGCTGGAGGTGGCACAAGGCCATGGTGCAGAAAGACAACCTGGGGCGAGCATCCCCCTCCCACATCATCTCGAAATGTCCAGTGAAAAAGGGGGCGGGCCCACCTTGCTCTATGCGGGCTACTGGGGCTCGAGAAGCCTGGGGGTCCCCACCCTTTCAAGGACAGTGCTGTGTCCTAACACAGCCGTGGCCTTCCCGCTCTTCGGGCCTGGCTGTCCGAGTAGGCCCCGGTGCTCACTGAGGAAACACCTTCTTCAGGTCCATGGAGACGGGGACAGTGGAGACCGCAGCAGGTGCAAACAGCCGAACCAGAAACTGACGATGGCTCATGAGAAGGTCCCATGGGAGCTGTTAATGTGTTCACCACGCCCTGACCTTGGCAGAGCACCCTGCACACCTGACCACAGGCCCCAGGGCGCGCCTGTCCTGTGCCTCAGTTAAACGATTGAGAAGGTGTGTTTTATTCCCCTTGTTCCTGACGTCATACCTGAAGCCCTACAAACTTCAAGTGGATGACATTGTAAAAGGGCCACAATCCAACATTTCGGCACTTAATTTTTCAAGTCAGCGCATAACCTCTCAGGCACTTTAAATCAAGTTAGCACTGCGCATATGACTCAGCAGCCGCCGAGGAGATAAAACCAAGTAGCTGAGACTGCTTATCTCCCACAATTCCCACAGCACAGCCCAAATGAATAGAGCGAAAACTTATAGACAGACGCAGAATTTCCACAACTACAAGAGAAGCCGCCTAGGTCACGGCTCCTCTGGCTTCCAGGTTTGCCTTTCATTGAAGGTGCACCACCCTCTGCTTAAATCTCGTAAAATGTTCGTGTGCCGAAGATCCTGGCTGCTTCTTGATGTGAGAGAGTGTGAAGGCCCCAGCATTACCTGTGAGTAATCGTACCAATAACCTTTAACCTGAATCCGACCGAGGCCTAACCTCCAGTCTGCAGGGAGTACGGTATGAAGCAACCAGAAAACAACCAGACACACTGACATTGCAGGAAGGGCGGGGAGAGGCTGTTGTTGTGACAGAGCCAGCCTTCCCAGCCTGCTTGCTCCATGCCCACTTCCCCACAAAGACCTAAAAGGCCCAGATGGTTTTTTCCAATTCCGGTTTATATTCAATGTTGTTTTGTATTAATTTCAGGTGGGTAGATAATCATATACTTTACAAAGTGTCCCCCTCCCCACCCCGGGTTTCCAGTACCCACCTGGTGCCACACATAGTTATCCCAATATTATCGATTTCCCAGCCTCCCTTGTAGCTAGAGGCTATCAGAGACACAATTCTGGCCAATGAGAAGTAAGAGGAAATGTGCTGAGTGGCCTCTAAGAAAGATTTTCCTCCTCGATAAAAGAAGGAACATAAAATGAGCCCTAACACCCTTTCTTCCCGCCTGCGATGCTGTCCTGTGAGAATATGGTGTGCGAGCTGTGGCAGTCACCGCTAGGAGGACGAGGTGGACACTGAGTGTATTAGTTCTCCACTGCTGTGCCCCAAATTAGCTAAAAACTAAGGCCTGCAGACAGCACGCATTAATTACATCGCGCAGTTACGGCAGATTAGGAGCCCAGAAATGTCTCTGCTGGGCAGCGGTGGTCAGGGTCTCCCAGCAGCCAGGCTGCTGGCAAGGGCTGTGGTCATCTCGAGGGCCTCTGGGGCGGGAGAAGCCACTTCCAAACACACTGTCATGCTTGTTGGTGGGCATCCGCTCTCTGCTGGCTGTGGATGGCCAGCTTCGAGGCCTTGCCAGGTGGGCCTCTCCCTGGGGCTGAGCACAAGGTGACGGCTTGCTTTTCCCAGAGTAGGGGATGCAAAGGAGAGAGAGAGAGAGAGAGAGAGAGAGAAGAGAGAAAAGATAGTGTGAACCCAAGACAGAAGCTGTAGTCTTTTTATATAACTTAATCTCATAGGTGATGACACCTCTTCTGCCGTATTTTTGCTCCCCTCCCGCACGTTACCAGGGCCAAGGCCACACAGACCAGCCCTCGTAAGCAGTGGGGGAGGAGTGTGAACACCAGAAGGTGGAGATCATTACCGGCGGATTTGGACGATGGCTGCTCCAAACTCCTGAGCGTAGCAGAAGAGAAAGAGCGAGCCTAGGCCCTTGAGCAGGTTGTTAGTGACCACACCAAGCCCCACACCATCTGTCCCCTTCCTGTTAAGTCAGTTCATTGAGTGTCTTTATTATTTCAGCCATTGTTCATGAGATGTTCGCTGCCGAAAACCTCATGACTAATGCAGGGACTATTAAAGATTTCTACCAAAATGTGGAAATGTTATCTTGAGAAAAACATGCCCTTTGCTTTTAGTAAAAACAGAAGAAATACTTTAAGGTATAGATAGTTTGTTATTATAGGTGAAATAATTCTGATTCATGAAGATTCTGGAAAATTAAGTCAGAAAATTTTATTATACCCTTTAGAAATTGTTGAACAACTATTACTTTTGTTAGAAGAAAAAGAATATTTTTCTCTTTCTTATTCCTCCTGAAAAATAAAGTAGGGTTCTGCTAATTAATTGAACGTGTCTTTTGAAGTGTGATGTCATTTTTGAACTGTTGCCCAATTATACAGGTACATCCTTTGTGGGGTGCAAGTGCTATATTTTTCTAAAAAGTTAGCAATTTGAAAAAAAATAAGACTTAAGGAGAGAGGAGAAACCGTGGCACAGTTGACATCAGACGTCCTTTCATGGTGTCCGTTACGTGACCTTGAGCTCATCATGCAGCCTAAATCATGTCTTCTTCTCGTGAAATAGCTCAGACATACAGCAAAGTATCAAAAATACAACAGCAAATATCCATGCACCTCCTGGGCAGACTGACCACATCTCTGAAAAATATTTGTTTGGTTTTAAAGAAGTAAAACATCCCAGTAGAGGCAAAAAGGAAATGAAACATCACAGATGCAGGTGAAACCTCCTTTGCTTTCTTTCCTAATCACCCCACTCTCCCTCCCGGGAGAAACCACCTCCCAGGCTGTTGAGAATCCTTCCCTTCCATGTTTTTACATTTTCGTCACATGACTATGTTTTATAAACAATACATAGTATTGTTTTACAAATATTTTAAAATTTCACAGAAGCAAACACATTCATTTATTCTGCAATTTGCCACATTCATTCAGCGTTGTGATACAGGGCTCTGGCCTTTTCCACTTTACTGCTTTCGGTAACCCATTACAGACTGTGGGGCAACGTATTTGTCATTCTCTTACAGTCATCCGAGTCATTTCCATATAGGAACTTCTCAGGTGACGACGTGGGTGTATCGATTGTACCCATGGAATTTTAATTTATGGAGGTGACTGGGTGACGATGGAGAGGCCAATGCCCTTGAAAGAAGGTTTTTATTACTTTTACTTCTGGAGACAAGGGGGCAGGCTGTGCCGCACAGGGAAGCCACGGCCTGGGCAGGAGGCAGGAGGCAGGAGGCAGGAGGCAGGAGGCAGGAGGCAGGAGGCAGGAGGGATGCGCGGAAAGCAAGGCCCAGAGCCTTTATTTTGTCTTCTGTGAGAAAGGCAAGCAGAGCAGAGGAAACAGCGTAGGTCTGGCTGGTTTGAGTAACGTCTGTAGGCTCTTTAGGTGTCCGGTACGGGGGCCCTGGGTGAGTAGGGCAGGGGAAGATTGCTTCCTGCAGCCGCACAGCGGAGGGAGGCCCTGCATTGGGTAGTGTGCGCAGGAAGAGGGGCTCCCTTGGCTGTCACTAAGAATTGGCTGGCCCTGGAAGGGTCAGTCTCTTTCCGCCCAGGGAGGCCACAAATGCCACGGTGTCAAGAATATACAAAATAAGAAAATACGTTAATCCAGTTTGACTAGGTGTTGTCAATTTGCTGTCCAGAGTAGTTGTGTCAATTTACACCCCCCACTGAGAGTTCATAAGCAGTCTGATTGCTTTGCTTCTGTTGGTGATGCCAGAATAAAAAAATTTTGCCAATCTGAGGGATGCAAAATGCTACCCCATTGTTATCTTCATTACTCATGCGGCTGAGTATCATCATTTCATTCATCTATTCCTCATTCCAGTTTCCTCTTTTCTGAATTACTTTTCAGGAAAAAAAAGTCTTAGCCTTTTCCCACTGGGGTGGAGCCAGTGTTTGTCTTGTTAATAGAGTGTGATGTTGGGAGGCCCTGGCCAGGAGCTCAGTTGGTCAGAGAGGTCACCCTGATACACCAAGGTTGTGGGTTCCATCTCTGGCCGGGGCACAGACAAATGAATCAACCAATGATTGCATAAATAAGTGGAACAACAAATCGCTCTTTCTCTCTCCCTTCCTCTCTCTCTCTAAAATCAATAAATAAAAACTTTAAAAAATAATGCATAAATGTTGGTACTAATACTAGCTAATATTAATAATGTGAATATTAGCAGCTGAATTCATTGCAAATATCCTCTCCTAGTTTGTCACTTTTAACCTTTTTATGTTGTCTCTATGGTACATAAGTTTAAAATGTATCATTTTCTTCCTTTATGATTTATGTTTGTTGCATCTTAAGGTCATAAGGATGCTCTCCCATAGAAAATAGAGTCTTGGTTATTTTAAATGATTTAACCGTTAAGCCTAAGCTATTTGTTCAGTCTCCATGGAAAAACTGCAATCTGGTGGGCAATTTTGGCACCACCTATTTTTAAGTAAATACTTGTAGAAATTTATCTTGCAGAAACACTCACAGGAGTCCCCAAAAGTACATGCACCGGGTTGTTCAGTGCGGCGCCGATTGTAACAGCACAAACCTACATATCGGTGGAAAGCTAGTAAAACGAATCACGGTATAGCGATGTAATGTAATTCTCCGCAGTCACAGAAAAGAAAAGGGAGACCTGGATGCAGTCAGGTGGAAAGTTCTCCATTTGTAAGCATGAAAAATAACATTAAAAACAAAGATCCCATCAGTATGTATGCTATCATGTATGTCAAAGAGGAAAACAACGATTCGCTGTGTATATCCAGGTACATTTCAGAAATCAAACCGGAGGAAGATCACCTGTGGGGGAGGGGACCCAGTTTTCACTGTCAATCATTCGTGCCGTTTTCACTGTTAGTGCATCACAGCAGAGTGGCTGCGGAGGGGCCCACTTGCTGTAAGTTGCTCTTGGGTTTGGCGTTTGAAATGTTCTGAGGTGAAGAGGGCCTGTTGGTCCGGTAGCCGGGAAGGCACTGAATTACCAGCAGCAGGGCCGACGCTGGGCATCTGTCCGACAGGCTCACGAGTGAGCTCTATAGCACGTCCCAAGGCATGAAGTGCAGGGCTGACAGCTGCGCGGGGGTTGATGCAATTCCCCCCACCCCTGCTCGCTCTTGTCTGGGGGCAGGCAGGGGTGGGGGGTGTCTGTGAGCCAGGGGGAGGGGCGGGGGGAAATGGGGCATGGGGTGTCTGGTGGATGGGGGTGTCTGGGATGGGAGTGGGGCTGACAGAAGAAAGAGGGCAGGAGGTTGGGGCAGATGTGAATCAAGGGGATCCCCCCCAGGCCCCTGCAGCCCCAAGACTGGCTGTCTGAGCCCCTTGGTCTGGACCACTCTAGGCACTGTGGCAGCAGGGTCGGAGGAGGGAAGCCCCCACCTCAAAGCCTCTGGCAGGCAAGTCTCTGGAGAGGAAGGAAGAACGAGGTCAGGCCCAGCCTGGGAGAAATGCTCATCCAGCGGACGAGGACTGCAGGTTCCCTACCTCACTACCCTGGCTGAGGGGAAACAAAGGGGCCGGCATCCACAGAACGAAGACCGTGCCCAGGATCGAGTCCCGCCCCTTCCCCCGGGCGGTGGCCAGTAACTGGGTGGGGGACCGGGCTCTCCGGGTTCAAATCACATCTAGATGGACCTCCGGCAAAGTTACCTAACATCTCTATGCCTTGGTTTTCTCACCTGTAACACGGGGAAATGATGATAGGTAACCCAGAGCGGGTGTGCTGGCATGTGGCAGGTGCTTACACAGTGCTAGCCATTGTAATTCTTGCTTTCCTTACCACTTTGTAAATTCACCACAGCGGGGCCCTGGGCGGTGGCAGTGGTCGGCCCATGGAGACTCGATCTGTGCATTCTGTGCACGAGGGGACTCGAAGTAACCGAGCTCACAGGCCTGATGACCAGCCCAGCTTGTTCGTTTACCCCAGCCAGTGCATGCAGGCGGATCCACCACGGCCTTCTCTTCTCTCTTCTCCCAGGCGGGAGCCCACACTGCACCCCAGGCTCCCTGCGGGAAGGGACCACTTCTGTGCTCTTATTTCCATGCGGCTCGGCCAGCTGCTCCCCAGGCTTGCCTGCCAGCCCCTTGGGGGAAGGCACCTCTGGTGTGTAGGAGGATAGCAACTCGTGGTGTCAGATAAATACTTGTTGAATGAGCAAAGGTCACCCATGTTCTCTGTCATAGCCACACTGCAAATGACCTAAACACTCAACAAGAGAGGGCTATTACTAAATTGGGGCCCTGCCACCCCACAAAACTGAAGAGTCATTGGAAGGGGTAATTATGATTACAGCGGAAGATAGAGAAATGCTTGTGATGTGACCTTAGACATCAGAAGAAATCAAATCAAAACTGGCTAGACATGATTAGAGTCCATCCCGATAATTTATGTGCAAATGTGAAGTTGAGAAAAGGGAGTATAATATGCTGTCACTTATGTAAAAAAGGGGCCAAAGAATACAACCTCACCGGCAGTCGTGAGCATAAAATACGCCGACCCACAGGGAGACGGAGAACACGGGGCAGGGGACCAAGGACAGTCAGGACAAGTCACTGACAGCCCTTCTGTCCCTTCTGGGTGTTGACACGTGAGCCCGTTTCCGATTCAAAATCAAGTACTTTAAGAACACTTCCTGGCACTAGCAACGTAAAGCAGACCAGTATGTGTTTTGCCGACTATGTTCCTCAACCCGAAGGCGCTTGTTCCCACGGCACACATTTCAGTTGCTGATATCAGATGTACCGCACAATTGATGGGCATTCTTACTAGTCTCCTGTGGTGTTTTTTCCCCTAAAAAGCATTTACTAAATTGATGCTGAGTCTCGAAATCAATGGATTTTAGAGCCAAGGAAACGTGGCTACTATGAATGTGGCGTGTGAGCGGGGCTACGGCTGGGTGATTGTGGGGACCTTCCATTTTCAAACCGGTCCTGACCGGCACAGCACGTCACCTTCTCCGTGGTTTTTAAAAAACATACGTTTAACTGTTTAGGAGCCAATCAATGGTTTTAGGGAAAGGCAGACCCAGCACCAGGGTCTAGGTAACCGGCTACACGTAAACCCATGCAACCAACAAGCTGAGTTGAGCTTAAATAGTTATCAAACCAAAGCCCCAGGCCCTCAGTTTAACTGCAGTGACTCAGAAAGACTCATCTCCCTTGGATTCTTCCTGAGATCCTCACCTTCCAGGGACAGTTTGTCAAAAGCTGAGACAACACTTGCGTGGCCAGCACAGGTGTCCATCCCAGCAACGGGCCCAGAAACCTCGATCGTGGTCGGAACCATTGCCATGGGTCACGCATCGGCCGTTGACTTGGAAGCACGGCGAAGCCCGGTGCATGCTGCTCAGGCTGCCGGAGCGCTGAAGTGCCCAGTGAGCCGGGACAACCCGGCCCAGCATCCTTGCAGCTTCCCGTTCCCACCAGGGTTCCAAGTGTATCCTGCAGGACCCAGTCTGCCTTGGGTGCTGTGGGGAAAGGACTTCTTAATCAAATGAATGCATTTAAGAAACACGGGGGTAAGATTGGGATAAACTGGAGATCCACAATGTAAACCTCCTGTTAAAGACACTGATAAGTCCCGCGTGGCAAGTTCGCTGGGGTTCCAGTTTATCAGCCATTCCCACCTTTCCCCAGGCTAATCAAACCCTAATTCTGTTTACTTTCTTCAGGGCAAAAGCAAACCCCAGAAGGAAGAGGATTAATGAAGAGCAAATAAACACAATTCTGACCGACCCCCCACTCCCAAAACCAGAGAATAATCCACTAGGGAATTCCAAGAAAGTCATCATCTTTGTTCTTAAAAAAGAGACTCACATGCCCTGGCCAGTGTGGCTCAGTTGGGTGGGACTCGTTCTCAGGACACAAGACGAGGCTGTGGGTTCAGCCCCCAGGTGGGGTGTGTATGAGAGGCAACCTACGGATGTTCCTCTCTCACATCGATGTTTCTCTCCCTCTCCTTCTCCTTCCAATCTCCTCTCTCTAAAAATAAATAACCAAATAGACAAATAAATAAATAATTTGAAGAGAGACTAATGAGAATTCTGCGTTTGTAATGGCTAGCAGCTCCTATTAAACCACACCCCACCCCCATGACAGAATTCTGGAAAAGCAACTGGGCAGCAGTGGGAGCACACATGGTAGAGAGGAGCCAGCACTTGGAAGAAGGGAATCACCCTGGATAAGTTTATTTTTTGTCGTTTTTTGTCTGAGGGAAGGCCCTAGTCCGGGCCCGTGGGGTGGGTGACAGTAGGATAGAAGCCACAGGTCAGAGTCCCGGTGACTGCGCAGCTGGAACGAGAGGAGAAACCCGGGAAAGGATAAGGACCCAGCAAGGCAGAGCCCCACCTGTGCAGGGCAGACTCGAAGACTTCAGCTCCCCTCTACCAGACAGGAGACAGTACCTGCAGCTGGAGAGTTCAGCCAAGTGAGCTGACTGCTAGAACAAACAAAAAATCAATTTAAAGAGCAATGCTCTTCAGAAGAACAAAAGGGATCCAGACTGTTTACAATGTATCATTTGCAATGTTCAGAATACAACCGCAAAGGTCCTTGACATTAGATTGACAGAACAGAAAAGTAACGCTTACTATATTGAGTTTCACTAGTCTGATAGTAGGGGGAAAGTCTGCCAATTCATTGTCCGTAGACTCACTCATAGCTTCCGATGATGCAGACATCTGATGTCTAGCCACACGGGGAGGCAGGCCCCAGCCATTCCTTTGCACATCCTTTACCAGTCTCTGCTGGATCACGTTCCTCTCTTAACGCCCAGAGCTCTTCTGTCCCTCGGGAGGAAAGAGATGACCGTCCAGTTCACATGGCCAGCCCCTCCTGCCTGCTTCTCCAGGGCCCAGAGTGGTCTCAGCCCTGTGCGGAGCCTGAGGCCGAGGCTGAGGGTTAAGTGAACTCAGTAGCCAGGACAATGGGTTCCTGGTGTGGGAAGCCGTACAGTTCCTTGCATCAACCCTGCAAGGGCTTTTAAAATTCCACTCCAGCAAGGCTGGCGCAGTCTGATCAGAAGACCGAGACCAGGATGACAATAGGCTGTGATTGACAATAGTTGGGGATTAGTAAGAAAAGAACAGAAGCATGTATTTATCAAGAAACTAGAGTATGATTTAAATCTAAGAGTTAATTTTTTAAAAATAATTCACAATGTTGGATTATTTACTTGTTTTACTACTTAACGGTTACTTTGTTTGGCTGTTTGACGAAGTGTTGTGGCTTTGTGTTTTAGGAAAGATGAGGAAACATAATGCTTTCTAGCTCAGTTAACAGTATCTACAACATAAGCCCCCCACTCAGACGACGCAAGCTCAGAACGGAAGCGTGTGCCTTAGCTGTAAGCAAGCTGGGGTGACAGGGGCCGTCCTGAGGGGTGAGCTCACGAGGTGAACACAGCTGCAGTATGTACTAAGTTCTTCCCGAATCAGGTGATGATGCCTTTTGTATTTTTAATAAGCAAAACTCTCACATGCAGTGATAGAGCCATTTTGGAAAGCAGTCCTGTTAGGGGTTCGCCTCTTGGGGCGCTCTATTCAAAAACTGAGACGTGGCTGTTGCAAGGTCATTTTATTTACTTGCAGCAAGTAAAGGAGAACACGGGGTCCTCTCCAAATCCCTGCCTCCCCACAGGGAGGCTTAGTCTTGGTCATTGCTCATATACACTATTTGGTCGATTACATGTCGATTTGTTCTTTGCAGTAGGCTACATTTGTCCAGTTGCCTTTTTTAAAAAAATTGATTTTGGGAGGAGGGGAGAGGGAGAGAGACAGAGAGAGATCAATTTGTCGTTCTACTTATTTACGTATTCATTGGCTGATCCTTGGACGCACCCTGCCCAGGGTCAGATCCACAGCCTTGGCGTCCCCACGGTGATCTGACCAGCTGAGCTACCGGGCCTATCCGGTTGTGCTCCTGCCCGTCCGCTCATCCTGTTCACTGCTGCATCTGCAAAATACTGTGCTACAGTTTAACATTTAGCAAGATAACGTTAGAACTGCCAGGACCTTGAGACCCTTGTCGTACCTAACAGTTTGGTTATTTATGAATAATAGTAGCAGTTATGCCTTCAGTGAGGCTGACCACTTCCAGTTTGTCTTTAAATTAGTTATTCTACTTCTGGAAATGTATTCTAGGGAGATAATCTAAGGCACAGGAAAAGTTCTAGCCAAAAGAGCTCACCACTGCGCTATCTTAAATATGTAGCACGGAAGGCCCATAGCATCAGAAAGTCAGGGAATGACCTACAGCAGCAGTCCCAGGGACCAGGTTCGTGGAAGACAATTTTTCCACGGAGGCGGGGTGGGGGGCCGGGGGAGGAAGACAAGAGGCAGAGCTCAGGCAGTAATTGGAGCAGAGCTTTGCTTGCTTGCTCCCCTGCCTCGGGGTGGGGGGGGGGAGTTGGGGGCCCATGACCTACAGTATATCCACCTAATAGTATGTTAAATAGAAAATACAGACAACTGTAATTGAACAGCAATAAAAAATGTTTAATAAAAAAATAAAATTAAATAGTATGTTAAGTAGCCATATTTTAAATGGTGTTTACATTTTAAGTATATTTGGTATTGAACTAAGTTGTTTTTTATTGCCTTTCCATCTGATACATGAAAATGGTTGAAACAAAGTCAAAATAAAAGTTGTAAGGCAAGGATTATTTGCAAAACACTGACCATAAAATTTGGTCCCAGACTCAGCCTTCCGTCCCTCCCCACTGCCCCTGCCCCCTCCCACTTCCTTCCCTCCCCTCTCTCCAGCTTCCCTCCTTCCCTCCCTCTCCCTTCTCCAGCCCTGCCCTCTCCCCCTCCCCCATCCCAGCTCCTACAGCACACAGGAGCCCTTGCCTGCGTGGGCGGCCTTGTACAGTTGGTGTTTTCATTATGTGTCTCACACTGGGGTCCTTGACATTATGTCTGAGGCTTTAGACCTCTTTTCCTCTGCACAGCACACAGCTCAACCCCTGTACCCAATCAACCACCAAGTCCTAATAGTTTTACTTTCTAGTTTCCCTTACCTTCCTCCCTTCTTCTGTATCTCTTCTAGGAAGGGCTGTGCTCATGTCTCAGGAGGATTCCTGCAACATTGTAGCTAGCAACACTCTATCAGGGTACTTTCCCAAGCAAGTAACAGAAAACTCACTGCAGAGTAGCCTAAATAACCGGGAGAAAAAACCCTTCCCAGAAAGCTCTCCAAGAGACTCTGCCTCAGGGTCCACTGGCCAGTGCTGGGTCACACATCCATCCATGCCTTAGCTGCAGGGGAGGCTGGGAAAACCATCAGAGGGCATTTTTTTTTTCTCTGTAGTGGGATTCAGGCTTGCCAGCAGGAAGGAGAGGGGGGTGAAGGGGGGTGAAGTTTGTGTAGGAGAGGGAACCAGGAGTGTCCGACTCAGACTCCCTGCTTGGGTCTCCTCACCCCTTTAATCCATCCCAACACGGCCATTATCTAGTTATAAATTTAATTAATGACTCATCCATTGGGTTAGTCCATCAGGTTCGGCGAGCTTATGTTCCAGCAACAATCTTCAGCTACCAGCAGCTCGGACCACCGGGGTCGGGAAAGAGCATAGAGATCTGTACCAGCTCTTATCTGCTCCGGCCTGAAATTAACTTGTAGCAGTTCTCCTCACATTTTATTGGCTAAAGCCAGTCGCTCACACAGACACACCTCACTTCACAGGGGCTCACAAGCGAGACCACCCTTTGTGCAGGGTGCGCAGCACTAACAGTTACCGCAGTGACCAAGCTGAGCTTTGACCATACGCTAGGTGAGGGGCTGGAGGTGGACTGGTAAGAAGAACAAAGTATCTGTTCTGAAAGCATGTGCAGTCTAGAAGGAATAGTGTCCTCCTTCCTTCATGCCTTCATGCTACCATAGAAATACCTCAATGGTACCACCTGTTACGTGTTTTATTGCATTTTTTTAAAGGACTTGGCTGTCTGCCTGAATAGGCTGTAAAACCTACTACCTGGAATGGTGCCTAGCATGAGTAGAAACTTAATAAACGTTTGCTGAATGAGGTATGAGAGAGGATGGGCTACAAGGAACAAGGAAGCCTGGCTGAGAGTGGCTTAAATAAACAGTTTGTATTTTCACATAGCAAGAAGTCTAACAGCCAGCAGCTGCTGTGGCTGGTTTCTCTGTTCTGTTCACCCAGGACCCGGGCTCTTTCCAGCCTTACACGCGGACATGCCTGGCTCATTGACTTTTCCTCTGTGAGCTTGTGCCTCATAGTCACAAGACGGCTGCCACTGCTCCACATACAATATTTATATTTAAGGTGGGAAGAAACAGAAGGGACAGTGGCAAGGGGCTCTCCTCTGGTGATGGTCCCTAGAAGCCACCAGTAGCCTATGTCTCGAGGCCAGAACATGGATCACATGACCATCCCAAGCTTTGAGCAAGGCTGGGATCTGGATTTCCAGGCTCTGGGGTTGGAGATGTCAAAGAAGGGGCTGGAATGGTTTGCTCAGCTAACCAAGTATTCCCTGAAACGAAGACTATGTGCTCAATAAATATTTACTGGGGGAAGTTCATATCTTTATGACATGGTTCTTCATTGATTTAAAACATGTTTTTCAATTATAGTTTATATTCAATATTACTTTATATTAGTTTTGGGTGTACAGCATAGTGGCTTTATTGATTTTTAATAACGTACAAAGAACCCTCATCATTGTGACTGCTCGATACTGAGTACATCCTCTGTTTGCGCCGGGCACTGTGCCAAGCAAAGTACATGAATTCGCTCGTTTACTCTTCGCAATACCTGGGACACAGGTATTAGCCATCTCTGTTTTACATGTGAGGAAATTAAATCGCAGAGTAGTCGAGCCACTTGTCCAACTGGTTCACTTACCAGCTAGTACGTGATGAAACAGGGGTTCGAACTCCAGCGTCTGACCCCAGAGCCCATGCTCCTGTCCTAGCACTTCAGGTCTAGAGGGGAACAGAGGGCTCCTTAGAGCCGAGCCCTGTAATTTCATGGTGCTGAGGCCCAGAGGTGGGATGTGACCAGGGTCACACAGCAAGTGCACGTCAGAGCCAGGCCGGGGACCCAGGGCCCCCGGGCCACGGTTCTTTCTACCACCCTGGGCTGCCTCTGTTGAGAAGCCTCACATTAGTTCACTGATCTTTAAAAAGACAAATGGCCAAACTTGGAGTTCTGTGGACAATTCAGTTTAAAAACATGTATCAACGCAAGGCTTGGCAAATTAGAACAAGTCGTTTCCATTTTTGGAATCAAAACTTGATGATTAGACAGTTCAAAATCTTTTACCTCTCTCAGCGCAAACTCCAGTCCGCACAACATTTTTGGGTTCCCCAGCCATCAGAGGAAAGAATGCGGTGGTCAGAGAGACTCGCCGGGACTTACCGGGATTGCTTCGAACTCCAAGCTTCTGACCTGGAAACGCCTTATTGGCGGGTTAAACCTCGGCCTGTGTAATGCGGCCTGGGGATGCCTCTTGATGGAGAGGAACGTGGGAGCTTCGAACCCCGCTCTGCCCGGGCTCGCTGACCGGGGCCCAGGCCCACTGTGAGAATGAAGTGCAGCTGACACGCACAAAGCACCCGGCTCGCAAGTGTCAGCTCCCTCCACCGTCCCTGCTACTAACCCCTCAGGCTTAGGGCTCAAATGCCAATTTAACAAGCGCCCTGCTCCACAAGCCTTAAAGTATTTTGTCAACAGAACTCAAATCTTTTAAGGAAAAAGTTTGCTCAAAGTGGAAAGTCATTTCGGTGGGGCGTTTAGGCCCCAGAGAGTAAAGGTTACAGGCGCAGACCCTTGAATCGCACGGGGGCTTGAATTCACACTCTGCCACTCCCTAACTTGGTGTGTGGTTGTGTACCCTCCTCGCGTCTCAGTTTCCCTTGCAGTACAATGGGGTTGACAGGAGCAGCCAGCCCAGGGGGTGCTTGTGGGGATCAGGTGCGGGAGGTGAGCCCAGGCCTGAGGAGGATGTGTCACGGGCTAAGCACATCCTAGGGTGCTGGGGCCTTGTCGGGGCCTTGAAGCTCTTCCACAGCGTTTTTCATCTGACTTTCAGTGTGGCTTAGACAATACGTTTTCTTTGCTTCTTTTAACGTAGGGACAATGGGGCAAGTGACTGCTTGTGACAGCAGAGTGAGGTGGCACAGCAGGCAGCAGCAGAGGACCCAGGACCTCGGGGCAGGAGACCTGGGCTCCAGTCCCGGCTCTGCCATCAGTGGCCACGTGTCCTTCTGTCTCGGCTTCGATTCCCTGTCTGTAAAGTTCGGGGGTGGAAGGGGTGACCGGTCAGGTCCCTCCTGGCCTTAGACACCTTTGCTAATCACAGCCACCCAAACATCATCTCAGAAGCTTGAGTCCCCAAGACCACCAAGTTAATCAAAAGTTCAGAATCCCGTAATTTGGGTTTCAGAATGAAGAACTCTTTCAAGTCCCCACTCCCAGACCAAGAATAGCAGCCTCTCCTGGGGCAGACTTGAAGGGTCCCCAGGCCTGCGCTCCTTGTCCCACCCTCTGACCCTCCTCTGACCCCTCTCAGACAAAACATGACTTCCATCTTTCACCTTTTTCCCCCCACATAGTACCGTAAACTTGCTCTCAGACCTTTCCCTACACTCTGAAATTCATTCAACAAACATGCACATTCACCAAATATGCACCCACTGTGTACCAGGCATTCCTCTGGGGGTGGATGGGAGACCATAGGAATGCATGTGGCTGACATTGTAGTGGGGGCGGGGCACGACAAAGCAGAATAAAAAAACAGCAGAGCAGGCGGAGTAGTGGAGAGAGAGACTTAACTGGGGTTGGGGTTTTGCACAGTAAGTACGATCTAGCAAGTTCAAGGTGTGAGGGGGGAGGGTATAGACGAGCAAGGAGTTGTAATAACTGACGATGGAGCTGCGAAGGGGCTAGGAGGGGAGGAGGGATCTGAAGGGGGCAGTGAAAGGTGGTGGTGAGGTCTGCAGACTGTGGGGCCCATGGGGGGTGTGGGCTTGAAGGAACAAGCTACAAAGAAGTTTGAACTTGGATTCTTTGGAGCGCCTGGAGCTTGACCGTGGGGCGGAGCAGCTGATCCAGGGGAGATGAGATCATGGGGGGAGAGGAGGACAAGGACCCGGGAGGCCAGAGCGCGGTGGACTGGGCAAGTGGGTGTGGAAAGCACCCAGCATGGTGGCGGGATGACGTTGGGAGGGCAGAGGGGTGGGAGCTGAGGCCCTCTGGGAATTTGCAAAGCAGGGAGAGCAGTGAGCGTGAGGTTTGTGAAGACACATTTGATAGTGCGATGTAACGATGCATTGGGGGAAAACGTTTGTTTGTATAAGAACTGCAGAAAGAGAGCCAGCTGCTTATGTCAGGTAAGGCAGGCCTGAGCGTTTGGGTTGCGAAATACCTGGGAGTGGGTTGTTTCATCAAGATCAAGGCTGCCAGCCAAGGGCATGTGGCGCTTCCTGTGCCATCACACAGCCCTAAGCTTTGTAAGGGTGAGGGAACGTCCTGTCATCCCTGAAATACCAAGGAGATAGCCACTATTTCAAGAGGCTTGACATAATATTATAGTGATAATTTATTAGTATCATGTATCGAAAGCAATGCGCAGAGGTGTGAAGACCGTGGGTTTAAACCCCAGCCCTGCTATGTATTACTCATTTACCGTCATCTGCACAACGGGGGTAGGAACAGCACCTACCCCTCCTGTTTCTGAGAAGCAAATGAGCTAATACGTGTAGAGACGAGACTGTGTGAGGACTCGGAAAATGTTGGCCAGATAGTCTAATCTTTGTTGGCAAAAACAGGCTTTGAAGGCCGTGTGCCATTAGTATTTCTGTGTATGGAAAACCAACCAGAAAGTAAATTGCATTTCTGTTCCTTGCATTTCAACAGCCGCTGGGAGGCAGTGTGGCCCTGGGGGGAGCGGGCCTGTGCTGGGAGTAAGGGGCCCTGGGTTTCCTCTCTTCCTCGGCCTGCAATGCCACGACCAACTATGGCCGAAGGCAAGCCAGGGTGTCTCTGAGCCTCAGTGTGCCCATCTGTAAAGTGGGGACGATTCTGCCAGGCCCACACAAGGTGGTGTTGAGCACCAAATGAGGAAATGTCCCATCAAGGTAAACGGCAAGTCGCTGGGAGAGTGTGCAGCTCTCTGGTTTGAGTGTCCACCTGCTGTGGTTTGAAATCCAGCTTGCACCCCCCCAGAGCAGTATCCAGAAGACAGGACATTTGCCAGATAACCAGAGTCTATGGGAGAAAGTGCTGGGCGGGGGGCGGTGATCGGCCTATAGAAGGTGTAAGTGTTTTTACAGTTAAGTTTATGAACAGATTTGGGGAAAATACAATGAACGGTGCGGAGTGTGGTCCGCAGTTTTCCAAAAGATGTTTCTGCTCCTGCAACATGACCTGAGGCCAAGGCTGTTCAGAATGATTTATAGCTGCATAGGTTCAGAAGCTCCTACTCACTGGCAAAGAGAGACGGGCCAGAAAGGAGCAAAAGAAAAAGCTCTTTGTGAACTGACGTGCAAACACTGACCGGGAACACTGAATGAAGAAAGAAAAAATCAGGTGCAAAACAGGACTACAGGATGCTACCATATGTTGTCCAAAAGAGCAGGGGAGAATATCCATAGAATTTATGTATTTGTATATGTGTAGAATAGTCAAGAGTTAGTTACAAGAAACTAGTCTTATTAGTTTCCCCTCTAGGAAGGGAACTGGGACACAGGGGTGGGAAGAGGAATATCACTGCATATCTGTCTGCACCTGATTTGAGACACGTAAATGCAATAGCTGTGGGGCGGGGAGAGGCAGAGAGGGAGAAAGGAATGCTGTGTGTGTGGGCTCCAGGGTCAGATGGCTGAGCATGACTCCCAGATCCACCACCTCCCAGCTATGTGACCTTGCACAAGTTCCTCAGCCTCTCTGAGGCTCAGCTTCTGCACAAAAGGGGCATGATAATATGACAATACCTCCAACCCACCTGGCCTGTGGGAAGATTGAGTCCAGTGAGTTTAATGCACGTAGATGGAAAGTGGTTGCTATGGCTGTTCAACCAGCCAGGGCTTCCATCGCTCCAGATGGCTTCCAAACTTCCCGGAGGTCACATGCAGCTCGCCTTTCCCTCTCATATGCATCGCCCCAGGCATCCAGCCTTGGGCATCCCTGCACCTTCAACACCAGGTCAAAGGGTGGGGGGTGCCCTGTGTCAAATGCAATAAATTGCTCCTCTCATACTTCTTCCCAGAGGAAAAGCCCTGCATGCAGGCCAGCTGCTGGGCTCTCTGGTGACCAGGTCCAGCTCTACTGACCCCACATGTCTCCACCCTGCCTGAACCTCCTCACTCTGTTGAAAACAGCAATTCTCAAACACAAGTGTGCATCGGAATTGCTGGTGCAAACCAGATGGCTGGGCCTACCCTAGGGCCTCATTTTGCCCATTTAGGCCTCCTAATGGGGCTGTAGTCACCTGCCTGTGGCTCAGTCCTACCCCCTTTACCCTCCTTGTCTCTCCCCAAACTACTCCCTAGTCCTCAGGCACACCCCACCCTTTCTACCTTCCCCTCCACACTTCTGATTTCCAGGATCACAGGAGAGATTGCCCACTGGCCTAAATGATGCCTGTCTAGACAGATGCAGCTCAAACATCTGCTCCCTTAGGAAGCCCTCCAGGCCGGGCTTCCCTCCCCTTCCTCCAGGCACTCGCAGACCCTGAATCTGCATCTGTCACAGCACCACCATGGCGTCCTTGAACTAGAAGGATTCTCCATAACGAGGAAAGCTATGACATTCAAGTGCATGAATGTGAGGTGCTTCGAAAATACCGGCCCCTGTACCCTAAGCGCCAGAGGAGTGTTACTGTCCCATTTTTTTTTTAATTGAGCAGAGTTTGAGATTTGGATTATTTTGTAAATGAATTGTAAGAATTGCCTATTAATTTACGTAACACTTTTTCTCCTCCCCCTTTTTTATTGCTGTGCAATTATAGTTGTCCCCATCTTCCCCGTTACTCTCCCCCGCCCTACCCACCCCAGCTACCACATTCAACCCTCCCCCCCATTGTCCTTGTCCCTAGGTCCTTTATACATGTTCCCTGATGACCCTTCCCCTTCTTTGCCCTGTTATCCCCCTCCCCTCTGGTCACTGTCAGTTTGTTCTTTATTTCCAAGTCTCTGGTTCTATTTTGCTCACTTGTTTGTTTTGTTGATTAGGTTCCACTTATAGGTGAGATCATATGGTATCTGTCTTTCACCACCTGACTTATTTTACCTAGCATAATACTCTCCAGTTCCATCCATGCTGTCACAAAGGGTAGGAGCTCCTTCCTACTTTCTTTCTGCTACATAGAATTCCATTGTGTAAATGAACCACATTTCTGTGATCCATTCATTTACTGATGGGCACCGAGGTTGCTTCCAGCACTCAGCTATTGTAAAGTGTGCTGCTATGAACATTGGGTGCATAGGTTCTTTTGTATTGCTGTTTCAGGATTATTAGGGTATAATATAAGTCATGACACCATAGAAGTCCTAGAGGAGAACATAGACAAGAAAATCTCAGATATTCCACACAGCAATATTTTCATCGATATGTCCCCTAGAGCAAGGGTTATAAAGGAAGAATAAACAAATGGGACTTCATCAAATTAAAAAGCTGCTGCACAGCTAAAGAAAACATCAGCAAAATGAAGAGGGAACCAACCGTATGGGAAAATATATTTGCCAATGATACTTCAGACAAGGGTTTGATCTCCAAAATATATAAAGAACTCTCATGACTCCACTCCAGGAAGACAAACAACCCAATTAAAAAATGGGCAAAAGTCCTGAACAGACACTTCTCCAAGGAGGACAGACAGAGGGCCCAGAGACATATGAAAGGATGCTCAGCATCACTAGCCATCAGAGAGATACAAATTAAAACCACAATGAGATACCTCTTCACACTGGTCAGAATGGCCATCATTGACAAATCAACAAACAACAAGAGCTGGCGAGGTTGTGGAGAAAAGGGAACCCTGGTGCACTGTTGGTGGGAATGCAGTGTGGAAAACAGCATGGAATTTCCTCAAAAAACTAAAAGTGGAACTGTCCCCATTTTTTAAAGAAGCAAGCTCGGGGACATGGGGGGTTGCCCTGATGGGACAGCTAATGGGTGCTGGACTGGGATCTGTGCTAGTCCTCCTGGTGGCCGTGGGTCTGTGTCGCTCCCTCCCAGACTGGACACTTTCTCTGAGGGCGGCAGTCAGCTGCTTCTCCCTCCTTCAGGACCAGCCCAGCCAGGCCCTCTGGGAATACTAATGTCGAGATGGGGTGGTCATAGGAGGAGGTGCCAGGGCAGGGAGCATTCTTGAGGGACCCGTGTGGAGGTGGGGGTGGCAGTGTAGGGGCCACAGGTTGGTTCTGGGCTGGTGCAGAGGGAAGGGAGAGGTGAAAGACAGTGTGCAGAAACAGGCAGGCAGATCTGGTTCCCACTTTGGGGAACTCAAGGAATTAAAAGAATTTGCTGGCTATAGACAGGCGCAGGGCCAGAAGGGAACAAAAACTGTGTCTCATTTTCATCTAAACCTCTCAGGAGGTGCCTGTGTGAGAAACCTGCCTATAGACAGCCCCACCCCCCTCCCAGGCCCAGACACCCTTTACCATCTGGATACAAAGCTGTGCGCAGCAGAACTGACTGTGAAAGACTGGGGCCAATGGGCCAACTCAACGGCCACCAGTAAGGAAGCGGTTAAATTGGTCAGAGTTTCCTGTGATGGAACCCTCTCCAGCCCACGACGGGAGGAGTGCACTGTGAAAGAAAGGCACTGGATCCACGGGCAAAGGACCTGAACAGGCATTTCTCCAAAGACATACGAAAAGGCCAACAGGTATGTGAAAAGATACTCCATATCCTTAGCCATGAGAGAGATGCAAATTAAAACCATGATGAGATATCACCTCACAGTGTTACAACGGCCATCATTAAAAATACAAGAGATCCTGGCTCAGTGAGTTGAGTGCCGGCCTGTGAACCAAAGGGCCACTGGTTCAATTCCCAGTCGGAGCCCACGCCTGGGTCGTGGACCAGGTCCCCAGTAGGGGGCGTGTGAAAGGCAACCATGCACTGCTGTTTCTCTCCCTCTCTTTCTCCCTCCCTTCTCCTCTCTCTAAAAATAAATAAACAAAATCTTTAAAACATACACAAGAGATAACAAATGCAGGCCAGGATGCAGAAGAAAAGAAGCTCTAGCGCACATGGTTTGGTTCGGTAAACTGGGGCAGCCGCTGTGCAAAACAGTGTGAAGGATCCTCAGAAAAGTACGAACAGAGTGACCCTGTGACCCTGCAGTCCCACTCCTGGGAACACAGCCAAAGGGGACAGAAACACTGACTCAAGAGGAGACCTGAAACCCATGTGCACAGTGGCATTGTTTACAAGAACCGAGACATGGAGCCATCCCAACTGTCCTTCAATGGACGGATGATAAACGGGTGTGACGCGCGCGCGCGCACACACACACACACACACGTGTGCACGGAATATCATTTAGCCATTAAAAATAAACACGAGGAAATCCCGCCGTTTGCAATAACACGGATGAAACCTGAAGGCATTATGCTACGGGAAACAAGTCAGACAGAGAAATAGTGTGTGATCTCTCCATGTGTGATTTCTAAAAACAAAAACAAAACACACAGAGAAAGAGATCAGACTTATAGTTACCTGAGGACGGGGGCAGGAGAAGGGGGAACCGGAGGGTGGTGGTTAAAAGGTACAGACCTCCAGGTGTGAGATAAAAGAGCACTAGAAACACAGGACAGCACAGTGCCGAGCGCTGATACTGCTGTAGGAAATACGGGGAAGTGGAGAGCACGTTCTAAGGGTGCTTATGACAAAGAAAATAGTTTTTCTTTTTTCTTTATATTGTATCTATATGAGAAGATTGATATTAGCTGAACCTACTGTGGTAATCATTCCACAACATACGTAAATCAAACCATCATCCTCTACTCCTTAAATTTACACAGTGGGACTTCCAGCTAACATGGAGGCGTAGGCAGACACACTGTGCCTCCTCGCACAACCAAAAGAAGGACAACAAATTTAAAAACAAAAAACAACCAGAACTGACAGAATATCGAACTGTGTGGAACTCCAACAACCAAGGAGATAAAAAAGACACACCCAGACTGGTAGGAGGGGCGGAAAGGACTCACAGCAAGGTGGACCAGGCGAGGTGGTGGCCTGCAGACTGAGCGGTCCCACATTTGCATGCAGATAAACCGGGAGGAACAACTGGGGAGCGAGACAGACCGCACAACCCAGGGCTCCAGCTGGAGGAACTGAAGCCTCAAACTGCTGATTGAAAACACCTGTGGGGGTTGAGGCAGCAGCGGGAGAAATTCCCAGTCTCACAGGAGAGTTTGTTGGAGAGACCCACAGGGGCCTAGAACGTACACAAGCCCACCCACCCAGGAATCAGCACCAGAAGGGCCTGATTTGCTTGTGGGTAGCGGGGGAAGTGACTGAAAGCCAGCAGAGAGCCGAGCAAGTGGCACTGTTCCCTCTCGGACCCCTCCCCTACATCCAGGATCACAACGCAGCCACGTGGGTTGCTCCGCCCAGCTGAATACCTAAGGCTCCACCCCTTACTACATAACAGGTGCGCTGAGACCAAAAAAAAAAAAAAAAAAAAAAGGCCCAAATGAAAGAACAGATCAAAGCTCCAGAAAAAATACAACTAAGTGATGAAGAGATAACCAACCTATCAGGTGCACATTTCAAAACACTGGTAATCAGGATGCTCACAGAATTGGTTTAATACGGTCGCAAATTAGAGGAAAAAATGAAGGCTAAAAAAAAGTGAAATAAAGGAAAATGTACAGGGAACCAACAGTGACGGGAAGGAACCCGGGACTCAAATCAACGGTTTCGAGCAAAAGGAAGAAATAAACATTCAACCAGAACAGAATGATGAAACAAGAATTCAAAAAAATGAGGAGAGGCTTGGGAACCTCCAGGACATCTTTAAACGTTCCAACATCTGAATCACAGGGGTGCCAGAAGGAGAAAAGGAAGACCAAGAAATTGAAAACTTATTTGAACAAATAATGAAGGAGAACTTCCCCAACCTGGCAAAGGAAATAGACTTCCAGGAAGTCCAGGAAGCTCAGAGAGTCCCAAAGAAGCTGGACCCAAGGAGGAACACACCAAGGCACATCATAATTACATTACCCAAGATTAAAGAGAAGGAGAGAATCTTAAAAGCATCAAGAGAAAAGGGGACAGTTACCTACAAAGGAGTTCCCATTAGACTATCAGCTGATTTCTCAAAAGAAACCTTGCAGGCAGGAAGGGGCTGGAAAGAAGTATTCAAAGTCATGAAAGCCAAGGACCTATGTCCAACATTACTCTATCCAGCAAAGCCATCATTTAGAATACAAGGGCAGATAAAGTGCTTCCCAGATAAGGTCAAGTTAAAGGAGTTCATCATCACCAAGCACTTATTATATGAAATATTAAAGGGACTTATCTAAGAAAAAGAAGATCAAAAATATGAACTGTAAAATGACAACAAACTCACAGCTATTAACAACTGAACCTAAAAACAAAAACAAAAGCAAACTAAGCAAACAACTAAAACAGTCACAGAACCACAGAAATGGAGATCACATGGAGGGTTTTCAGCGGGGGAGTGGGAGGGGGAGGGAGGGGGAAAAGGTACAGAGAATAAGTAGCATAAATGGTAGGTAGAAAATAGACAGGGGGAGGGTAAGAATAGTATAGGAAATGTAGAAGCCAAAGAACTGATATGTATGACCCATGGACATGAATCAAAGGGGGGGGGGGAATGCAGGTGGGAGGGGGTGTGCAGGGTGGAGGGGAATAAGGGGAGAGGAAACGGGACAACTATAATAGCATAATCAATAAAATATATTTTTAAAAACTTACACAGTGACGTATTCGGTTATTTCTTGATAAAACTGAGGGGAAAGGGGAAGTTTCTCATTCTGACATGCAACAATGACCAAAATATTTTTTAAGTAAAAATGCGATGTGCGTAATCAGGGAAATGAATATTTAAATCCCCATGAGTTGCAATTTCACACGTATCAGTTTGGAAAATTTTGAAAACTAGTGCTTCCAAGTGTTGGTGAGGAAGTGGAGCAACAAGAGCGCTCAAACACACCAGCAGGTGTGCGAATCAGCACAACCACTCCGGAAAACAGTTTGGGTTGTCCCCTGAGGTTGGCAATGTGTATTCCCTCGGACCCTGCAAGCGCCCTGGGGAAACCCCAAGTGCCCGTCAGTGGCTGACTGGATAAGGAAGATGTGGTGTATACACGATGGAATAGTATTGGGCCATAAAAAGAATGAAATCCTACCATTTTGAACAACATGGATGGAATGTCAGACGAAGAAAGACAAATACCATATGATTTCCCTTATACGTAGAATCTAAAAAACAAAAATAAAAATAAATGAACAATCAAAACAGAAACGGAGTTATAGACACAGAGAACAGACTGGTGGTTGCCAGATGGGAGGGGGTCAGGGGACTGGGTGAAAGATGAAGGGTTAGGAGTACAGATTGGCAGTTACCGAGTAGTCACGGGGATGTGACTACAGCATAGGCAGTACAGTCAGTAATATCGTGGGAACTGTGTGCGGAGCCGGGTGGGCACCAGGTTCCTCCGGGGGACACTTGGTGACTTATACAAATGTCTACGCATTTTCCATCTGAAACTAATACTGAACATCACTGTAACGGAAAAGAACATTCACACCAGTGCTGTTTCTATAAGCGAAATATTGGAAGCAACACACACGTCCTTAAATAGTACAACAAAAAATCGATTGTGTTAATCCCAGGAACTCCGTACCGGAGTGAGACGGAACTCACTGCAGCCACGCGAACCAGCACCGCGAACCTCGGGGCCGTGGCGGGGAGCCTCCCCAGAAGGAAGTGGTAGGAGACTCCATGCGATACACACTTTCTTCTCTTCACAATCTAAAAAGCTGAGACACCACACAACATTTATTCTGTGACATAAACGTGGGGCAGGGCTATAAATAAAACAAGGGCATAATAAGCATAAAATTCAGGGTGGTATTCAGGGGGAGAAGACCTGGGGTGGGGAAGGAACACAGAGAGGATTTTCAAAGCTCTGCTCCTTTGTCTGGGACAGGTGGTGGGGACCAGGTGGCTTACGGCGTTGTGATTTTTAAAAGAATTTATATATGTTGTATAGCTACTATTTTTGTATCTACTCATCAGTATTTAATGAACAAACTTTTAAAAATGAGGCTTAGACTTGCGTGAACAGCATGTTATTACTCGTATGGAAAAGGGGACACACACACACACACACACACCCCTGTGCTGGCGTTTTCATGGTTGCCAAGTTTTAGTCAGCTCACACAACACAGCCCTGGCTGGTGTGACCCATCTGGCTGGGTGTCATCCTGTAACCCGGGAGGTCGCCAGTTTGATTGCTGGTCAGGGCACATGCCCGGGTTGCAGATTCAGTCCTCGGTTGGCGCCTGTACACAGAAGGCGAGTGGTCAATGCTTCTCTCTGACATCAACGATTCTTGCCCTCTCTCCTCCCCTTCCCCTCTCTCTAGAAGCAATAAAAAAAAATAAAGTTGGAGTTTCAAATCATCATCATTAAAAAAACATACAAAATATGCCAGATAAATGAGTTTTAATCCTCATCTGCCTCGTCCTCTTTATCCTGGTTAATCTGTAAGTAATGCAATTGGTAACTCTCTGCTGTTAACGCCTGCGTGCAACCGATCACGGAGCTTATTCTTCTTCAGATATTGTTAAGTGAGATATATCAAATACCTTTTGGAAAAAGGCCCCTCAGAAGTTACAGTGATCTGTTTTGCTCCTTTCAATGGTTCTAACCCCTTCGCGGAGATTCCCAGCTTTTCCATTCACTTTGTCTCCTGTGGAAACTGCCCAAGATTTGCAGCACCCATAATTCCATCTTCTACAAGGTGGTGCAGTCAAGGGGAAACTTGGGAACCGCTCGGTCCCTGCCCCCTCGCCACAAGCTTTCTCCCGGGCGCCACGGCGGCAGCCGAGGCCTGAAGGCCTCCTGTTCTGGGGCTGAAGTAGCTCTGGGAAGTTACTGTGCAACTGGTAAAACTGGTGGGAAGAAACTGGGAGGCTGGGGACAAGGAGGGAGATGTTCCTGAATTTTTAAAAATTTAAGTCACATAAGCAATTGAAATTAAAAATAATATTTTAAGAGAGAGAGACTGAGAGGGAGGGAGACAGGGAGGGGAAGGAGGAAGGGATCGGAGGGTGTAAGGGAGGGAGGGAGGGACAGGTGGGACAGGAGGGCCGGCTGGGCTCTGGCTGCCAAAACCCAGCTTTGCCCAGACCCACGTGGAGCCAGGAGCCCCACCAGCCACCAGGGAAAGCCTGTGTCCTCACCTGGGCTTGGGGCCCAGACCCTGACCCCGCCCTTGCACCTGAGGATGGGGCCAGCTTCAAAGAGTTGCCCCCATGAACTCTGGCTCTGCAATCTCTTGTTCCCAAAGCTTTGTTCCTAGACTAGGCTCCCTCGGTCTCTTTTCCTGACCCTGCCTTCTTATCTCAGGCCTTTGCCCCACTGGCGACCTGAGCAATTCCTTTGAAGTTGCTTCACAGTCTTCTGAGCCTTCATCCTCGATGACTCTGAAATGTGTCTCTGTCACCGAGGTCAGCCAACAGCAAATGGGCCCTTTCATCCCCTTTTTAATCCTCCTCTCAAGGACTCAGGGTCACTCGCTGTACTGCCTCATCAAAACCTGCTCTCATATTCTTTATTCACACGGGAATATCAATCATTCGAAGGAAAGCAGGGTCACAGGCAGCTCCCCAAGGATCATGGCCTGGAGCGGTGAAGTCAGGAAGTGCTAATGGAATTTCAGGCATCAGCCAGGGGGCAAGGAAGGGTGTGGGCCCAATGTGCAGGGCGTGCCTTCTGCCCTGCTGGTGCTTAGGGTGCCTAAGTACAAGAGGACGAAGTGGCAGGTTGGGCCGGTGAAGAGAGTGGGCCCCTGAGGCTGGGCTCAGAACCCCAAGTCCAACGGCCAGAGCTGAGGAGGAGGGGCTGGGAGAGTGGTGTTACTCTGAACTAAGCGCTGCCTTATTCCCCAAAGAGCCAGTGCAGGGCCCTGCTGGCACCGTGGTACGGAGGCCGGTGCTGAGGGGCTGGTGCTGGCATGGCCAGGACAGGGGCAGCCCACCCGCCTCACCCATCCCCCCAGTCGGGGCTCCCCAGCTGAAAAGCACCTTGGTGGCTCCTAACTTCCCCCAGGAGCAAGTAGTGCTATAAAGGAAGAGAGAAACCTTGCTGTATAATGGAGCTTAGCGGAAGGCGTTCAACAAGCGGGCGTGGAGCAAACACCGCGGGCTGACTCTGCTAAGGGCTGACTCTGCTGAGTGTTGACGGGGATGTGGAGCAGCCGGACTCCCATACCTGCCTGGGGGGTGTAAACTGTGCAGACAATGGAAACCTGCTCGGCAGAGTCTCCTCTGGCTGAACACCCGCCTGTCCCATGACCTAGCGATTCTGCTCCTGGGGAGAAATATACTGAAGAGAAATAAGCACCGTGTCCACCAAGTGACACGTACAGGAATGTTCACAGCAGTGTCATCCCTGACGGCACCAGACACGGCTGCATAACCAGCCCCCGGGGGTTTGTGGAGTACTACTCAGCAGTAACAAAAACGAACAGTAGGGACACGCGAAACTGGGAAGAAGTTCAGAGACAGAGCGCTGAACGAAAGCAGCAGGAGCACACTGCTGGTATGAGGCTGGAGAGCAGGCTGCACCTGAGGGCCAAGCCCGGGAGCTTCTCAAGCTGCAGAAGAAATTCTACGGCCGTTTGGGGGCCTCCTTACTCTTAGAATTTGGAACAGGACTTGTTTCCGTGGAAATGCACCCCCAATAGCAAAGTTCTTGGGATGGAGGTATATAGCTCCCTTTCAATTTCAACTGCTGGAGACTATCAAGACTTTAGTAAAACAAAGTGGGGTAAAAAATAATAATAATAACTGGCAAAGGTGGGCATAGCCCCGTTCACCATACACAGCAAGTGAGGATGAGCCAAACTTAGGCAGAGGCGGAGTCAGCCTCGAGCTCCGGTCGCAGCAAACACTTCTGCAGAGCTGGCAGGCAGCTGCCCGCACGAGAAACTAAAAGACACCCTCTACCTAGGAAAAATAAGAGACTATAAGGAATTACATTAACATGGTGGGAATAGTTATTGCTGGGTGCTTAGGATAATCTTACTTTCTCCTTTGCACTTCTCAACAAGATTTCCCAGATTAGGTAGCAAAGCACAAATTTTATATTCTCTCCTGACCAGTTCACATAAAATCCTTCAGGGGTCTTTCTGGACTTGAAAGCTGGAGAGTGCCACCCCCCCCCGGGCCCCCTCGTATCCTGCACCCTTGCCCAACAACCCCAGTTTTGCCTCCTGTCCTTGAAAGGGGCCAAGGCAAAGCTGCAAGGAAGAGGAAGGCACGCAGACCCCGCTTCAGAAGTGGGGGAGTTAGACGGACCCCTGCCACTTCCAGTCGGCAAGCCCAGGACACACCGTGTCCTCTGAAGTAACAACATAAGCACTCTGCTGAAATGGGGGGACAATTAGCTTTTTTTAAAAAAATTGGGGTATAATTGACAAACAACATTTTATTAGTTTCAGGGGTGCAACATAAGTATTTTTGTAATATTGCAAAATGATCACCACAATAAGTTTAGTTAGCATCCACCACCTCACATGGGCACAGACTTCTTCCTGGGAGGAGCACACGATTTACTACTTTCTGAGCCACTTTCAAACGTGCACTATTTTGTGTAGTGTCTATTAACTACAGTATTATAATACTATATAATATCATTACATATAATACTATATCATATTATAATAATAGTATTAGTATAGTATTAACTATAAAAAGTTAGCTTTTCCTACTCTGTGTGCCTGTGAGTCCCAGTCCTCTTGAGAACATTAAAATTGTAGAGAATACTAATATATATAATTTCTTTTCTTTCCACCCCTAGTGCCCTCTGCCACCCTTGAAGGGAAAGGGCAATCAGAAGGGCACCTCAAGTGCCAAGGTCAAGTCAGCACACCCCTCCAGCTGGGGCCCAGCAGACCCACACCTCACTGGCCCCACTTCCCCAACACACAATGAGGCAGCAACTTCTGCGCCCTCTTTTGGAGAAACCATTTCTGTCCTCCAAAGGCCTCCTTCCCCGTCCCAGCGCTGGGAAAGGCCAGGCTGGCTGCGGCCGCCCTGCAGACACCGTGGGAGGCCTGCACACCCAGATGGCCCCACGTCCCATCTCTCTCCCGGAGCCTGGCAGTTTTACCACTCACCCCTCTTTTCTCAAAGTCAAAGCTCACGGCCCAGCCAGGTCAGGAGAATCCATCTGGAAGGCAAGTTCACACTCGAGTGTTAGTGGAAACTGACACATTAATGGAAGTGGCCAAGCTCACCAGAGTTTTGGCAAATGCTTTTCATGGTATTTTTAAACTTGTTAGAAAAATGAGATTTTCTATTCTGAGTCAGAGCACCCCCCCCCCGCATGCTCCAATATCATATTTCAGACTTGAGTACATAAATTTCAATCACAGCATTGATAAAATCTGCTAAGGGCACTTCTGCTCACCTCAAGGGCTGAGTCGTGGGCCTGCAGAGTGGAAAATGCCGGGTTAGGGCCCCGCACCAGCTCTTCCTACTCTGCGATGCTGCACGTCCGTCCTGCCCCTCTGTGGGATGAGTTGGTGCGCCTGGTCCTTAAAGCTTGGCATTCTGTGTGAGGCCCTGGGGACCAGCCCCTCTGCAGGCACTGTCTCCATCCTTCGTCTCTGAATGTAAGGGGCTTTCCTCAGGTCTGTCCTCCCCTCCTCTCTCCTTGGACATTCTGGTAACTGCCCTGGTGGGGGCTCCAGTGCCCCCACATTTCTGCCGTCTGCTCCTACCTTCCTCTCGAGCCCGGCCCAGCACCATCTGCTTGCTGGGGCTTTTTCTCAGATGTCCTGTAGGCAAACTCATCAAAAACTAAACTCTTCCTCCTCCCCCAAACCCACCGCTGATCCCTCCAGCCATCCAGAGACCCTGTTTTAACATTCCTGCATTTTGACTCTGGTGTCTAATTAGTTGCCAAGCCTCTTCCCTGTTCCAGTCCTTCAGTGGATGCTGCTGCCTGCGATGCACTCATGCCTCGCCCTGGCCTTAGGGTCCTCTGTGGAGTCAGTCTCTGAGAGACTCAGAGGTGTGGAAGACCTTGTCTAAGGTCACACGACAGGGCTTTCCAGTCGAATGGAATGGGCCGTAGTCCCTGGAATATGCGGCATCCTCTCCCTGAGCCCTGCCTTCGCTTCGGCCACTTCGTGGATTCACATCGCCTTCTCTTTCTCCTTGCCTGCTAAAATCCCGCCCATCCAGTCATTTTTCTTTTACTTTGTTTTCAAAATGTCTTTTAGGATGACATTGTAATTTTGCTCTAAATTGCCTTTGCAATTCAAAATATAAATTTATAAATAGGAATTTTTAACCTGGTCTTTCAAGGCTTGAGCTACTTGCTTCATTCTTCTGCAAGTTTTGGTTATTCCCCCAACCAAACATGATGCCTCTCTCCCAGACTCCTCCCGTGGGGGAGCCGCACACCTGCGTCATTCAGAGTGTCTGTGATCCGGGTGCTGCGTGCGTAGCTTCGCACACCCTACGTGTAATACAAGGACTGTCAGCACAATGGAGGTCTTTTTTTTTTTAATTGATTTGAGAGGGGGAGAGAAAGAAACATGGATCTGCAGTTCCACTTATTTACACATTCATTTCCTGATTCTTGTACGTGCCTTGACCTGGGATGGAACCTGCAACTGTGGTGTATTGGGACAACACCCTAACCGATTAATGTTATAACAAATTGAGAATGTTCACACTGTAGTGACTTCAGTGACAAGAACCTCAGAGGTCCTGTGGAGGTGACCAGGAGACCCGTGTCTGAGACAAGCACGGGAGCCAGGCAGAACCAGAGAAAATGGGAGGGAAAGTCACCCCGGACCCAGTCACTAGCAGCTCGTCCCTGGGAACTCTGCCCCTGCTTCTGTTCTCCAAGACGTGCCTCTCCAGGAATGCTGGCGGCAAAGACCCCGAGGGGAGGGGGCAGAGACGGGTACAGACCAAGCCAGCGCAGCCTTGAAATGTGTGTAGCTTATGAGAAAAGTCTTGGCCAGATCCTTGTCCCAGGATTCTGCCACCACTTCTTGGCTGGCTGACCGTAGACATCTTTTAATCTTGGTGGGTTTCCTCATCTGCAAAATGAAGACCCCATAGGCTCGAGGATCCCCAATGGGAACAGAAACGATGGCAAAGGAGCCGTGAGCACCCTAGAGTCAAATTCCACAAGCGTGGTAAACAGGTGGTGGAGACGTCCGAAGGGCCACTTCTCCCACTAAATGAGCAGATGCTCCTAAAGGAACCGAGCCCCAGCGAAGCCGAGGCACAGGAGCTAGGCTGGACCTTCCGCGGCTCCCAGCACCTCCTGCCCAGCTCCTGGACCTTCTGCGGCTCCCGGCAGGAGGTGCTGTTTGGGGGGGAAACAATGTCAGAGTCCCTCCTCATACTCGCCCCAGGGGTCCACGGCGCTCTCTCCAGCTGGGAGCCTGCGACTGCTAGACTGCCCCATTCCTCACGGCCCGGCCTTCCGAGGAGGGAGGGGCTGTAGGACCCACAGATGACACCAAAGACAACACAGCAACTGCTGCCCGTTAGAACGTTTATTTCTCAGAGAGAAAATAATTTCAGACAGTCATATTATAGTAGGTAAAATTAACTTTTGTATTCTTTACAAGCATAGATTTTTCTGTTTATTACCTCTCTTATACCATCTGTTATAAACAATTCTAGAAAGCAAATAAAGTCACTTTCTACAATAAATAGAGCATCGTGTGCTTCACAGCAGACGCGACTGAGACACGTAGGCCCCATGCCACAGCAGGATCTGAGCCATTTCCTGTTCTAAAAGAGCAGTCTTAAAAATGAGACTCAGAGAGAGACTGAGAGATTCAGAGAGAGAGAGAGAGAGAGAGACTAAGAAAGAGAAAGTGTCAGAGTGCAGAGATAGACACAGAAAGAAGGGAAACAGAGAAAGCCCCGAGATCTTACAACACAGGTTGAGACGAAGGTCACAGAGTCCACAGCCCACTGACTACCTGGGGAGAGGGGGTGCGTTGGCTCCTTTAAACAAACCACACTGTGTGCACTTAAAATACTCAGCCACACAATGGAGGACTCCTGTAATGGAAACTATGGGCCTGAATAATTTAGGACAATATTTTACAATTATATACACCATGTCCTTCCCTAGCCATATGCTGTATTGTTTTCAGTACTGTACAAAATCCAAAGCCCCATCCTTTGTGTTACAGAGTTTCATTGGTTCCCTTTAAAACTCTGGCTCGTGTCCCAAACGTATAAGAAGTTGTGGTGGTTGGTTGGCTGTATTTGTAAAAACTTGTGTGTGTAAAAATGGCAGTGATCTCCCCAGTGACTTCATCTTGTCCAAAACCCCTCTAGGAAAAATTTAAAACAATTAAAAAGAACGTCAGGTTAAGAATCAAGATGGCAATCAGTGGCCTGCAACCTGGCCCTGCGACTTTGGTGCTTAAGAGGTGAAAAGGAACATCCAGAGAACAACACCGAAGCCTCTGAAAGTCATGGTTTGTCAGTCAGCAGTCCCCGTTTCACAGTTTTTTTTTCCTTCTGTTCTTGAGAAGGTGATGGTGTGGGGGAGTTGAGGAAAGAGACAGCAGGGGACAGAGGGTCAGAAGTAAAAGCGTGGGCTTCCCTGGAGTCGGGAAGCAGAGCAGCAGAGGCTGCGCGGGGCAGAGCACAGGACAGGGAGAGGCCGGACTGCAGACACCACACCATCCACGGTGGCAGGCGGGAGACTACGGGCCACAGCTGCAGGGAAGGAAAAGCCCACGAGGGGCAGACCCAGCTGCACCCCAACAACCCTCAACATCCAAGTGGGCAGACGCGCTCACTCATCCAGCCTGGCCTGTCTCTTGGCAAGACAGGGAGAGGGCAGGAGGGCAGCTGCCTCAATCCAAGGGGGCAAGCTCCCACAGCCTGGCTTCAGCTGGGCATCTGTGGAAGTGAAGGTCAGCAGGAGAAGGAACAGCAAGGGGATGGGGTGTGCTGGTGGTGGGGTCACCCAAGTGGTAGGCTGGCCTCTGTTCTGGGCCCTGAGAAGCCAGGGGGAGGCACCCACCTAGCATAGCAGCTGGCCTCCAGGGGAATGAAACAGAAAAACAGAAAGACTGGTTTGGTGATGGTTTCTGTCAGTTTGGCACAAGAAAAAGCAGGGAAAGGAACGTGGGAAAGAGACTGGGCAGAGGTGCAGAAGATGGCACAGGAGGAGGTATGAGAATGGGTGATGGAGGGGGAGAGCGGGTGAGCTCAGTGAGATTCCCCGTGGGACCCTAGTGTCTCCACAGCACCTCTGGGGTCAATGTCAGAGCCTCGCTCGCCCTGAGGTGTAGTTAACTGGGAGGAGGTGGAGGGGCCAGGTACACCCTTGAGAAAGAGCCCAGGACCATCTCCTTGCTGGGTCTCACGGCTACTTCTACTTCTCACTGGTTCTTCAGTGGACCAGCCCTGGAGGGAGCTCGGATGGGAGTTTTTGGCACACAGCAGCCCGCCAGGGGAACCATCCAGTTCGTCCAAACTGGGGCCTTGCCCTTGGAAAGGACTCAGCCCAGTCGGTCCCTGGCCCGCTATAAAAGGAAGGGAAAGCTGCCGCACAGAGAAGCTCTCTGTGCCCTGGGCATGGAGGCAGGGCAGGCAGACACAGGCCAGCCCCACCTTACAGGTAGCTGGAGGTAACAAAGGAGTGGGGCCCCCGGACACGGCTCAGGTGGATCATTGCTCGGTCATAGGCCACCTGTACTGACTTGCGGATGCTTGTCTTGCGACCTTCTAGCATCTTGAGCTTGTCCACGGTGTCTTCCACGCCCAGGGGCAGGACTTTGTCTCTTGGAAGCCACTGCCTACAATACAAGTGCAGTTAGAGGCTGGGTAGTGGTGAGGTGGTCCCATGAGGGTGTTCCTTGGGGTCTGCTTGCTGAGGACGTACAGAGGGAGGCAGACTGGGACATACTAGATAGGTGGCCACCAAGGGACCTATTTTTGTGGTCAGGCCCTTCTCGGGGCCTCAGGATGTTCACACTGCTTAGGGGGTTGTCAAGATCCAGGAGTCAAGACAGGTCCCTGTGCTGCCCTCTGGGACTGGCTGAGATCATCGGGGGCTCTGAGCCTGCCCCTGCTTTGCAGAATGAGGCAGCTATGGCTAGAAGTGGGGCTGATGCCAGGCATCAATGAACTGACCCCTGGTGTTTTTCTTAAAATATGCCCAGGTGAATCTAACATGTCAGTTTTCAGAGTCATATCTTAGTTTGTATGCCAGTTCTGACTACGGGGTCTTGGCTTTCTGAGCCTCAGCTTCCTCATCTGCAAAATGGACTGGGGGAGGGGAGATCAATGACTATTGAAATGAGACAGTATAATGTAAAGTAATTTTACATTAAAGGCACAGATGAACACTTAACAAATGGTAGCTATTATCATTATTATCATCATCGTTCCTGGCTAGCCTTACCTCCTTACTCTATAGAAGCAAAGGTAAAAGAGCTCCCCTGCTGGTGCTGAGAGAAGCCTAAGGGGGCTCACAATGAGCAAGCAAGCCCCTCACAGTGACCCCGGGCCTGCCCAGAACCTGGCCCCGGGACTGAGACACGCATTCCCACAGCCGCAGGATGCACTGGCGGCTGACAGGCTCTCAGCTGAGTTCTCTCCAGGAATTACCCTCCACCAAGGGAGCTGCTGGCTCAAGGTCACCACGCACCCCAGGGGCAGCCAGCATTCAGCAGCAGAGGCATCCTCCTCAGCAGCTAGTTGACATGGGGGTACAAAGGCACAGCCCCAACTTCTGACAAGGCTAACGAGCCACCCAGCTCCAGAGCTCCCCACAAGCTCAGCTGAGGCCTCTGTCATGAGGGCATGCAGTTCAACATCTCCTTCTCCCAGAGCTGCAGCCCTCATCCCCACAGCTCGCCCCGTAAGCCCCGGGAATCAAAGTTCCACGTCAGAGTGTTTCCCAGGGAGTCTGATCTCAGTTACCATCAATGCAGCAAGTGCAGGCCAGCTGCTGTTACGTAACACCTCACCTCTACCTGGGGGAGGCAGGGTGACTGAGTCTCAGCCCTTCTGTGTGTCTCCCCAGTATGTCAGAATCTGCACAGCCTCCTGGTCGGGCCCCTCAGTCTGCAACCCGGCACACCTTCCCCAGCAGCAGCACCCACTCACCAGGTGCGCTTGTTGTCAAAAAAGAGGACAAGGAAGAGCTTCTCTCCAGCCTCGGCCTGTTTCTGCTCTCCCAGCTTCAGCACATCCAGCGGGGGAACAGGGATGGGGACGCCATTGTGCAGGAGGCCCTCCCGGGGCATCTTGGGATCGATGATCTGGAGGTAGGAAAGGAGACAACACTCAGCTGGGGGGGAATGGGGTGATCAGGGAAGCCCGCCCCAGGATTAACCACTAAACCACCACACACCACAGCTACACAGGGTCTTGGCTGGGCCCACAACCAAGTGATGGAGAGGTGGACTTCTTCCACGACCCTTGGTAGCTCAAAGTGGAAATTTTAGCCACTTCCCCAGCTCATTGTTCTAATCCTCTGGCTCTGCCCAACCAGTCCTTCAGATGAGAGAAAAGCTTGCTCCACAAACTGTCAGGGCCCAGAGCTGAAAGAGAAGTAGTGGGAAACCAGCATGGGGGAGCCAGAACTGAGTGGGGTGTCTCTGGTGTCCAGGTCAGACAGGCAAACTCCTTTCTCCCAATGTCCCTTAGGGGAGAGGAGTGGAGGCCATGTTTTTCCTTCAGAACTCTAACGATTCACTTCAAATGCTCAGGGGCATTCCCAGACACCATGGCTATGCAGACATTCTGCGTCAGCAGGAGGGCCCATCCCTTCAGTTCTAACCTAACAGAGCCTCTGGTTACCCACCACCTTCTTGTCTGACTGTAACTCTTCCTGGTGTGTGGGCCAGACATATTTGTGACACCTCCACAGTAAGGTAAGAGAGAAGGTAGAAGACTGAGCTTGGAGGGTTGCTGGAGAGGGAAGACAGATGTGGCTGAAACAGGGGCCACTGGAGGGATGAATCCTCGAGGTTGCATGTTGCACCACGGCAAGGGCTCAGCAAAATGCCCAGTGGCATAAACAGCAATTCTCCAGCTCTGTGGAGCACTGAAAAGTTACCAAAGCTCCTAATTATTCACACGTCATCTTATTTCATGCTCTTGCTGATGTTGAGAAGTCTCTGACAGGTTATTAGCTGACAGAGGAAAATGCCAAACACAGGAGGATATAGCCACCTGAGGCCACAGCTGGGGCTAAAACCAAGCACCAGAACCTGCGTGGGCCTCTGCTGCCCACTGCCTCCTCCACAGCCCCTCTTCCAGAGCAGCTGGCTGATAATCGCTGTGTGCGAAGGCCAGAGAGACAAGGAAACCTACTGAGGAAGCAGCTTTCTCCAGAGATGGAGCAATTTTAATTTCCAGACCCTGTCCCAGGGGGCCTCTTCTCACAATAAACCACTCTTTTAGTTACCTTTGGGTGTCTGCCAGCCTTTCTACATCCCTCTCAAGTCAAGCAGCTGAAAGCAGGTGCTATGGCTAAGAGTTTACTGCCAGGAAGAACCACATCTACTCTGCCTCCAGCTGTGTGATTCGTCAAAACTCTACCTCCTAGCCTGTCTGTCCCTCCTGGGGCTGAAGCAAAGGGTTCTAATGAAAACCAACATACAAGCCCTGCTGAGCTTCCTTAATTTCCAAGCAAGACTTTGGGCTCCTCTGATATGTTTTCTCTTGATTAAGCCATGCTGGTTTATGGAAGGTGGCTGGATAGTGAAAATGTCCCTCAGGGCAGAAGCAAGGTCCTGCCACTTAAGGAGAGCTCTCCTCCCTTCATGAGGAAGATAGAGCCCTGGCTGGTATGGCTCAGTGGATTGAGCGCCTGCCTGAGAACCAAAGGATTGCTGGTTTGATTCCCAGTCAGGGCACATGACCTGGGTTGCGGGCCAGGTCCCCACTGAGGGGTGCACGAGGGGCAATCACACACTGATGTTTTTCTCTCTCTTTCTCCCTTCCTTCCTCTCTCTAAAAATAAATAAATCAAATCTCAAAAAAAAAAAAAAAAGAAGACAGAGGCAAATAGTAATGGTCCATTCACTCAAATGTTATGCAGATGTAAAACAACATGGAAATAAAGGCTGTGATAAACTTTAACATATACTGTGTACATACACCATTACAGCTGTAACATGTAAACAAAAAACAGAAGGAACAATACAAAATGCTTACAGTTAGCATGTTAGAATGTGGGGATTTATATTGCTTTTCTCTATTTTTCCAAAACTACTATAGCTGCATTACTTTTATAGAAAAATAAAAACTATTAAAAAAAAAAACCCCAAGAACCACCCCCCTCAAATTTAAAAACTGCATATTCACTGTGGATGTGAGTACAGTTGACCCTTGACCATGGCGGTTGGGATGCTGACCTCGTGTGCAGTTGAAAATCCATAAAAAAGTTCTGACTCTCCAAAAACTTGACTAGAGTCATCCCTTGGTATCCATGGGGGATTGGTTCCAGAACTCCTGCAGTTACCAGAATCCGTGGATACTCAAATCCCTTCTATAGCTGACCTCTGCATCTGCAGATGGAAATCCCGGGGATATGGAGGGCCAACTGTGGATTACCGAAAATATCTGAGAGCAAGTGGACCCATGCAATTCAAACCCATGTTACTCAAGGGTCTACTGTACATATTTAAGCAAGCACAGGAAGAACACAAACCAAAATAAAAACACAGGTTATATTCAGGTAATTGGGTTTTCAGGTGGTGGCTGAATTTCTTTAATCACAAAGGAAAATGTGTCATTATGAAGATAATCAGAAAGAAGAAAAGACAACACTAGTTTTAGAGGGTTTTCTTGCAGTGAGTTTAAAAAAAACAACAACAACCAAAACTGCAGTCTTAGTCATTTCTTTGAAGACTAAGCCGGGAGTCTCAGGGACAGCAGGGCTCAGAGCATTGGGAAGACAGCCCTGGACCCGACCTCCTCAGCAGCTGGGTGACAGTGTGGGTTCTGCCGCCTGCCACCGCTAAGGAAGGAGTGAGGCAGGCAACCTGGGTTCCAATGTGGCTCCAGCATGTTGTAGAACCTTTGCAGCTGTGGTTTCCTCCCCTGTCCAAAACGGATCAGAGTTCTTGCCCTCCTGTACCTTACGGGCTGCTTGAAAGAGCCACAGACATGAGTGAGCTGGGAGCAGCCCAGAGCTCTGTGTGCATGCACGAAGTTGGTGGGGCGGTTCTCAGACCTGGCCACAGATCATCTGGGAAGCTTTTAATAAAATGTTCCCATGTTAGTCTGGCCTCAGAGAGCCTAACTTGTTAGTTCTAAGATGGAGCCTCGGTATCTGCATTCTTTAAAAAATTCCCCTGGGTGATTCTGACATGCCCCAAAGGTTGGAATCAGCACCTCCCAGGGTCAGGTGGACACTACCTCCCCAATACAGAAAGTAATCTAAGAAATAACAATCAACGTGGTAAAAATGGAATTTTTAGCTACTGCTAGTGGGACGATAAACCAGAACTTTCTAAAGGGCAACCTGGCAATTTGTATCAGAATTTTGTATAGACTTTGCCTCAAGAACACACTCCTCAGAATTCTCTGAAAGAAATAATCAGGGATGTGAACCAAGGCAAAGCTACAATGATGTTTATTGCTGGCTATTTATCGTAGAGAGAAATTCAAAACAATTTAAGTGAGCAAGTAAGGGATGGTTAAAATAAGGTAGGTACATGCATACAACTGGAGATAATGCCGTCATTGCAGTTATGTTGATGAAGAATGTCTAACGGCATAAAACATGCATGTATATGGTATGCTGTTAAGTGAAAGGGAGGTTAAACAGAGTATGGTCTCATGCATATGCATATCTATGCATTAAACAAAAAAAAGGCTGAGTGGGTATATACCAAGGTCATTTCTAAATGGGTGGGACTGTGGATGATTTTGAACTCAGTGGTTTGGAATACAGGCATCACATATTTTAAGCCCTGGCTCAAATTTAGCCCTGCTACTTAATAGCTAGATGACACAGGTAACAAATGGATCATCAATTTTTTCCCCTACAAAATAAAAATAATCATACCTTCCTGAGTATTTCAAAACCTCAGCATGAAAAATGTTTAATAAAATATCTAAGCATGATTAGCAGCTTTTAAAATTCTCTATAATGAGCACATATTACTTTTATGCATTATCAAATAAATCCCTAAAAGCCCTAGTCTCTAGTGTCTCCCCAAGCTGGGAGCCTTGCAGGTTTGACCCACCCCAGGTTGGGCTAAAACCTCCCTCCCTTCTGCAGCTGAAGACACCCTGACTCCCATCACACTCTGATGGCTTGATCCAATCCGATAAGCCCCTGGGGCAAGGCAAGGGCCAGAACCGCCCAAGGGAGGGAGGATGGTGGCATCTGAGGCAGACTCACCAAGGCAGGGTAGGAGGGATAGCCTCGGCACTTGGCCCACACCAGCTCCAGGGGCTCCAGGTCTCCACGATCTTCAAAGGGCATCAGGAGGCTTCTGCCTGGGGGTGGGGGAGGGGAGGAGACAGTGCCCAAAGGGGGCTTGGAATGGTGCCCAGGAGTCCTCTGCCTGTGGCCTCCATTTCACTGGGGCAGCCTAAGAATGAGCCAGGAACATGCCCTCCACCCTTCCTCTTCCCTGTGCCTTCCTTCAAAGTTCTTAGACTAGGTTAGAGGTTGGCAAACATGCTCTGTAAAGGGCCAAGGAGTAGATACTGTAGGTCTGTGGACCCCATGGTCACTGTTGCAACTACCCAACTCTGCTTTACAGCAGGAAAACAGCCATGGGTAATCTGTGAAGAATGAGTATGGCTGTGTCCCAATAAAACTTTATTTTTGGACAATGAAATTTGAATTTCTTGTAGTTTTCACATGTTTCAAAATATGATTCTTTTAAAAAAAATGTTTTTCTATCACCTGAAAATGGAAAAACTGTTCTTAGCTCAGGGGCCCTAAATAAACAGGCAGCAGGCTATACCTTGCTGACCTCTGGGTGGCATTCCTTGGAAAATGTCCCTGCTTCATTACCAGGGTCCTCGGTAGAAGAACCATTGTCTGGCTTGAGCAGAGTCACAGACTGCCCTCCAGGCCGCCCCAAGTGGGGAGTCCTCATGATGCAGGCATCAAGGAACAAGATGCCTGGGACAGACATCCCAGTAAAACCACGTGCTAAACGAGTTCTCTTCTGACACGGCCACACCTGGCCATCCAGGTCACTGGATGCACAGCACTCAGCAGAACCAAGCAGGTGTGCAGGACCTCCCCCCGCCGACCTTAATCAAACCTCGCACCTGGTGTCCCGCCTGGGGTGGGCATGTCTCTTCAGTTTCCTTTGTTCTGCACCCAATGCACTAGCGCATGTGGATGGTGCTTCACAAAGGCTTCTGACCGCACAGCGGAACCTCTGTTCCCCAACCCGCATCTATAAACTGGGAACTGGGAGGTGACCTCACTCAACCAAGGAAAAAGGCCCAAATCTCACAGAATGGAAATTATGTTTCTAAGGAAACATTACCACCCCCATTTATAATTTTTTTAAAATGTACTATTAATTGTGAGGTATCGTTTCTACCTACTGAGTCAACAGCAATAACAACAAAAAGATAACCTCCAATGCCGGAGAGGCGGGCTGCAGGCAGACTGCAGTCACGCTCTGCTGAGGCAACCGCAGACCGGCCAGTCCTTTCAGAATGCAATTTGCTCTAAATCTCAAGAGCCATAAAAAAAATGCATAAACCATCTGCTCCAGTAAATTCCTTCCATGGGAACTTAGTTGAAGAAAATAACTTTAAAAACAAATAAAAAGATTTTGATCAAAAATATGGGTTCACTACAGATAATGTTAAAGTCAGAAATAAGTGTCTAACAATAGAAAGGTTAATTATAATGCACTGTTCTAATGATAGAGATATACAAAGATTATAGCAATATGAAGAAAATATGAAATAACATTGAAAAAAGAATACAAAAGAACATGTGTTTTAATTTTTTTAAAAACGTGTCTGAAATCAACAGAAGGCAACACAGAAATGAAGACAACTGTGTTAAGGTGATGAAACAGTGGGAGGTCGATTTCCTTCAGCATCATTTTAATAAGTATGTAGTTTTAAAAATAAGAATAAAATGTCACCAACTGAAGCACAAAGCACGTGCCAATCCACTCCCGATTTTGTATCTAGACATGAGCCTTGCCTCCTGGGTGCTGACAGACAGTAGTGAAACACACAGGCTTGCATTCAACACACATACAGGAAAAAAAGTGATGCTACGGGAAGATAACACAGTTGGGAAAGGAAAGAGGAGAGGAAAAGCCCTGAAGCCTGTGTGTCAGAGGAAAGCTTCAAAGAGGGGCACCCAGCGCACACCTGCCGCAGTGCGCTGCACAGTCGCTCAGAGAATCGTCGGTTCTGCACCTGCTGGTCCTGAGCACCACCCAGGCCTCTCCTTTGGCCCCGCCCTGCCCTTTCCCGCCTTGGTCTAAGGAGAGAAGACCCATGTATTTCACTGCTTGGACTAGCTGGAGCAGGTGTCGTGAGGAGAGGGCTGAAAGCCCTGGATCACATGGAATGCCAGGGTCATGGGTGAGATTCAGTGATACGGGCCATCACTGATGACCCCAGCGCGGGAAGACCAGCCGTATCTATGGAGACTACAAATGCACACTTCCTTCAGTGCTGCAACTCCACTTCTATACACACAACCCCAGCCAACACAAACCCCGTGGTCTATGTACAAGGTTGCTTACTGCAACACCGATTATAATCCGTGGAAACAATTGAAATGTCCGTCTGTAGATGGCTGGCTAAGTAAATGCTGGCACTCCTACATTAGGCCGATGATTAAAAGCACAGAAGGATCTCTAAGATATATTATCAATGGGAAAGAAACAAAGATGGGAGGAACATGTGTATATGAGGCTTCCTTAGTCACTCTGCCACGTACACACGTGAGGTTTGGCTTGTCTGTGTAAGGGTTACATCTGGAAAGACACGAAACTGCCCACAGTGGCTGTCCTAGGGAGAGGAGGACTGGTTTTCCATTATGTACCCTTTTAGTACCTTTCTAACTTTTGTTACCATGTGCATACATTACCAATTCAAATTTAAGATGAATTAGGGATAAAAAAGAGTATGAATGACCTGGGAAGGAAGACCATCTCCCTGCCCAGTGCCCAAGGGTTTTGAGGAGCTCCAGGTCTAGCCAGACCACAGAACTGGCTCTTTAGAAGGCCTGCCACCGTGCCCTCCCACCCCACAAATCCACCTATATGTCACTCCTCACCTGAGCCACTGTAGTCAGAGTCTCCGTTCACCCCTTCCAGGAAGGGCACTCGAGACAGGGCTGGCTTCCCACGGCTGCGTTTGGGGGGCATCAGACCACTACATACAGAATAAGGAGGGAGAGGGGGGCAAAATGAGCAATTTTAATGACTGATACCCCCACTTCCGCTCCCCCATGGCTGATAGGAGTAGAGCTGCACAAACCCTTCAACCCTTCAGGGGAAGGTTTCTCACCTTCCCCTAAAAACTCACACTAAGCTATGATATACTTCAGAAAGTTCCCATGAGGCTTTGAGGAACCATTGCATCCATGTGGAAGGACTGAAACTGGGAAGAGATGCCTGCTCTCCTGCTTGGGAACCTTGGACTTCACTCAGAGGAAAGGTCACCACTTGTGAATCCTTTCAGAGTTTAAACAATGGGGCCATGAGGAGGACCCATCTCACATCTGCCCAGAATTCTTTGCTCTGTGGCTCACACTGCTTATTCTTTGGAAACCAATTTGTTTTTTAGAAGTACAAAAATCTGACTCTTTCCCAAATTTTCTAAAAAAGAAATGTCTTTAAAAAAATCCACTTCTCACTTCTACTTTATGTGTGTGAATTTTTCTTAGACAGAGATAGGTTTCTTTTTAACGTGGCTACTGCAAGGAAGTAAAAAAATATATTAGACAAAGACCAAAAGGTAATAAGCAAAAACGAGAACAGTAATACCAGAGTAATGGCATGATCTGAACCCACCCACCAGGCACCAGTATATTTAAATAGCTCCCAGTGCAATTCTAAGGTACAGAGTTGGGAGTCTCTGGGCAACAATGATGTGGCTAAGGCTTCCTTTTCATTCAAACTTTCCACTATATAATTTTTCAACTAAAAAAAATGACTAAAAGACAGGCAATAATTTTCAGAAGAACAGAAATGCGTAAGAAACCTCTGGTGGTGTAACAGGAGGCTGGATTTAGGACTGGTCGGAGAGCAGGGTACTCCAGTTTTACGAATCATAACTGACTTCATCATGGTCTTACACAGAAAACTCGCACATCTAAGTTCACATCATGGATCTGGGAAGACATCTTCAAATATAACCAAAGAGGGTCCAGCAAAGTGGTTGAGAGACTAAAATGTGGAGCCAGACTCCCTGGGTTCAGAACCCGGCTCTTTACTCAGTAGTTCTGTGACCTGGAGTAACCTCTTTGAGGCTGTGTCCCCCAGGTGTTGCTGTGAGGAGCTGATGGACTCATACACAGGAAGCACTCCATCCTGCACACACCAAACACTCAATAAATGTCAGTTCTATAATAAATATTATATGAAGGGCAGTAAATTTTAATGTCTCACTTTAAATTTAACAAACTACTAAACTTGTACTATCAAATGATGAGCTCTGAGAAGGATAAGCTCAATAAAATGGGATGCAACACCAAAACTAGGTCTGTTTTCCTGTTTCACAGAAAAAAGCACAAGTGACTTGACCACGGCCTGCATTTCAGCCTCTCTCCCAGTTGCCCAGGCCTACGCCGACGACCCAACCCGCAATTATTCTCCCTGCGGGTCTAGCGTCCAGCGCCCTCTAGAAGAGAAGTCCATGAGAAGACACACCTTCTCAGTGCTCAGAACAGTACCTGGCTACCAGGCGCTCAATTAATAAAGGGAGGAATGACCCATAGAAAGACAGTGTAGCCCTAATCTGCTCAGAAAATCATCAGAACAGATAAACCAAGGGGCAGTATGTGGAGAAGGGGGTGGGATTAGTGACCAGAAGTTCTTTCAAGGTTCTTTCTAATTCTGGGATTACATGATTCCAATCAAATTAATAAGTAAGACTGTCTTTTATGTATTTATCACTGCAGAATAGAAAACAAAAAAGAAAAAGAAAATAAAATCCTGGCAGTCAGAGCCCCTGAATCTCCTGTTTTAACCCTTGAAATTCCACTGAGAACCACTGAGTTAAAGAGGAAATGCCTTCCAAGGGCACTGTTTCCATGTTGAGTCAGGGCCCCCAAAGTCAGTGGCACTGGACGGGAGTTCTGCACAAAGACAAAGCACAGCCTGAAGTGGCAGGCTAACCAGAGTTGGCCTGGCTTGCTTCTTGTGGCTCAGGGCTGGGAATAGTGCCCTTCACAGAGGGGGGAGCCCAACGCACCTCTGACCTTTAGTCAAGGTATAGGAGGGGACAGTTTGGTACCCCACTCCTACCCTACCCTCAATGAACTGGGTTTCCAGGTACCATTATCTTTGAAGGGAGTCAGGAACTCCAACCCAGAAGCAGGCTAGAAGCATCTTGTAAGGTTCTGAAATCTCTGCCTCTTCTCTATGCCTGGTAACCGTGTTCTTTGCCATCTACTCCCCCTATATCTTAAAAGGCTGTAACATGGGAGAGAGTGAGTAAGATGGGGCAATGTTAAGGCTTTTGGGGAGAGAAGCCTCAAAGGAATCACTGAGAGCCAGGACCTGCCACATCAGGGACCAGTCCAGACCCAAGGGGTAGCTGGTCACCTCCCAGGGCCCTGCCAGGAGCCCAGCAGCCAGGACAGAACAAGCACCTAACAGAACACACACCCACTCTGCTCTGGAGGAGGTTCAAACGCAGACAACATAGCCTTTTGGTGCTCATTGCCCTGGGACCATTCCCCCTACTCGTAACCCAGAATCCACTCAGCAGTCATGTGGAGGGACCATGAGGTCAATCTTCAGGAAAACTCTTTTTTTTCTTTGTGGCCCCAAGTGTCTCTCATTTCCAAGAGCGCCACACTCCCTGGTTCTCGCAGAGCTCACAAGACAGAAATTCAAGAAACCCTTGGACTTGGAAGACACTTTAAGGTTCTGGTATCTGAAATCCTCCCTTCAGGTAAAAGAATGGGAAAAGAAACCCGTCCTTTCCTAGCTCAATGATGGTAAAAGAGCTGGGGCCTTTGTCTAATAAAAGGAATTCCAAATTTCCTGTCAGCTCATTTCTTATTCTCACACCACACCTCTGCAGGAGCCATAGCTATGATGCCTCCAAAGGCAAAGGGTGAAATTATGCCTGTAACGCGCTGAGTTATCTGAGTGGGTCTAGGGGTGGGTAGGGGACTGCTTCAAATGTTAACCTCTCTGGGCAATAGAGATTTGGCTGGCCCCACCCTCTAGAGCCAAATTCAGCTTCACAACCCCTGTAAAGCATCAGCATCACTCCCCCGCTCCTGGTCAGGGCAGGCCTGAGTCAAGGGTCATGCTTTTTCCTAAGAGCTACTAGAGTTACGGACCAGAAGCCTCAGGAAATAGCAGGGCTGGGGGAAGAAAAAATCTGAGATAAGCTGAAGGAGGTTCAATCTGTAGTTGAGTGGAGAATAAAGGGAGAGGTGGAGAAGCTGCCAACAAAGCCCTGGGGACAAGTGTTCTTACCTGCAAGCTTCAAATGCCAGTCCACCACTGAGACCCAAACTACATTCCGAGTCAGACCCGCTTTCGGTGTGTTTTCCAAAGCCGTTGGTTACGCCTGCCAAGGACACACAGAGTAAGCCTGAGTGCAAGAACCCCCCTGCCCCTGACCCACACTGCAGTGTGAGCCGCCTCGGGAGGGCTGTGTCCTCCCTACGGAAAATGGATCTTGGGTGGTAGAATCTGATAAAGGGTTTGGGGGAAATGTTGGCTGAGGCACTGAGCAGACACTGCATTTTCCTTCCCTTCCTCTGGTTTTACTGTAAGAAAAACAACGCACACAGCTCACTTTAGTTATTGTCATCTGGCTACAAAGGGAAATACCAAGACTTCCCCACTCTGGCTGGCTCACAAGACCCTGGATCTGCTTCTCATTTCAAGCCTAAATTATCAGGGAGTCTCCTCTGCCTCTCGGGGAGCCCACCCGCCTGGCCTCTTCAGATAAACACCCACACCCCCTATCCACCACACAGCTGGCAACAGCTAGCTTCATGCTTTTGGGATGGTGTCGGGGAGGTTGAAGCAGGATAAGGGCTCTGTCAACCCCACCCTGAGGTGTAGAGCAGGGCTCATCAGACTTGAGGAGGGGGTACTGTTCAGCAGAAAAGCAGGCGAGACCTTCCTGGAATGGGGAGTGAGAGTTCCCTGGGTTCTAGACTGAGATCTAAACTACAGGTCCCTTTTCCTCTCTAAGTTTTGACCTCTCCTCTTGTGAAGTGAAGATAACATGGAGGGCGCTACTACAGTAAGTGTGAATGACAGGAGGTCTGTTTACAGCAGGGAGCCCTTTGGAGGCAAATGAAGACTCTCTGCTCATCTCAGGGACAAGATCATCTGCTGTGAAGGCTTCAACTCTTCTGTATCTATCTACCCAATTCTTAACCGCAACCCAGACTCCTACGAGTCTGAGACCTGAGTCAAGGGCTCTAACTCCCCTTAGCCAGAAAACTGTGAGGCAAATCACACCTGTAAGAGCAGGTGTCTGAGCCAGGATATCCAGCGTCTGACCAGGCTCTGCCTCTAACATTGTGACTGCAATTTAAATCGCCAAACCAGCTGTGCCGTAGGTGCCTCATCTGTAGAGAACCAACACCTGTGTTTGTGAGCTTTGACAAAGGCTGTGCTGCAGAAGTATTCCTGAGTGCCAGGTGGCTGGACTACAGAGGAGGACTAGATTCCGGCTGCATCCCCAAGCAGTGGGCCCTCTCAGGCTGCATGAGCCCGATGTCCAGTGTCCCAGTAGTAGGGACTTTCATTTTCAGTGCACAGTGACCTCAGTGTTGTTTGGCTGTGCCTGATATGGCTGAGAGAATGCCAGCAATAACTTACCATCTACTGCTACATGCCAAACACCTTATACAGACTATTTCCAATCCTTAGAGCCCTGCAAAATAGGTATCACTAGCCCCATATTAGAAATCAGGTAACAGGGTCAGAGAGTCCGCTTAACTTGCACCAGCTAATTAATTTGCTACATAGCTGGTAAGAAGACGGAATTTGAACTGAGGTCTGCCTAACTGCAGGCCTCAAGCTCTCGACTGTATAGCAACATAATGCCCTAATACAGGGGAGCTGGGCCACACGGGAAGGGAAGATATTGCTGGAAACATGTTAAGAAGGAAGAGAGAAAAGCAGAAAAAGCATGTGCTGACCACAGAGCCCACAGCCACCACATAAAAGGACATGAGAGGCACATAAGGAGCAACAGCCATGAGTAGGCCCTCTCCACCGAGTAAGCTAGCCTTCCGTATCCCACTGAGACTCAACCACTTTGTCTGGCAATCAGGCCCATCTCACCATCCAGACTTGGCTCCTGATGCTCCAAAAGCCCTTCTCCAAACCGTCCCTTACAGGGACTCTGTCCTTGTTTCCATGCACCTGACGCAGATCCCTTTGTACAGTCTACTCCTTTTTATTCTGCCTTCATCCTTCAGGACCAGCTTAGGTATCACCTCTTCATGAAGCCTTCCCAACTCCTCCAGCGCATATTCCCTGAACATCTCCAGCAGCATTACCTGACATATAGCCACAAACTGTCCAGCACTGTGACACCTCTGCACCTCAGGAGACCATTAGCCTCCCCACTAGCCTGTGAACCCTTCTGGAGCTGGAACTGGTCCTGACTTATTAACACCCCCCACCAGTGACAGGCTGACTCTAAACATGTAGTAAGGATTCTATAATGATCAAGACCCCATTACCTACTCTGGGACCTCATCTCCTTTGACACCCTGGCTCACTCTCCTGAAGCCACCGTGGTTCCCTCGCTGTTCCTCAGACAGGCAAACATGTTCCCACTGCCAGAACCTGTGCACCTGCTAGTCTACCTTTGTCCACCTCTTTGGAACATTCCTCTCCCAGATACCCAAATAGCTCACACCTTCAACCCCTTCAGATCGTTAGTCAAATGTCACCTCCTCAGAAGGCCAACTTTGGCCACCCCCTCTAATCCACCCCAGCATCCCCTATCCTCCTTCCCTGCTGGACTTTTCTCTGTAACTTCTAATATAAGATACAATTCACTCGCTTGCTTTTAGTCTATCTCCCCTCCAAGGGAGGAGATTTTTGCCCAGTACCTAGAATAATGTCAGATATAAATATCTGATGAATAAATGAACTAAAATGAAGATAGGACCCATTATAACATATACAGCTTTGCATCGTCCTCAGAGCAAAAGAGAGCCCCAGACCCAAATTAGCCTTCTCAAAATACTTGCTCACAGCCTATATTCCCAGGCCACTACTCATCATGTGTCAGACCCAACTGTGAGCTATGGAGTACTCAACGCCACTATTGGCATCCACAGAGACCATTAGGGATGTGGTCAACGGGAAAGGTTCTGGCTGGCAAGGCAAAGCAGAGAAGCAGATGAGATGTAGCGAGAGAAGTCACAGGCGGGGTCACCTGTTTCTTCCTCCTGCTGGGGGGACCTCTCCCCTTCACTCTCACTACAGCTCCTGCTCCTTGGCCGCTTCCGGGAGTGCTGCTCATCCTCGATGCTGGCAGGAGAGGCGGGAGAGCCCACTGCACCATGGTCCTCACCATTCTCCAGAGCCCCATCTGGGCTCCTCTGCAGCTTAACCCCATTCTTGGCCTTCTTGAAGAGGACTGAGGTGCGGCGGCCCACACTACTGAGTGGGGCACCGGCCGGGGTATCGGAGGCCATGAGGGACAATCTGTTGATGCCACTGTCACTGAACAGGTGTTGCAAGGGCTCGTTCCCTAGCTGCAGAGGTGATTTTTCCAAAAGCTCATCTTCTTCCACCTTTCTGGGTTTTAGGAATCGGCTTGGAGTTTTGCTATCATTGATTGGTTTTAGAGTGGGGGGATCTGGAGGGGATTCTTGCTCAGACAAGGAAGGTGCAGGCCCAGTGGGCTCCAGGGTTGGTGGGGGAGGCAGTTTGGAGTCATCTGTTAGAGAAAAAGAGAACCTGCTTGAACATTTTAGAAAAAGTCTGTCCCTACATGCCAGATACTGACACTTACAGCCAAGAACCAAAAGGACTGGCTATTACAAGGTCTGAGAAGCATCCCAGGTCTCGGTCTGAGGAAAAGAGAATGTAGGTCTCAGTTTTATTGACACTAGTAGTCCTCAAACCTGAATATGAATTAGGATCACCTAGTAAGTTTCTTAAAAATTTCAATGCCAAGGTCCCATTCCAGACCAAGTAAAACCAAACCTCTAAAGATGGGGTATTTTCTTTAAGCTGACTAGGTGAGTCTGATGAAGTGAAGGCTACAGACCATTACTCTATACCCGAGAAAGTCAAATGCCCCCTGTTTAATCAATAATTAGGTAAGTCTCAGCTATACAGATTAGGGGTCTACAATTCTCATTAGGCTCCAATGTTTTTCCATCTTTCAATGTATTGTGTTTTATGTCACCCAAGTGAAGCAAATGGGACAAGCAGAAAGAATAAGTTTACAGATATGGAAAAATGAGGCCAAGTTGAATTGGTGGTTCCTGAACATGTCTATTTACCTACCACCTTGAAACTTTTAAAACTGAGACTTCTAAACCACAGCCAAGACTTCCCTAATCTGAATCCCGGGAACTTGGCTTGAAACCCTCTAGGAGAAGCTGTTGCAGCTGGGCCACTGGGCATGACTGTGCTGCCACAGCCCGGGAGTGGGGATACAAGTGGCATGCTGACTCCCACATGGGGAGTCAGGAAGAACCACAATGGACACAAAGCCCTCTGGAGCCAAATATGACCTCTCAGCCATGTCCCCATTCTCTTCCAACCTAAAATAAAATGGGCCATTTGTTGCACTTTGGCCCCCTTCCCTCTGGACATAATTCCCAACCTTTTGAATGTATGGATGACAGGTCCTCCCCAGCCACAGGCTCAGATCCAAGGACAGGTAGAAGGGAGACAATTCTGTCCCCAATGAAGTGGAAAGAATGGGAAACTGCTCAGATTTCAAGCCCGAGACTCTGAGAATTACTTCCCCGCTGTCTTTTTTAATTTGGACTTTCTGCTTGGGATGAGCCTATAGACTTGGCCAGCTGGGGTCAAAGCCACGAAGTAGTTTGAGAACCCAGACTATCTTTAGAGTCTCTCTTTTCTATCCCCCTACACCACAACCAGAGCTGCTCTAAAAGCCTCTCTACATAATGGTATGAGGTGAGTTGCTATTTAACTGGTATGTGCAATATGACCATATCAGGTGCAAAATACCGAAATACTTCTTTACTGGTTAATAACAGCTGCTGGGCCCCAGCATCTGAAACTCCCTGAACTTGCCTGCCCACAACCTAGCAACTAAATATCCACATCAGTGGCCAGCAGGAGTACACTCCAATATAACAGGCAACATCTATTCTGATGAACTGTGGTCTCTACTGATTGTTAAATATTCTGAGTATCATCCCTGGTACACAAGGACGTGTGTGTGACCCCTCCGAGGGCTTCTGCTTGCCCACAAAGGTCAGACCTAAACTCAAGGAAAGATGCTTCTATTATGGGATTTCAGCTTAATTCTTGCTCCCTTACCCTGCCCTCCAGCATCCTGCCTGCGCATGCCTGTCTCTCACCTCTGTCCCCATCATCTTCTGGCTCCTCCTGTGGGGCCTGCTCCAGCACAGCCGCATCTCCCTGAGGCCTTGCTGGCAGCTCCCCATTGGATACAGTCTTGTTCACTGAGGGTGGCTGTGGTGGCAGCGGCTGTGCCAGCTTCTGCCGAAGAGCATTGATCTCCCGGCGCAGCATGCGCACGCGGCGGGTCCGGGCCCCACTGGACCTCATGGCACTCACCAGGTCCAGTTTCTCCAGCAGCTCCTTCAGCTGCACCTCCGGGGACAAATGGGCCCGGTTCTCTGGGATGAGGATGTTGTCCACTGCCAGGGAGAAGGAAGGACAGAAGGGACTGAAGGACCTGCTCAGCCCAGGGCAAGGGGAAGGGGCTGAGTCCTTCAGATGCAAAATATTCTGGAATGCCTGGGCCAGTGGCTTCCACCAACATCACTCTGGGGCCTTGGCCCTGGCACCACTGCTGCCCGCAGGGCAGCCACAGGGACAAAATCAGAACCTGGAAAACATCTGCAGGAAGCGTTCCACAGTCACAATTATGGGCTCCATTGAGCAGGCACAAGGCAGCTTGGCAATCCCCTGGCCTCAGTGACTGTTTGGTTGCTGCTATCAAGAAGGAGAGCGCAAGGGCAGGCAGAGAGTGGGGCTCAGAGGCAATTCCATTTTCTAGTCCTCTACCTGCACTCTTCCAAATGAATAAGACATACAGCAGCATTGCACTTCCCTCCCCCATGGCTCCAATGCCACACAGAAGGGTCCAGGAGAGGAAGACCCCACTTGAGGCTTTAGCTTTTCAGGCAGACAGCTAGTACCTGATCTCCCTTTTCTACCATTCAGGAAGTGCTCAGTGAATTAGTTAAACTTTAATCCTTGGAATTGTCTCAGCCACAAGCAGGTGTAATCCAGCCAGTGCCCACCCCAAGCTTTGCTGCTAGAGTCTACCATATAGCCCCAAGACCAACCCTGATTCCTGGCTCTCTGGGCTCTGTCCTTGTGCCTCTTCCTAGCCCCTCTCCTCTCTACCCATCCAGGCTTCTCACCATCTTCCCAGGAGAAGCGGTAAAAGTCCTCCAATTTGGGTGACTCGGGCAGGTGGGTACCCCTCTCGGGGTCATAGCCGATGTTCTCTGCCTGCCGCCGGGCATGCCGCAGGATGGCCCCTCCCAGGTCCCGCAGGCGGACAGCTGCTCGGTGGAAAATTGTGTCTTTAGCATTATACTTCATGCAGTTGGTAACTATAAGGTTAAAGTCCTCCTCAAACTCCTCCAAGGTGCGGTACAGATGGGACTCCAGCTTCCGCCTCATAGTAGAAAAATCCATTGGCTTGGATATGAATTCCAGGTAATCTGGAACCTAAACATATAAAACCTGTACATTTACAACAACCATTTACTAGCCAAACAGATGCACCCTTCACAGGCACTTTTGCCTCCCCATTTTGTGGTTTGGCCATTCTGGGCTAACTCAGAGCCCCAGAGCCCTGGCCCACCCTGGCCTGCTGACCCCTAACATGGGCAAGTGTACTAGCCTAACCAGATACCCCCAGGTTTTGTATACTCTGTCACCAACCCCCTCCTGGCCTACTCAGACCCTGTTGCCAGTTCAAGAGGGGCTCACTACTCAGGAAGTAGGGTGGGGGAACTTGCCTCACTCAGGTTGACAGGTTCAGCAAAGATGTGTGCAGGGTCCTTCTCCTGCAGCAAGTCCAGGGTCGTCCTCAGCAGAACATTGAATGGCATCAGCTCTAGCTCCATGGCAGCCTGCTGGACCTTGATCTGTGGGGAGGTGGGGAGAAATCAGGACACCGCCCCCCTACCTCTGCCACAAAGAGGCACTGGACTTTTTCTTGATAACTTGACTTTTTGTTTAACAAATTTTATAATAAATTTTCACATGCTATTATTAAGCTGACCAGTTTATAAGGAACTAGCGCTTAACTTACAGCCTAGAAATAAAGAAACTAACACCTACCACTATGTGGATGTTTCCTATGTATCAAGCACCAAACCAAAACTTAGAGTAACAATAATCATACAGTTGACAGTTGAATAGCACAGGTTTGAGTTAAGCAAGTCCATTCATACATTGATTTTTTTCAATAAATACTATAAATGTATTTTATCTTCCTTATGATTTTAACATTTCCTTTTCTCTAGCTTACTTTATTGTAAGAATACAGCACATAACACATATAATATATAAAATATGTCAATCAACTATTTATATTAGCAGTAAGCTTCCAGTCAACAGTATGAAATTAGTAGTTAAATCTTTCGGGAGTCAAAAGTTATATGTGGATTTTAAACTAAGTAGGGGGCCAGAGCCACTAATGCTCACACTTTTCAAGAGTCAACTGTAAGAATAATTAATACTTTTACAGTCCTTTCTAAGTGCCAAGTAACATTCTAAGCATTTTACATAACATAAGTGAGTACATGAGAGGTACAGATGAGATATTTTACAAACAGGAAACTGAGGCACAGGGAGACTGACTGGCCCAAGGTCACAAAGCTACTAAGGGACAGAGCTGGGACTCAGTCCCAGGCAGCCTGGTTCCACGGTGTGTGCTTTTGATGGCTACGCCACACTGCCTCTCTATTTACATTACCTCAGTTAGTTACCACAATAACCCTGAAGGAGAAACTTATCCCCCCCATTTCACAAATCTGAAATCTGAGGTTTGGGAAGAATATGATGAGTCCTCACTAACCCAAGGTCACCTGGTAGAAGAGAACAGATACAAGATTTGAACCCAGGTCTGCAGGAGTTTGAACTCGTCCAAGGAACACAGTGATGACATAAAATGTGCCTTGGGCCCAAATTCCCACCTACCATGCTGAGATATTGATCTCACTGGCCTTTGGAAGGTCTGGGTTGGCCTGGAGTGACTGGGGCCTCCAAGCTTGCCCCTCAGGCAGCAAGCAGCCTCCCATATTTACAGTAGTATGCTGGGAAATGATATTTTCTGTGTGTGCCTATTGTGCAAAGGTTGGGAAGCCATAGATCAGACTATGAAAAGTCCTGCCTCTTGGCTATATCAAAACAGGCCCGCTTGCTTCCTTTTCCCTTTCATTTCTGTGAACCAGAGGCAGGAAAAAAAGCCCAGCTGCAGACCCAGGCCTGGGATGGCAGACAGTTTGAACCCATGCAGAAGGTCCTGAGACGCCCTCCGTGGCCATCCACCCTAGATATGGCAAGAGCTGCCCAGTCTCAGAGGTGGAAATTCAGGCCTTGTGCTGAGGTTCAACAGTGAAGTGGGAGTTCGGAGAAAGACAGAAAGGAACATCTTTAACCCAGGCCTATAAAGCATGCAAGTAATAGCTACTAGTCCTGGACCAGAGAAAACCGCTTGGGCTGACCGTTCATTCATATAGTACTCGCTCTTGCCACGTGCAGAGCACTGCAGCAGACACTTCAGGGAGGCAGAGCATCAATAACGATGATGATGGCAGGCACTGTTCTATGCTCTTTAAATGTGTACGTCATCTAATCCTCACAACAACCTTATGAGGTGGGTTCTATCATTACTTCTGTTTCACAGTTGAGGAATCTGAGGTGTAAGGAGATTTAGTACCTCACTCGATGTCACCCAAGTATAGTAAGTGGCAGTCAGGATTTAAACCCAGGCAGTCTGGTGCCATAGTTCATATTCTTAACTACCTATCTCAACATTCCCCACACTCAGAGGCTTAGAATACCCTTGAATAGAGGTTGGAAAATTTACATGACTCAAGACCATAAATGTTTAAGGGCCTAGTGAGCACCCTCAGAAGCTCCCCGGCCAGAGATGATGTCTATGAGAATGGCCTCAGAAGCTTTTCAAAATACTTAAGGCCAGGCTCCCCTTGAGAGTCCGAGTAAGAAACTCCAGGATTGGCCCAGGTACATATTAAGCTTATGCTGAACCCCAGTGAGAAGCTATCAGCAGCACAACAGAGCAGGCTGGCCTTGGAGCAAGAAGGGCAGAAAGTTTATACCAGGCAGGGGCTCCAGGTCTCCTGTAACACACTGACAGTGGGAGAAAAAGTTCTTGAACAAGAGCCAGGGGGCTCAGAGCTCCTCCTCACCTGCTCCCGCTTGAGCTTCTCTCTCTTCCGAATCAGCTCAATCAGCAGCCGGGCCCGCTCCAAGTCATGCCGGAGCTTCTGCCAGTATTTCAGCTCTTCCTTCACGGCACTTGTTTTCTCATCCTGCTCTCGCTGCAGGAGGGAAGAGAAAGGAAGGAGGAGCTAGAGGCCTTCTTCCTACTCAAAGTTCTCTCCCAGTTCAAACCTCATGGGGCCTTCGCAAGTAAGAGCCCCAACCCCCTCCTTGAACTGTGGTCCCCAAAAGCTCCCCACACCCCCTCTCCGCCCCATTCCTTCCTCCTGTGTGCTTCCCTGACCTTATAACAATGTCCCTTCACTGTAGCACAATAATTGTTGGGGTGAGATCTGGGACTGTTTCACCTACCTTTGGGGACACCAGACAGCAGCTGTACCCCTCAAGGCTGGAAATAATTTCAGAAGGAAACCACTACACATCTCAGGGTGGAAAGAATTTCACCCTAGACTCTAGGACCTAGAGCTGTGACTTTGGTCTAGAAAACAGTGTTCTCACTATAAACTTGTACTGACTTTAGAACACTACCACCACCACCAAATACATGATTCCAGACCTAGAAAAAGTTATAGTATAACAGGGGGAAGGAAGAGGCTCAGGATTTGACACACAAAGGCACAGTAGCAAAAAGACAACAAAAACTGATCAAGTAGACTAAATACAAAATGCTGAGAGAATATAAAATAGAGAGGGTCTGAGTGGGTTGAGGTTAGGTCAGGGAAGGCTTCCTGGGGGAGGCAATCTTTCTAGGTTTTCACATGTAGTGATGGACATGGATGAGTAAAGCAGTAAGGAAGGCGTCTTTTGGAACTGAAGGAAACACAAGGCAGAAGTATGGAGGCAGAATTAGTGATTCTCTGCTTGGTGAGAAAAACGGGCTGGCCAGAGCAGAGGAACCACAGGAAAAACCACAAAAGCCAAGGAAGACCCAGGATCCAGCTGACAAGAAGCCTCAAATGCCAGGAAAGCTAGCCTGAAGCCTGGACATGGCTTGCATGGAGAGAGGAAATACATTCTGGAAAAGGAAGTGGCAGGATGGAAAATGGTGTGTAAGTCACTACCAGTTGTAGAGCAAAGAAAGAATTAGAGACTGGTGACCCCCTAGAAAGCTATTGCTGAAACTGAAGGTACATGGGTGAGCAGTGTAGTAGGAGAATGGAGGCAAAGCGCCGTATACTGATAAATCTCCTGAAGAGTTTGGGGGATGATTAAATGTGGCTCGTTACAGAGGGAAAAGTCAAGAGTAACTATAAGGTAGGGAACACCTGAGGTCAGGAGGGTGGTTTCATGACAATAATGAGGAAATACATTTACTAAGAGGAAGATAATGAAATCAGTTTCCAATACCTGAGTTACAGGAAATAACATCTATATGGACATCTATAGTTCCTGTGCCCTAGAGGGACTGAGAGCAGAAAACGAGGGTGAGGACGAGATGAGAAACCTGGAGCGACTGCCACAGTTACTTACAACTGTGAGAGTGGACAAGTTCTCCAAGCAGGCAGGCAGGCAGCTGAGCCCCTGGAAATGTTACCATTAAGGAATAAGAAGTGGGATGGGCACAAAGGAGGGATGCAGTCTGTGGCGTAGAGGAGGCGGGAAATGGTGTCACAGAGAACGTCTAAGACAGGTGTCAAATGGGGCCTAACAGTCACTAAGGTGAGAATCTGAGAAAAGACTTGCTGGGCTGGGGGGAGGTCACTGGTGTTCCAGGGGAGCATGCGGATCATTCTGAGCAGGGATCGGATATAAACGTGCACCTCAGGACTCCAGTTACAAAAGGCAAAAGTGAAATCAGACAGAACACAGAGGGCACCAGTCACGTGAAGCACTGCTTCATCTCTGGAGTAGCAGTATGGGAACATTTAAAGGCAGAAGTGATGGAGCAAGTGAAGAGGGAGAAAGAACTAAATGTTAGAAGTTTCTCAGGAGGCCTCTACACTTGCAGAAAACACTAAATATGTAGCAACTCCAGGAGCTAGTGGCTAAAAGGCCATGGCAATTGGGCAGGCTACGCACTACAGCTTAGGTGGTAAATTTGTGTATTTTCTATGAAACACTTTTTGGCAGATGGCAGTAGTGTTTTGAGGAAAGTGTGCCTTTTCCTAAGTCATGCCACGTGACTGCCTGGCTCTCATTTATCCTACTTCTTCTTCTCTGCCACCTCTGAAGGGCTTTCTCCACATATACAGAAAGTTGGGTTTGCTCTCCACTATCCCCTAGAATCTGCTCCGAAGTCAAACCTCTCCCATCCAGGAGCTGCTGTCTGGTCTGAAGAGCTCTATAGTGCTGGAGCTGGTTCCTGGGAGAGACCACCTAGAGGGGTGATCACATAAAGGCAAAGGATACACACAGGGTTGGGGGTAGGGGGAGCCCCAGCCATCATTCCTTCTCTTCCACTCTCCATCTCCTTTGCCCCTCCTCCTCCAAATCACCATGTCACCTACCTGTTCAGCGTTTCTTTGGGACTGCAGGTGGGAGTGCAAGCGCCGGATGAGGGGGACACCATTCCGTGCCTGCCGCTTCAACAGCCAATAGTTGTGAAGCCGCTGCATGAACTGGGTTTTCCTCTGAAAGGAGAGACCACTACAGATCTTGTTCAACCTTGAGTAGAGGCACAGGGAAGTGAAATGCAGGATCAGTGCGTAGCCCAGATTATAGCCTCCTCTCCAGACCCTACTTCATTTCTGAAGCTTATAAAGAAAGACAGAATAAAGTAGCCAAATGCCTCACCTCAGAGAAAGGCTTGAAAAGGACAGCCAAGTTAAGCAGCTCAGATTCACCTGACTTTCCTCCTCCTGCATAGCAGTCCTAAACCTCCAAAAGAACCCTCTCCCAGAAACCCTGTTTCCTGCAGTCCTGAACTCCTGAGAAACAGGCCTGTAGCCCAATAACCCTAGCCTTCTCTCGATAAAGGCAGCAAAAGAGAACGGGAACTTGAGTAAACTATGGGCAATGTGGTCACTATTTCCTGTGGCTGCGGGTCCCGCCAGACAAGGGGGTTAGTCCATGGCCAAGCTGGAAGGAAAACTAGTACGAGTCCAGCAGGCTACTCCCTCCTGAGCCTAAATGCAACCCCTTGGAGTTGTATGACCTCTGGTTTTTCATTAAAAACCTCAGCAGCCTAAAAATGTCTAATGTTTAACCAAACTGTATATTTATATGCATCTAAAGGTATAAGAGGACGGAGAATCTGGAAACTTAGCTGGCTAAACTACCCTAAAAGAGAAGTCTTAAGTTCAGAGTTTAAGCCAGTAACAAGTGGAGGGAAGGGAAAGGGGCAGAAAGGGAATTCACAAAAGCCTACAATCTCTATTCTAATGCCCACACTGAAAGATGGATAACATTATTCCCATGTTACAAAAGATGGAAAGGCAGCTTAGGAACAGAGGCTGAATAAATGTCAAAGTTCCTAATGCAGCTAATATGATGATGGAGCTGGGGTGGGATCTGAATCCACGATCTCTTTGCTATACCATGCTGTGTTCCATAATTGGTTATCCACCAGGTAAGCAAGGCCTCAGAGCTCCTGTGGTGTTTCCACTGCTTTGTCTTCATCCCACTCCACTGAAAGGAAGATAAGCATGGCTGAACGAGAAGGTAAGACCTAAGAAGGATGGCCATATTGGACTCGGTATCACTCACCTAGGCCTCGCACCTTTCCAGGGTCAGACATTCCTGCCCCAAAGCCAAGCTTACAAAACCAGGGCCTAGGCTTTTCCCCAAAGAACAGACCCCCCACCAACGCCCATGCCAAGCACACCTGCCCAGATGCAGGCAGCCCCCTCCCTCTACAACCTCTTGGCTCTGGAGGGTCCCAATAGCATTTGTGCAGATAGGAAAAAGAGTAACAGTAATAAAATAGCAGCAGCAGCAGCCACCATTTATTGAGTGCTTACTATTTGCCAGGCACTGTGCTAAGTGCTTTACTTGTATTATTTATTTCTCACAACAACCCTATGAAGTAGGTTCATTTACAAATAAATATCCTAGAGCTTAAAGAAGTTAAGTAATTTGCCAAAGGTTACACAGGTAGGTAGTGATAGAAACAGCATTCAAATGTAGGTCTGTCTGGTTCTTAGCCAGCCTGCAGGAAACATCTATGAGAGCAGACACAACAAAAAGTCTGGTCCCAGGACGTACCCACCCTACAGAAGGGGACTAAGCATTCGCCCACTCACCTCAAGGAAGAGGGTAGCCTGGAGCAGTTCTGTGACTAGAAGATGTATTTCTAGTCGATGGAATTCTAACTCAAGCCATGGCTTGTAACAAGAGTCTCTCCCTCCTAATCTTCCGCACTCTTGTGTCTTCTTCCCAACTGACAAGTTTCGTTGCCTGTTTTCCTCATAGAACTCATTCTCACTACCCTCTAGTACTCCTTTCTCCCAATTCTTCTCATCAAGTGAGACAGACAGCAGGTACAGAACCTACAGGCATCACGAGCTCCAGCTTGTGGTCTGGAGCCTGCCACTTTCCACCTGGTTCCAGCCCTTAGAACAGGACTTGGCATATAGTAAGTGCTCAATAAATATCTCATTGAATAAATAAAGGAGTGAACAACTTTACCTCCTGTGGCCCACGGTTTCTTCATCTGGGGGTGTGGGAGAAGGTGCAAGGACTACATTAGATGAATTATCTCCAAGGTTCCTTCCTGCTCTAATACTGTATACTTTTCCATGAATATCACCCTTGAGATGAGCCTCTGCAAGAAAATCTCCCACCCCTCCAACAGCTCCAGCTACCTCTCTGATAGTTTAACAAGTACATTGGTCTCTCCACACTCAGTGGGCTTAGTTACACAGCTGAACTGAGTGATCCTAAATCCAAAAGCTTCTCAAGAGGAGCTCCCCACTCTACCCCCACCCCTCCCAGAAAATCCCCATCATTCCCAGGACCAAGCTTTCTGGACAGCAGAAATCCGTACTGACCCGGTCAACTGGAAGTAGTTGTATCACTGTAGGAGATTGTGGAAACATGTGGGGAGGGTTTTAAGTGTCACAAAAACCAGGCAATGAAGGAGGGGATTCAACTGGCATTTACAAAGACCACTGATGCTAAGCATCTAAAAACACCTGGGACGGTCCTAATAATGAAGAGTTATCCTGTCCAAAGTGCCACCTGTGCCCCTGTTGAAAAATACCGCCTTAGACATCCTGTCACCTGAGATTCTAAGCAACTTGAGTGTTTGTCTCACCTTGAACCAAAGGATATACATTGTTCTGAGGACATAATCAAAACTACAAACCGGACTAGGCAAGCCCAGGGTCCAAAGGAGAAATTTGAGGGCACAGAAGAGAACAGACGTTCACCAACAGTGCTTAGGGAAGGAGGCCTGGCTCAGGGCCAACACCAGCCCGAGAAGAAACCATGAGTCTCTAGGGTACCCTCCTGGGCAGGCTCACCTATAAGAGGGTATCTGTGGGACAGTGACCAATGGGACAGTGGAGGGCGTGTCTCGACCCACTTCTTCGGGCTCTTTCTTGATCTTTTGCTTCAAAGTCATCTTGTTCTTCTTGGGCACTCCCTTAACAGAGCCACCTATTCCCCCCTGGCCTTCATCTTCCTCTTCTTCCACCTCTTCCTTCTCTTCCTCCTCCCCACAGCCTTCCTTCAGCCCTTCCTCATCCCCAGCCTCACTGAGGCTTTCAGGGGAGTCGCCCTTCCTTCTAGCAGTGGCAGCACCTGGCGGCGAGTGGGCCTCACAGTAGGCAGTCTTGCGCACTGTGAAGATGGTGCCATTGAGGCTGGTCTCGCGCATGGGCTCAATCTTCATGAAGAGCCCGGCCCGCTGTGCACATGTCACATGGAAGGCCGTGTAGCAGTTCATCTTATGGCACTGGATGGCTGCACCCAGCCCCTTCTGCTTGCAGATATAGCAGGTTAGTTTCCAGCGGGCAGGTGGGATGTTGTCAATGCCCTCGATGGGCTCCAGGAACACGGTGTTAGCGAAACAGACTTCAGGGATCCAGATGGCACACACCACATGGGCCCAGTGCCCATCGCTGGTCTGTTTGAAGGCGCCACCTTTATTGGGGCAGAGGACGCAATCCACAGGTCGGGAGGGAGACTGCAAACAGCAGCGGCATAGCCACTGACCCTCAGGGATATAGGGGACTCCATAGCACTCCTGGTGTACAGCCAGGTTGCAGATGTCACAGAAAAGAATGACATTGCTATTGTGGCATTCGTCATCGAGGCACACACAACAGAAGGCGTCTTCGTCAATGAGTGACTGTTGGGCCCCACTGCTACGACTCTCCAAGTATGACTCCTTCTCAAGCCGGTCCACCAGCAGCTCAAAGGTATCTGCTGACACCAAACTGTGCCCATCTACTCGCCGCTTCTCATTCACCATGTCCAACCAGGCAAAGTCCTCCTCATCCATGTCATACTCTACCTCTGCATCCAGGTCTTCAGGTGGTTTCTCAATGTAGCGGTAGTAGGCAGCAGGCAATGGGGGTGCTTCTGGCTGACTGCCTGAGTCCACCAAGCGGAAGCTGGGCTGGGGGAGGTGGAAGGAAGTGCCAGGTGCATGCTTGGAACAGGACTCCTTCTTCTTGCCCTTGGATGAGGGCTTTTTGGACTTGCCAGGGAACTGAGGCTGCTCGCTATTTTCCTTGTTACTATTACATTCAGTGATATCCTGGGCGGTCAGCTCATCCTCTGTGATGATCTTGAGTGGGTCATAGATGCTGATGCGATGCAGGCGTCCATCAATGTCCACCTCAACAATCCGCTGGGCCTGGGCATATGTCAGGGTCTCCCGGGTAGGTGAGCACTTGAGACTGTAGGGGGATGGGGAACGCCGGCCCTCGGCATTCTGCCGTGACTTCTGCTGAGGCTTCCTCATGGCACCTGGGAAACAAGGGAACAGGCCTAAGGAGAGAAGGCCAGGAGACACTGAAGTGGATACACTTATTCACCCTTCCATCTGATCAAGCAGCCAACCAAAAATTGGACTGGATGTTCCCTCTGTCCGAACATTCTGCCCCCCAGATGTCCTCATGGCTTGCTCCTTTGCCTCCTTCAAGCCTTTCCACAAACACCACTTCTCAGTGAGACCTTCCCTGACCACTTTATCTAAAATTGCAAATCCCTTTTCCCTACCAGCAATCTATTATCCTGCTTTATTTTTCACTATAATACTCACCATCTTTTACTGTGCTATGGAATTTATCTCTTTATCGTGTATGTTTGCTTCCTTCTACTAGAATGTAAGCTCCATGAGGGGAGGGATTTGTACTTGTCTTGTTCACTATACCCCCAGCACCTGGAATGGTGCCTGGCTCCCATAAGTACTATATTTATTGTCTAAGTATTTCTCCTCTCATTCAACTAATGTATTAGTTGAATGAGAGGAGAAATAAAACATGCATGATCCCTGCCCTCTAGTTATATCTGATTAAAGGGACAGACAAGTAAACAGATCAGCACGACGCAAACATAAGGATGTGGGACATCTAACTATGGAAAAGGAGGGGTGGTTAAGGCTTCAGAAAAGAAAATAAGAAGAGCACCCGTTTTCAAGCTCTGGACATGCACAGTGGTCTCATCAAAGGATCACAAATTCACGGGACTGGAGTCTTCTTCCAAACCTTCTTACCGTGATCAGAAACCCTATCCCCCGATCATGCCCAGGGCTGAAGGGGTGAAGGCACACGAAATACCTATCTCATGCAGTCTAAGGATTTCGAACTATAGTATTCAGGGTTTTATCTGCAAAAGCAGCATTCAGGATGCACTGGCTAGTCCATCTCAAAGCAAAAGCTCTGCAAGTGGCCCCAAGCGGCACTGAAGGTGTAAGCTGACCCATGTGAGTCCCCGTTAGTCAGGCCAAGGTGGCTGGGGCCACACCCGTGGTGCACTCGCAATGCATTCTATTTCACAGAGCCCCTCTCTTTCCAAACACTTACATCCAGTCTACGCTCGTGCAGCAAAGAGTAAGCCCTGAAGTTTCCTCCCTCGCTCTGTGGGTGGACGGAACTACCACCAGCTCAGAGGACCCGGGGTAAGCGGCTACCCCGGCCATCACTACCAGGAAAGATCTCCCGGGATGCGCTGCCCTGAGGTGTGTGGGTAGAGACTTGACAGGGTGTGAACAGGAAGAGGATTTCGAGGAGAAAAACAGTTCGACATCTTGGTTGAAAAACCGACCGTCCCCATCTATGACACGGAGGTGATGGCGAGGATGATGAGCACACTTTTACAAACTACAGAGCCCTTCGCTTCTACTATTTCTCACAAACAGTCTGGGAGGCAGAATAGAGATTATCCCTCCACTTCACAGATGACTAAATAAAAAGTTCAGGAAGGTGTCACTTAGCCCAAGTGATAAAGCTCCCATTCAAACCCAGACCTTCGATCATCGTCCTGGGAGGACAGACCACCACAGAGATGCCCCGGTCGGGCGAAAAAGAGGCTCCGGGGCAACCTCGGGTTTATTCTTGACCCCACATGACCCGGAGAGTCGCGTAAGCTCTCTGTGCCGCTGCACTTTCACGGGAGAATGAAATCGGTAAAACCTACTGCGAGGACCGCTGTTTGTCAGGCAGGCATGATGGCGCTCCCCACTTAAAAGGCCTTCCAATCCCGCAGGGTGACTGAAACTATCCACAACCGAAGGAGGCCGTCCCACAGCGATCCCGTCCGGGCTCCAGAGGCCCTGGGCCACCACGCGCCTTACAAAGGCCTCCTCCCCCTCAAGGGTATGGCGACCCTCACGCGGGAGCGAAAAGCTGCCTCAATACCCGCGTGACGGCGGGGAGAGGCTGTGCCCCCCCGCCCTGCCCCGTCGATGCGACGCAGCCCTCCTTCCCGCCCAGGCGGCTCGGGCGGCTGGCCCCCCGAGCAGCTTGCAGCTGCGCAGACCGCTCCGGCCCCACCCAAGCCTCCAGACGCGGGTGCTGCAGCTCTAGAGGGAAGAGGGCGCTGCTGCGGACAAGGAAGTGGGTTCGCCCACAAGGAGCTTACAGTCTAGTTTTTGGCGGGAGTCTCTCACCCCCACCACCTTCCCACAGACGCACCTCCCAGTAACTCTCAACACCCCCAGAGGCGACTCCGCACCCCCTGGGCCTCGCGGACCCGCACCCCCGGGGCCCCGAAGAATGCAGACTTTCTGCAATTGGTCTGTACCCCTGCGCCCCTCAAGAGATACTCATGAGACGAGGACCGCAGTCACGTCTCTTTCCCCTTTAAAGGGGCACCATTTTCAGAAGAATCTTCACCCTTCAGAGGGGCGAGGAGGGAAATAATACCTCCACCTCGGAGGGGAGGGGGCGAGCGCGCCAGACCGACTGACTCGAAGTCCGACCCTCGGACAGAAAACGAGCACCAGCGAACCAGCGGGGCACAGGAGTGAGCGCCCATTGGCCGCCTCACCTGCCCGTTAAAAAACCCGGCGGGCTCAGGGACACTCAGGGGGTGGGACTCTCCTCAGGCACGACCAATTGGAGAGCGTGGCGGGGGCGGGGCTCGGCGGCAGAGCTTCCAGAGCTAGGGGGAAAAACAAGATGGCGGCTGCAGGAGGGGGTCCTCGCTTTTCTGCTCCCCCCCTCACCCGCCTTCCTCTTCCCCGCCGCCGCCCGCGCTCTGGGAGAGGGCTTTCGCGCCGCCCTCGCCCCGCTCGGAAAGCCCCCCGCTTCCCTCCCCAGCCCGCGCAGTCCCTGGTCCCGTAGGCCCCGCTGCCCCCGCCCCCGCTCCGTCCGGCCCCGCAGACGCCCCCATTACCTCAGCCGCCTGCCCGGCCCCAACGTTCGGGGGACCCTGGGCGCGGACAGGCCGGCCGTCAAGCAGGTCGGCGCGGCCCGGGGAGCGGAGCGCGGCCTCCCGCGCTGGCCTCCGCGGCCACAGTCGTGCCCCCTCCCGGCCCGCGCTGGGCCCCAGCCCGGCCGCCACCACCGCTCCCGGGGGAGGAGGGGGAATGGAGCCGCCGCCGCCGCCGCCGCCGCTGCCGCCACGGAGCCGGGCCGAAGGGAGGGAGGGATCAGCCCCCAGGCAGGATCCGCCCCTCCGGCCTCCCCCCGCCACCTCCACCCCTTCTCTCGCTCCCTCCCTGGCTCTGCGGGCTCTCCCGCGGAACGGGAGCGAGAGCGCGAAAGAGGGGAAAACGGGAAAATATCCCCCCGCCCGAGTCGGGCGCAGCGGCGGCCGGGGCGGCGCTGAGGAGCGCGGAGCCGCCGCCGCCGCCGCCGCCACGGGGCACCGTCCCCGGCTCGGCCTCACGGTGGCGGTGCGGCCCCGGCCGGGCGCGGAGCCTAAACGGGGTCTACGCGCGCCGCAGCCCCGAGTCACCCGGGCCCTGCGCCGGCGACACTGGGGCGCAGAGGCTGGGACACTGGGGTGTCGTCGGGCGTCCCTGACGAGAGTGGGCCGGCTTCCGCACCCCGTGTGGCCGCGGGGCGTCGGCGCAGTCTGGGGCAGCAGCCCCCCCTCTGGCGTCTCGAGGGCCCCGGGGCAGTCAGTGAAGTCGAGCCCGTCTGTGGTTTCTCGAGGGGCAGGTGCCTGCACTTCCCCCAGAAAGTCGCCCCCGGCTCGGACGGAGGACAAAGGTCCCGGCGACGTCCGTCCCCTCCCCCCCCAGTGGGGACAGCCGGGAAAGACCTGCCCCCGCTGCCTACAGGTGAGCGTCTGCCTGCTCGCGGGACCCCCGGAGACGCAGCCCTGGCGTTCCCTGGTGCCCCCTCTGCCCTCTGGGTTGAAAAGAGCGAAGGGCCAAGTTGGCCAGTCCACTCGGGGACGTCTGGTAGCTGGTTTTGCCACCGCGGGCGCTCGAAGCGTGCTCCGCGGGAACCCGATTGGGCCAGGACTCGGTTAATTAGGGCAATAATTGGCTTTCTGAAAGATGCTCGACGAACGACAACCGGAGGCTGCAGAGGTGCTCAGAGTGGCGCCCGTTCCGCGGAGTTGGAGACGACGGCTCGCCTGCCTCAAGCCTCACGCACCGGTATTTGCAGATGTTTGTGCAGGACGGGTGGATAAACCGCCTTTGAGCAGGAAGACGAGCGACGTCTTTTGAAAGCGTTTCCTTCGCCCACGCTGGTGGTGCAGCTTAGTGAAACTTCCACATCGTCTTGGCTGGTTCTGAAGATCGAGGACCCAGAGTCTGGAATCAGGATGAACGAGGGTCCAGTGTTGGGACCCAGGTCTCCCACGAGTTTAAACTGACACGTACTGCTACTGTTGTACAGACGCTCGTTGTCCCGAGGAATTTGAATACATTGTGTTTGAGTTTGGAAGTTTGATGAAAGGAAACTAGTTTGTATTACAACAATGTTTTCCTGTTTTACGTGGTAGCACCTGCTAGCAACGTGATAGCAAAAATACTTCTGTTAACCACTTTTTTTTTTTTTTAAATAAAAAGAGTGACTTGTGGAGCTAAGCAAGGGCAGGGCGATGATTTTAAAACTGAAGATGAAATAGTATGAATTAATGCCGTGTTCGAAGACTAAGGGGAATAATCATCTGGAAGGAAGGTGTGGAAGAAAAGATGATACATTGTGGGAGGAAAAGTCCCGGAGGCAAAAGAATATTACAATTATTTTTAGTTAAGAAAAACAAAAAACTGAAGACTAATGGAAACGAAGATACTGAATTTCATTTCTTGTTCTTTGAAAATGTAAAATAAAACCATTTATACTTATGATTTGTAACTTATTTTTTGATGCATGTTCTTTTAATTTTATTGAGCACAATTCCATTTGTGTGATTGGGAGCTATATTTTCCCACTAAGTTAATGAATAATTACCTTGAGAAAATGCATTGGTTCCCACTTGTAACACTAAGTAAAATAATGATTTTAATGCTATTGACAATGCATTAAGTCAACCTAATACATTTAATTTCTAAGTTTTTCTATTTAAAGGTTTCATAGAAAGACATTCAGCTTAAGCGTTTCCCTGCCATTCACAACTTCCAGTTTTTTAATGGTAACATTATAGTTGATCTCACTTTTATTTTTGACATTTGGGGTTGTGTTCTGTTTGTGTAGCAGCACAAATAACCAGTTCACTGTGATGTAATCTTAAATGTAACATGGGACAATTATGTTCTTCAAAACAAATTTGGAACATGTATCAAAAACCCCAGAGGCACTAAATTTAATTCACTTTAATCTTTAGCTATTTTAAAGAGTTTAAATTCACCAATCCCTGGCCTTTCCATTGAACCATACAATAATTAAGTTCAACAAACAGAGGCAGTGACCTTTGATTCCAAATAGTAGTTTTAAAATCCTGCATTTCTAAGTAGAAACTAACTAAATTGGAGTAGGAGAATGTTCTTACCATTTAGATCTAAAAGTGGAACTATGAATACAAAGAGCCCCGCCCCCTTCCATTTTTCCCCAGCATCTCAGGATATCTTCGTCCACCCTTTACTGTCATCATTAGTTTACGAAGGCAAGAAACCTCCGAGGGGTCAAATACAGATATGGGGGTGTCGGCTACGGTTTGGGACACAAATACAAACAAACAACAACCTCCTGGAGCTAGATGGCCCAGCATGAGCAGAAAAAGGGGTAACACCATTTTAGACACATTCAGGAAATGGTGGGTAAAAAAATGGGAGAGGGGCAGTAGTCCCTGATGATTTTTGGAACAGGTAAACGACCTGCACGGTTCCTTGCTCTAGGATCTAGTCAGGCAAGAGAGCGTGAATCGATAGGGTTTAAATTATCTGCCTAGTATGACTCGCATTAGCCTCTTTGGATTTGAATTGTAGTTAGAACATACCACATGCTTGAAAGTAAATACTATATTTTGCTGTGTATAATGGGCACCCACGTTTTGGGCCCAAACTGTCAAGGGAAAAACTTTTAATTCAATTATTTATTAATATTTAGATACTTGTATTATAAAGGGTATTATTTTGTATACAGATATCACTATTGCTTTCTAGAGTTACACCTTTAACACTTAAGTATAAGTAGAAAGATTTAAAACATTTATATAGAGACAGAATTCATACTACCAAGCATAATGCGCATCCTTATTTTACCCTCAAAAATTTGGACAAAAACTGTGCATTTTACATGGCAAAAAATGGTAATGTGTGGGAAGTGTAAATTGTTCAACCTGAGTTGATGTCTTTATATTTCTACTTTCAATTAGCACTTCTATTAAATTCTAAACTCTAAATCATGAATGAAGTTAGGGCACCATAAAAAATATTATTTCCATGTTTTAGCAAAAGAACGACCCTATAAGTAGCCATCTATTTGATATAATTTTACTAAAGAGAGAAAAAATACACAAAAATAATAGCACCTCCCAAAACAGAACTGCATTTTTAACAAGATGCCCCTAGGTGATTCCTATGTATGATGCTTAATTTTATGTCTCAACTTGAACGGACTAGGAGATACCCAGATAGCTGGTAAAGCATTTCTGGATGTGTCTGTGAGGGTGTTTCAGGAAGAGATCAGCATTGGCATGGGTCGACTGAGTAAAGAAGATGGCCCTCACCAACGTGGATGGGCATCGTTCCGTCCATTGAGGCCCTAATAGGACAAAAAGGTGGAGGAAGGTCGAATTTCCTCTGTGTTTGAGCAGGGACATCCATCTTCTGCTCTTGTACATTGGTGCCTCTGGTTCCCAGGCTTTTAGACTTGAACTGAATTATACCACCTGCCTTCCCGGTCCTCCAGCTGGCAGACGATAGGTCATGGGACTTCTTGGCCTCCGTGATTGCTTGAATCAATTCCTAAAATAAACACTATATATATAATGAAGTTTGGGGGATAAATGCACACACTCAATCCACGCATTTTAACTATAACAGATGTTTCTTTGGAGAACCCTGACTAATACAATATCCATATTGAAGTTAAGAAGTGGTGGATTAGAGGATAATTAGAGAATTCTTGGATTAATAAGATCCTCGCATTGTCTGGGAAAAGGGTAAAGTTGTAGGGATAATCTTGGGTTTTGATTAGTCAAGAAAACCTGCTATAATATAATCTGTGATTCCATTTTTACTGAATTCTCGAAAATGCAAACTAATCGGTAGTGACGGAGAATAGATTGGTCGTTGCCTGGAGTTGGAGGAGAGCACCGACTTAAGGGGCACGAGGGAATCTTTGGAATGGCGGAAATGTTCTGTCAGTTGATTTGGGCTTGGAGAAACAAAGGTGTAAATATATTTGTCAAAAGTCATTGAACTACTGGATGGGTGTAATTTGTTTTACATAAATTATACCACAAGCTGATGAAAAGAGAATATCTATTGTAATTTTTAGACTCATCATTAAGAGAATGAAAAAAAAATAAAACTCACAGAGGACAAAAGGAATAATAAATCAGCAGACAAGGAAAGAAAAAGGAGCATAGTAAAGCTGGACAAATAGGCAATGAAATGATGGCAGATTTAAACTCAGTCTACTTTCTACGGGGTCGTAGTCTATAATGAGATGGACATTTTTGGGGAAAGTTTGATGATAGATGGTTAAAATGTATGGAGTAAGCGTGCATTTATCACCCAAACTCCACTAATATGTTAGTAAAGGATTTTTTTTTAACGATAAAGTCCACATGAACAAAGAATTGTCAGTAAAGTTTTGGAGAATGAAAGTAGGTGGATGAACAAATAAGGGAAAGCTAAAACACGTCTGCAGAAAGATCCTTAAAAACCACGTGATTCACATTAGACGGCTAAAAAGGCTTAGAAGTAGGAGGCTGCAGGTACTCCTGAAAGTTGGATTATCTGAAAAATCTGTAAAAGAGCTCTTGGATCTTGTCGGGTCTCCCCAATACTCCTTGGAAGTTTGCCACCTCAAGGAATTGAAATAAGGCGATCTTGGACTTGGGAATGTCAGGCACCAATGAGGGCAGAGACCAAGCTGAAAATAGGAATTAAAATGTAACTCTACATACTAATGGAGATACACCATTTCCCTGCTCAGGACTGAAGAAGAGGAAGGCGGAAGCTGGTACAAATTGCCAGAAACTGGTGGTCCAAAGGAGGATGAGAGAAAAATCCAATGAAAACATTTTTAGTTTGTCCATCCTTTCAGTAGGGAATTGAAAAAAATGTTTTCATGAGATCAAAATCTTCAGTGGCCCTGCCCCTTCCCCTCACCTTCCCCCTACATTTCAGAATACTTAGAGCCAAGTTTATATGAAAACAATTGGATCGGATAGATTACCAGACACATTTGACTGTATAGGAGTAGGTTTTTCAGTACTGATGGGGAGTTTACAGATGAATTTAATAATATATACAATGAAAATATTAAAACAGGCAGTTATTAATTCCAGGAAAGGCGATTACCCAATTCTAGCTGTCTCAGGCAAAAAGAGAATCTATTGGAAGGGTTTAAGAAGGGCTCACAGATTGATGGAAGACTGGAGGAGCGAGCTAAAAATCAAATATAATGTAGCCAGGTCATTGCCACTAGGTTCTATACTGTAAACAGTATTTAAAATTTTTTTCTATTAGTTGCTGATATAGGAAATATATTGTTTCATATTCATCTTGAAAAAGGTGAAAAAGAAGTATAATTTTGGTTAAATCTATGTGGCTCATTTGCAAACATTTATAACATATAATCATAAAAATGAAAAACAATAGATATTTAACTAGTAATTATGATAAAACAATATTGGGAATATGAAGCGGTGAGCAATATGAATTAAATCCTCATTATGGTTGAAAGATAATAGATAAAGTTGAAAAATCAAAAACTAGCAGTAAGTGCACGTTATTTAGACGTGAACGATAAGTGCTGGAAGAAACTTCTGAAGAATTGATAATAGTTGCTTTTGGATTGGGAGAGCTGAATTAGGATGAAGCAGGGGATCTCTTGTTTTATTTCTAAGCCTCATGATTTTATCGACTTTTAAAGACTAGCTAATTTAATAAAAGTTAATATGAAAAATGTCTGAAGTTAAATGGGATTATTCCGGAACTAAGTGAATGACAAGTGATATGCTGAATTAGCTTTCCATTCCAGCATGGCAGAAAGAATGCGCATTACGCAGAGAAGTTAGCACAGTGGACCTGACTGCCAACCTTTGAAGTGCCTGCCTGCGAGGTTGGCCTGTGGCTGGTATCTGGGAACTTGCATTTCAGGAAGCTCTCACCACACTAACTGATAAGAGTGGCTCCAGTGCCTTGTGCAAACAATATGGTTTATGTCGAACACCGTGCTTTCCTTCTGGAAGGGTGGAATTCGGGTACACGCTAGGCAGAGGGAGCCTATGGAACCAGCCCCCAATAAAACCCCTAAGCATAGTTTCTCATGAGCTCCTCTGGGAGGCAACATTTGGCATGTGCTGTTACCTCTCATTGCTGAGGGGATTAAGTGTGTTCTGTGACTCCACTGGGAGAGGAGTCACGGAAGGTTGGGCCTGGCTTCCTCCAGACTTCACCCTCTGCTCTTTTCTCTGCTGATTTTGCTCTGTATTGTATTCTTTCGCTGTAACCAACCTTAGCCTTAAAGATGACTGCATGCTGAGTCCTTGATTTCTCCTAGGGAGTCATTGAACTGGGGGCGATCTCGAGGACCCTGACACACATTTTACCCCAAATATTCCGTTAAAATAGTAGTGTAATTACAGGATGTATGCTCGCAAGCAACAAAACCCGGTTCTAGCTGCCTCAGGCGAAAAGAGAATTTGTTGGAAGGGTTTAAGTGGGTTCTCACAGATGGACAGAAGACCAGAGGAGCGAGCTAAAAATCAAATATAATGTAGCCAGGTCATTGCCACTAGGTTCTATACTATCAATAATATTTAAAATTTTTTCTATTAGTTGCTAATATTGGAAATATAATTTATTGTTTCATATTCATCTTATATTTAACCAACTTGCTAAACTTCCTAATTATTTCTAACAATTTTATACGTTCTTTTTTTTTTAAAGATTTTACTTATTTAGTTTTAGACAGAAGGGAAGGGAGGGAGAGAGAAAGGGAGGGAAACATCAGTGCGTAGTTGCCTCTCACGTGCCCCCTACTATGGACCTGGCCTGCAACCCTGGCATGTGCCCTGACTGGGAATTGAACCAGTGACACTTTGGTTCGAAGGCTGGTGCTCAATCCATTGAGCCACACCAGCCAGGGCAATTTTATAGGTTCTTAAGGGTTTTCTCTGTAGATAATTATGCTATTTGTGAATAATAGTTTTTTTTAAATATTTCTTTATTTTTAGAGAGAGAGAGGGAGAGAAACATCGATGTGAGAGAGAACCATTGATCTGTTGCCTCTCGAAAGCACCCCAACGGGGGACCAAACCTGCAACCTAGGCATACGCCCTGACCAGGAATCAAATTGGCGACCTCTTTGCTTTGCGGGTTGATGCCCAACCAACTGAGCCATACCAGTTAGGGTGTGAACCACAGTTTTGATCTTCCCCTTTCAAACATTAGACCTCTTCTTCCCTTCCTCCCTCCCTTCCTTTCTTACCTCAACACAGTGTTGGATAGAAGCAGTCATATCCTTGTCTTGTTAGTCAGTTTAAAGGGAGCGCCTCTGGCATTCACCTATCAAGAATGATGTTTGCTTTAGGAGTATCTAGACACCCTTTAACAGATTAAGAAAGATCACTTTATTCTTAAAAGTTTTATCAGGATGAGTGTTGAATTGCGTCAAATGCTTTTTCTGCATCTATAAAGATAATTGATTTTCTCTCTTACTGTTAGAGAATTGGTTCTCTAGTATTAAACCAGTCTTGTATCCCTGGAATTAGCCTGATTTTGTAATGACTTATTGCCTCTTTTTTACACCACTGATTTGCTTTGCTAATACTTCAATATATTTGCATCAAGGTTCACAAGTGAGACTGACTATAATTGATTTGCTTTGGGAATTATGTTTTAGTCTCACACAATAAATTAAGAACATTTCCCCTTTTTCTGTTTTCTAGAAGAGTTTGTGTAAGATTGAAATAAACTGTTTCTTGAAAAGTTGATAGAATTCACCTAATAAACTATTTAATCCTGATGGTTTCTTTGTAAGAAATTTTAACTATCTTCAGTTTCTTTGATGGGCATACGATTATATGAGATCTTTATTTATTGATTTATATTTTTCTAGGATCTGTTCATCTAAGTTTTGCAAAATATTATCTTTCAAATCTCTGCTGTATCTGTTGTTATATCCTCCTTTGCGTGGCTAATATATCTTCTTCTCTTTTCTCTCCCTCTCAGTTTTGCTAGTTCTTCCCCCTACCCCAGATCCCTAGCTTTTGGTTTTGTTGATCCTCTCTATTCTATTTTCTTGATTGGTGTTCTAATAATTTTTTATCTGCTTCCTTCTACTGTTTTTCAATTTATTCTGTTATTTTTCTAACTTAAGTTGGGTGCTTAGTTCTTTAATTTCAGACTTTCTTCATTTCTAATATAAGCATTTAAATCTGTAAGTTTACATTGAATTACCACTGTTGTTTCTTTCTCAAGTCTTGATACATAGTATTTTTATTATTGCTCAGTTCTAAATACCTTTGCCCTTCTATTATGATTTCATCTTGGACCCAAGTGCTGCTTTCAAAGTATGTGTTTAATTAATTTTTTTTATTTTAAGATAATTATAGATTCACATGCAGTTGTAAGAAATAATACAAAGATATTCCATATATACTCTATCCAGTTTCCCCCCGTAACAACATCTTGCAAAATGATGGGAAGTATTACAACCAGGATATTGACATTGATGAGAATTCAACTATTCATCTGACTGAGGGTCCCTTTTACACGATGAGTCATTTCTCTCTTGTGGCTTTCAAGGTTCTCTCTTTGTACTTGGCTTTCGACAGTTTGATTACGATGTGTCTACGTACGGATTTCTTCGAGTTTGTCTGATTTGGAGTGTGTTGAACTCCTTGAGTGTGTCGATTAATGGTTTTCACCCAGTTTGGGGAGTTTTTGGCGATTATTTCTTCAAACATTCTTTCTGTTGCTTTCTCCCCTGTCCTTCTGGAACCTCCACTCTGTGCATGTGGGCACACTTTATGGTGTTCCCAGTTCTCTGGGGCTCTGTTTGTTTTCTGTACTCCTCTTTTCTCCCTCTATGCCTCAAACGGAAGAATCCGATTGACCTGTCAAGTTTGCTATTTCTTCTCTCTGCCAGCTTGAATCTACCGTTGTGCCTCTCTGGTATAATTTTTTAAATTTTAGTTACTATACCTTTGAACTCCAGAATTTTGGTTGGGTTCTCTTTAATAATTTTATCTCTCAAAACATAATTTTATCTCTCTACTGATATTCTCTATGTGGTGAGACATTCCCATACTCACCATATTCTCTATTTGGTGAGACAAAAGAAATAAGAATCATCTTTTAGTTATTTAGACATGATTTCCTTTTAGTTCTCTTAAATAACAAAAATTCACCTAAGTATATATTAAAGATTAAATTGGCTTTATTCAATGATTCATAAATCAGGCAGCATCCCGCCTAGCAAATAGAAAGATGCTCCAATGGGGCACAGCAAAGGAAAGATTTTTAAAGTCAGGGGAGAATGAGAAGGAAGTTTCCTAGCGGAAAGTAGATTGTTTCAGGCTTAGGTAACCTACCTCTGGGGGACAGATGGGGTCTTATCGGGGATTACCTCTCTAATGCCGACCAGGTAATTCCAGGTTGACTGGTTAAAGGTTACATTTCGTGGAGAGGCTGAAACTGCAGTTAGGTTGAGTATTAAGTCTTGAATGCTGGTGTGGGGCATAGACTCCATTTTGGGCTAGTTGTTACTTTTTAACATTTCTTTGAACATACATATATTAGCTGATTTAAAGTCTTTGTCTAATAAATTCTGTTCATCTGGGCTCCCGAGAGACAGTTGCTATTAGCTGCTTCCTTCGCGCCACCCCGTCTGTGTCACACTTTCCTGTTTTTTTTTTCATGTCTCATAAGTTTTCCCAGGGCTTTTTTTTTTCAGTAACAGTTGACATTCAATGTTATTTTATATTACTTGTAGGTGCAGAGCATAGTGGTCAGTTAGATATTTATATAACTTATGACGTGATCCCCCCACTAATACCCGCCTGGCACTATACAGTACATAGTTATTACCATATTACTGCGTATGTTCCCTATGCTGTACTTTACATCTCTGTGACTGTTTTGTAAGTGCCAACTTGAACTTCTTAACCCCTTTAGCTTTCTCACCCAGCCCCCCGGCTCCCTTCCCCCAGCCTGGCAACCATCAGTTTGTCCTCTGTATCCACGAATCTGTTTCTGTTTCGTTTGTTCACTTATTTTGTTCTTTAGATTCCACATATAAGTGACATCATATGGTATTTGTCTTTCTTTGTTTCACTTATCCCACTTAGCATAACACCTTCTAGGTCCATCAACGTTACCAATGGTAAGATTTCATTCTTTTTTGATTGAATTTATTGGGGGTGACATTGGTTAATAAAATTATATAGGTTTCAGGTGTACAGTTCTATAACACATCATCTGTATACTGTATTGTGTGTTCACCGCCCTGAGTCAAATCTCCTCCCATCACCGTTCATCCCTCCCTTATCCTCTTCCACCTTCCCCACCCCCTTCCCTCTGGTCATCACCACACAGTTGTCTGGGTCTATGAGTTTGTTTGTTTATTTAATCCCTTCACCTTTTTCACCCAGCACCCCCAAACCGCCTCTCCTCTGACAGCTGCCAGTCTGTTCTCTGTCCCTGTGAGTCTGTTTCTACTTTGTTTGTTAGTTTATTTTGTTCGTTAGATTCCACATCCAAGTGAAATCATATGGTACTTGTCTTTCTCTGACTGGCTTGTTTCACTCAGCACAATATTCTTAAGGTCTGTCCATGCGGTTGCAAAAGGTAAGGCACCCTGCTTTTTACAGCAGAGTAATATTCCATTGTGTAAATGTAGCACAGCTTTTATATCCACTCTCTGCTGATGGGCACTTGTGCTGCTTCTAATCTTGGCTGTTGTAAATAATGCTGCAATGAACATAAGGGTGTCGATAGTCTTTCAAATTAGTGTTTTGGGTTTCTTCAGATATATTCCCAGAAGTGGAATTGCTGGCTCATTAAGGCAGTTCTATTTTTAATTTTTTTTAAGGTAACTCCATACTGCTTTCCACAGCAGCTGCACTAATATTCATTCTCGGCAACAGTGCACTAGGGTTCTCTTTTTTCTGCATTCTCGCCAGTACTTGTTGTTTGTTGATTTATTGATGACAGCCATTCTGACAGGTGTGAGGTGATATCTCATTGTGGTTTTCATTTGCATTTCCCTGAATATTAGTCCCATTGAGCATCTTTTCATATGTCATTGGCCATCTGTATGACCTCTTTGGAGAAGTGTCTATTCAGATCCTTTGCCTATTTTTTAATTGGACTGTTTGTTTTGGGGGATTTTTTGATGTTGAGTTTTGTAAATTATTTATAAATTTTGGATACTAACCCCTTACCACATTTCATTGGTAACTATGTTCCCCCACGAGGTAGGCCATCTTTTCATTTCGCTGACGGTTTTCTTTGCTGTGCAAAAACTTTCTTGCCTGATGCAGTCCCATTTGTTTATTTTTTCTTTTAGTTCCATCCCCTGAGGTGATACATGAGAAAAAATATTGCTATGAGAAATGTATGAAATTTTACTGCCTATGACATCTTCGAGGAGTTTTATGGTTTCAAATCTAACATTTAAGTCTTTAATCCATTTTTTTTAATTCTTGTGTATGGTGTAAAAAGGTGGTCTAGTTTTCCTTTTTCTTTTTTTGCACGTATCTGTCCAATTTTCCCAATATCATTTATTGAATGGACTATCTTTACTCCAAGATATGGTCTTCTCTCTGTCGTCAAATATTAATTGACCATAAAGACATGGATTTCTGGGCTCTGCGTTCTGTTCAGTCACTCTGTATGTCTGTTTTTATGCCACTGCCATGCTGTTTTGATTACTGTGGCCTTGTAGTATAGTTGGATGTCAGGTTCCATGATTTCTCCAACTTTATTCTTCTTTCTTAGGATTGCTGTAGCTATTTGGGGGTCTTGTGTGGTTCCCTATAAATTTTTGGAATATTAGTTCTAGCTCTGTGAAATAGTCCATTGACATCTCAGTAGGAATTGTGTTGACTCTATAGATTACTCTGGGTAGTATGGACATTTTAATGATGGTGGTTCTTCCTATCCATGAACACAGTGTATGCTTCCACTTATTGGCATCTTCTTCATACTCTTTCTTCGGTGTCCTACAATTTTCCTAGTACAGGTCTTCTACACTATTGGTTAAATTTATTCCTGGGTGTTTTTCTTTTTATGTGATTGTAAATGGGATTGTTTTCTTAGTTTCCCTTTCTGATAGTTCATTATCGGTGTATAAAAATACAACTGACTTCCGGATATTTATTTTGTATTCTGCTACTTTACTGAATTCACTCATCTGTTCTAATAGGTTTTTTGATGGAATCTTTAGGGTTCTCTATGTTGAGAGATAACTGCTTACTGGCTGTGGGGTTTATTTTGGGGTGATGAAAATGTTTTGGATCTAAATAGAAGTGGTAGCTACACAACACTGAATATGCTAAATGCCACTGAATTGTTCACTTTAAAATGGTTAATTTTATGTTATGTGAATTTCCCCTAAAAAAACCTCTCTGTACAGCTTAACTGTGTCTCAAAGATGTCCTTTCTAACTCTAACATAGAATATTTATTTTTGAGGTATTCATGAGGGACTGTTCAAAACAGAAAGGCCATTTAATATTTTACTGAATAGTGACCAAGACCTCCATGAAACGTGGATTACATTTCTGAGTACTTCTCCTACCGTACCTGTTAAATAATAATATGAGAGGAAACTAAGGAATGTAAATAACTGGAAAGGGGAAGGGATATTTATCATTTGCAATATGATTGTTCAACTAGAAAACCTAAGGGAAATCATTTATTTAATTAATTTATTGTTTTTTAATTTAAATTATATTTTATTGTTTATGTTATTACATTTGTCCCAATTTCCCCCCCTTTGCCTCCCTCCTCCCAGACCCTCCCATTCCCCTAGGTAATCCCCACGCCGTTGTCCATGCCCGCGGGTACTACACACATGTTCTTTGGCTCCTACATTCCCTATGCTCTACTTTACATTCCCATGACTGTTCTCTAGCTACCAATCTGTACTTTTCTTTTAAAAACAAAATCAGATCATTTATACACTTTAAGTAAGGAATGGACAAAAAAACCCTACCTGGAACTAATAAATAAATTTGGAAAACTCTCTGTCAATTCAAGAGCTGTTTTGCTGATATTGTAATTACTCACTAGCACTTGACACCTAAAACCCCCATTGTAATCTCCCCAAATGTAAGAGAGTTGAGATACCACAAGACCAGCGGTTTTCAGCTTCAGCTAGTCAACCACACTCTGAAGTCACAACACGCTCGTACAGGCCCAAGATTACTAGCTTTGACAGAGAAAGCAGAATCGTGCCCAGCGGTGGCTTCACAGGTGCATGCCTGACGGAGAGTCTGATGGTCCAGTGGCTGCACATCATGTGTTTTAGTGGAAGAATGACAAGAGCTGGAATGCTGGGGAGCCATGGTGACAAAGGTCCCTCGACCTACAAACCCTTGTAGTCACCTAGCACCCGGAGAGGTGCTTGCGGTTCCCATTCTTTGTGCGGTGCAGCTGCCCTCTTCCAATACCAGTAAGATACAAAGCAACCCTGACGAGCAGGGACAGCGTGCCCGAGGCGCACTCTGCTAGTAGCCAATGCGCGCACGGCAACTTATGCCCACACAAAAATCTGCACAAAGATCTATAGCAACACAGAGATGAAAACGGGAAGCAACGAAAATGGCCTTCAATAGGTGAACGGATAAACAAACCGTGGTGCGTCCAGGCAATGGAATATATTGCGTGGGAAAAAGAAATGCGCTATCAGCCCAGGCCAAGTGGGTGCCACTGGGTGGTTGTGATTCGGTCTCTGCTCAGGGCACATGCAGGAAGCAGCCGATGAATGTATAAACGGGTGGAGCAACAAGTTAAGGTTTCTCGCTCTCTCCCCCCACTTTCCCTCGCTCTCTAAAATCAATAATAAATATTTTTTAAAATTTTTAAAAAGAAATGCTCTACCAAGCCACAAAAAGACATGGAGGAATTTTCTATGTATATCACTAGATGGAAAAACCATTGCGAAAAGTCTACCTACTGTCTGAGTTCAACTCTGGACAAGGCAAGATGATAGGGACAGTAAAAATATCACCAGCTACCTGGTGCGGCAGGAGGGAGGAGGGATGAATGGGTGGAGCGCAGAGGGCAGGGAAACTATTCTGGGTGACGGGTACTGTAACGTGGATACAGGACATGATGCAACTAACAAAACGCATGGAAATGTGCCACACAGACAGAGAACCCTAATGTGAACTATGGTCTTTCACTGCGGTAAGAGAGCATCCATGTCGGTTCAAGAATTGTATTAAAGGTGCCACAAGACGTTAATATTATGGGAAACTTTGTGGGGAGGAAGAGAGGGAGTGTATGGAAACCCCTATATTGAGTGTCTACCTACTCGATTTTTCTGTGAACCTAAAACTGCTCTAAAAAATAAAGTTTATTTTTTAAAAAAGCACTAGCCTCCATATCATGTTCTTTGACACAATGGGATTGAATTAGAAATGAATAACAAAAAGGTAAATTTAAAATCTGGTGTTTAGGCCCTGACTGGTGTGGCTCAGCTGGACGGACATCATCCCGCAAAGCCAAAGGTCACTGGTTTGATTCCCGGTCAGGGCCCTTGCCTGGATCGCAGGCTCAGTCCCCTGTTCGGGCGCATATACGAAGCAACTGATCAATGTTTCCTTCTCTCACCAACATTTCTCTCCCTCTCTTTCTCCCTCCTTTCCCCTCTTTCTAAAAATAAATAAATAAATAAAATCTTTTCCCAAAATCTCATCTTTGGAATGTAAAAAATTATAAATACAGTTGACCCTTGGACAACATGAGTTTGAACTTCATGGGTTCACGTATATGCATATTTTTTTCAATAAATATATTGGGAAAATCTTGGGGATTTGCAACAGTTTGGAAAATTTCACAAACTGCATAACCTAGAAATATCAAAAAAAAAGAAAAAATTAGATGTATCATGAATACATAAATATATGTAGACACTAGTCTATTTTATCGCTTATTACCATAAAACATACACAAACCTATTATAAAAGGTTAAAATTTATCAAAACTTACATACACCAGCACGGACAGTACATGGTGCCATTTTCAGGCAAGATAAATGTCAACAAGTGCGAAGTGCAGCATAAATCGTACTGTGATCATTTTATAGCCACCTCCTGTCGCTGCTGCATCGAGCTCAAGTGCAGCGAGTCTCCGCACTCAAAACACCGAGTGACACTAATCATCTCTGTGTGAGCAGTCCATTGCTTCTGTAAGTTGCGTATGGCAGAAGAAAGTGATCTCATGCATTTTTCACATTAAGTGCAATACCGCCAACCTTGAATAGCACCGTGGGCCACGTGCAAAGAGCCCCTGGTGATGCTGGAAGTGCTCCCAAGAAGCAGAGAAACGTCGTGACATTATAAGAAAAAGCTGAGTGCTTGATGCCTGAGGACTGCAGCTGTGGCTGCCCACCACTTCGAGATAAGTAAATCAGCATAAGGACCATTAAAAAAAAAAAAAGGAAAGGAAAGGAAATTCATGAAGCCAGCACCGCAGCTATGACAGCGGGTGTGAGAGCCTTGCACCTGTTGAGAGGTAACTTTATCTCATATTGAAAATGCAGTTTTTACATGGGTGCAGGGTCCCTGCAAGAAAGGCTCTATATAGACTCTAATATGATTCTAGAAAAAGCAAAATGAGGGCGAATGAACTAAAGCTGGAGAATTTAATGTCAGTAAAGGATGATTTGACAATTTTAGAAGGAGGCTGGGCTTTAAAAAAAAGTCAAGACAACAGGAGGTGCAGCTTCTGCCAGCCGAGGCAGCAGGTGAGTTCCCAGGTACCATTGCGACAACCCAGATTTGTGCCACTGATGCTTTGTCCCTGATGTCAGACGTACCTTGCCAGTAAGGCGCTGCCTCTTAAAGTTCTTCTGATATTGGATAGTGCCCCTGGCCACCCAGAACCCCATGCGCTCAACCAAAGATGTCGAAGTGGTCTACTTGCTCCCAACACAATGCTTCTAATTCAGCCTCTAGATCAGGGAAGGTGGGGTCACAAAATCTTTGAAGGTCATTGCACACTGTCCTGATGGGAAGGACTGTCCTTGCGGTGGAAGGAGAACCCCAGTAAAGAGAACATCATGAAAGGCTGGAAGGCTCACACCACTGAAGACGCATCCTTATTACAGACAAAGCCATAAAAGCCATCAGGACCGAGACGATAAATTTTCTGGAGAACGCTGCGTCCAGACGTTGTGGGCGACCTCACAAGATTTACAGCAGACCTAATCAGGGGGCCACGGAAGGGGTTGTGGGCGTGGAAAAAAACTTTAAAGGTTTGTGCGCGAAGGCGAAGGGTTTCAGTATGTGGATCTTGGAGAAATTCAAGAGCTAACAGACACCACCCCTGAGGAATTAAGAGAAGATGACCTGACAGAGAAGAGGGCTTCCCAAGCAGCGCCAGACGATGAGGAAGAAGACGTAGAAGAAGCAGAGCTAGAAAACAACCTGGCAGTAGACAATCGGCAGAAGGGTTCCAGTTATTCAAGGCTGCTTTTGAGTTCTGCCACCTGGACCCTTCTGGGATACAGACACTGAAACTAAAGCAAAAGGTGGGAGGATTGCTGCTGCCTGGAAACATCGTTAGAGAAATGAGAAGGAAAAAGAAGTCAGACAAAAATTACTTTATATACTCCATGAAGTTACACGGAGCGTGCCTGCCTGTCCTGCCTCCCCTTCCACCTGGGCGGCCTCTGCCACCCCACACCCCGGAGACAGCAAGACCAGCCCCTCCGCTTCCTCCTCCTCCTCAGCCTCCGCTACAGGAAGACGCCGAGAATGACAACTTTTATAATGATCCACTTGCACTTAATGAATAGTAAGTAGTCATCATGCTGTACCGTTAATAAACATATTAACTGTATGTGTGGGGGGGTCCTCGTGTGAAAATCTAGTTGCTCTACAGCGGGAAGGGTCTGAGACACTTCCGTATCGTTATCATTATTGTGTAAGTGTTCACCCTGTAGAACACCGTGTGCAAGACTCACGCACAGGTGGGTAGCCTGTTCTCATAAGCGTAAGGTAAGTGATATTTCATATAAAATTAATGTGCCAGTTTTCTTGCCATTTTATAGCTTTGCTTTCAAGGAGTTACACTGCCATATACCTCTCCAGTAACTGGAGAGACTGTATATCAGCCTATCATTTCAGGAAATGTTTTTTTTAAATGTAAGAATGTTCCCAATACCATATTATGAGTATGTCTGTGATACTGTTTGCCATAAAAATTTTACGGTGATTCGTTCATGAACGTGTGGGTTAGGCCACTGTGGGGCAATTGTATGGATTACGCTAAGCTGCCATAAAGCAATCGATCATATTGCTTCTTCTTCGTTATCAATGCATGTAAATGTAAATTGACTTTTCCCGTCTTTTCGTTTCTGATAGCTCGTGTCAGTAACACCTGTGACATCCACAGTGTTTTGTATCATATAAGACAGTACTGGTGTAGGTACTGACAGATGATTCACCTTGTAAGCAGGTGATATAAATTTATGGCATCAATAAACACAGTGTTGCACAGTAATGTAAATACAGTAAAGGACTGTAAATGTAATTTCTCTTCCTTATGATTTCTAAATAATCTTTTATTTTCTCTAGCTTATTGTATTGTAAGAATACAGCATGTGATATATATAACACAAAATAAGTGTTATTTTACTGTTTATTTTAGCAGTAAGGCTTCCAGTCAACAGTAGGCTATTAGTAGTTATGTTTTTGGGGAGTCAAAAATGATACACAATTTTCAGCTGTGCAGGGGTCAGTGTTCCTGACCCCCATGTTCTTCAAGGGTCAACTGTAATTTATTGGCCCCCCCAATCACAATGAATATTTGAAAAATAATAACTAAGATATGACATATTATATCTTATGGCCTTATATAAATATATTAGAAAAGGAGAAGAATTGAAAACTAAGGAGCTAAGTATCCAAGTTAAGAAGTCAGAAAAAGAACAGTAAAATAAAACTTAAAAAAACTGAAGCTAAGAGCAGAAACTAGTTTAAAAGTATATATAGAGTCGATCAACAAAGCCAAAAGTTGATTTTATGAAAAGAAAGATTAACGAGGCAGAAAATTAGAAAAGCTCTGGCAAAATTGAGAGGGGGGGAGAAATTCCTGAAGTCATTTTATAACCTTATCGTTACCTAAAACTGGAGGGAAAGGGAAGCAGCGCACTGAGAACACAGCATTTGTGTATTTGTGTGCACGGGTATTATGACCCAGGAGGGTTCACCAGGGGAATCTCTGAGGACGGCTTAACATTCGAAAATCTGTTAATACACTCATTACATTAACTGATTCAAAGGCAAAAGAGACCACATGATTTTTTCATAGAAGAGGCAATCAATACAATCAACACTTCTATGTAATTTTTTTAAAAGCTAGTAAAGAAGGAAAAAAGCCAACTTCCTTAACCTGATTAAGCGTCTCTAAGAAAGAGCAGTAAATATTCATACTTCATTGCAACACTGTTTTAGAAGCACTTCCTCTGAAACAAGGCAGGGTTGCCCACTGTCTCCACGTCAGTTTACCAGTGACTGGGCTCTGTGAGCTCACGTGCAGGGAAGCACAGGCCAGGGCAACCAGCAGTAACAAACCCAGGCCCTTAAATCTGCAGTCTGCAAGAGACTCATTTCAGATTGAACGACATACACAGATTGAAAGTGCAAAGACAGAAAAAGATATTTCATGAAAATGGAAATGAAAAGAAAAGCAGGGGTAGCAATACTTACACCAGACAAAATAGGCTGTAAAACCGAGGTGATAACAAGAGATGAAAAAGGATTTGGCAATTCCATTTTGGGGTATTTAAAGAAACCCCAAACCATAAATTAAAAAGACATTTGCATCCCTAGGTCTACTGAAGCATTATTCACCATAGCCAATAAAAGGAGGCAACCTAGGTGCCCCTTGGCAGATGAATGGGTAAAGAAGTGTACAATGGAATATGGCTCAGCCATGAAAAAAAAAAAGAAAAAAGAATGAAATCTTGCCATTTGAAACAACATGGATGGACCTAGAGATTACTGTGCTGAATTCAATAAGTCAGCCAGAGAAAGACAAATGCCAGTTATTTCACTTATATGTGGAATGTAAAACACTAAAATAAACAAACCAGAAGAACAGAAACAGACTCATAGATACAGAGAACACCTTGATGGTGCCGGGTGGAAGGGCGTTGCGGGGGATGGGTGGAAAGGGGGAGGGATTAAGAAGTACAAAGCGGCAGTTACAAAGTAGTCACAGGATGGAAAGTCCTGCACAGGGAATACGGTCAGTAGCATCAATGGTAACTATGTATGCTCTCAGGTGGGTCTAGATTTGATCACTTTATAAGTTACACAAATGTCTAATCACTGAGTTGTACACCTGATACTAATAAAATTTTGTATATCAACTGTAATTAAAAATAAAGAACTTCTAAAAATTAAGAAATAGTACATATACATAAGTAAGCATACATGTTAAAGTTTTCCCACATTTAGCCATTTTCCAGCGCTCTTAATTCTTTCCTGTAAGGTTCAAATGTCCATTGGTTGTCATTTTCCCTCAAGAATTGACTTTAATATTTCTTGTAGTACACAATTGCTAGTGATAAATGTCATAGTTTTTTTCTTTATCTGAAAGTATCTTCATTTCATCTTCACTTTTGATGAGTATTTTTGCTGGATATTCAATTCTAGGCTGACAGGTTTTACACATTGAGTAAGATGTTTTATTGTTTTTGCCTCCGTATTTCTGATAAGAAGTCCGCTGACTTTTCTACTACTGGTCCCTGTGTAGATACCACGTTGATTTTCATAGTCACTTTCCAGTTTTTCTCTTTATATTTGTTGTGGGTTTTTTGTAGTTTGATTATGATGTGTTTCAGGAGTAGTTTTCTTTGTATTTATCAAGCTCTGGGTTTGCTGAGTTTCTTGGATCTGTTACTTTATATTTATCATCAAATTCGGCAAATTTTTGACCATTATTTCTTCAAATAATTTTTCTCCCCAACTGTCTATCTCCTCTCCTTCTAGAAGTTGAACTACACGTATGTTAGATGACTTGATATTGAAGCTTTGCTTATTTTTTCAAATAGTTTTTCTCTCTGTTCTTCAAATTGGGGTACATTTTAAAACTTTTTATTCAAGTTTACTTTTCTCCCATCTCCAATATTCTATTCAGACTATTAGTGAATTTTTTACTTAGGATATTGTGCTTTTTAATTCTAGAATTGCCATTCAGTTCTTTTTTATAGTGTCTAGGTCCCTGTTGAATTTGCCCATCTGTTCATTCATTATGTGTATACATTTTTTAAAGTCCTTGAACACATTTATTATAGGCCCTTTGAAATCTTTATCTACTAATTAAATATCTGAGTTATTTCAGAATTACTTTCTATTGTCTGCTTTTCTTTTGGCTATAATCACATTCCCCTGTCTAATAAGTTTCTTACACTGGGCATTGTAGATGATGAATTGTAGAAAATCTAGATTCTGTTGTCTTCTACCTAACGTGTATTTATTTTTAAGCAGGAAGGCATAAACTTCCAAATACTCTGTCCCTTCAGATTGGCAGCAGCTAAAATTTCTGCTTGTTTCTCTCAGCTTCCAGTTGTTTTTTCTGGTTGTTCTCTGCCGGGGTCCTTGGAGTGCCCCCTGCACCGATCAGGAGTCAACCACGGATTTGGTCAAATGTTATACGCACTTTAAGAAGCCACTGTGACTTCTTCCTTTCTTGGATTTCCTTTCTAAAACCCGTTCTCGGACTTGTCAAACCAGTAAGACTAGCAACTCTGTGCTCAATTCTGTCCATCCCATAGTACAAGTTCTGGATAGTTAGTGCCTTCGGGCAAAACCCTTGTAAGAATCACTCATCTTAACCACTGCACCTTCCTCTATCAGTGGTTGGCTCCCCTCCAGTTTCTGCCTGCTTCTGTTCTATCCAGTCCCTTCCAATAATTGTTTTTAAAATTTTGTCCACAGTCCATACTCATTATAACACAATACAGGCTACTCCACTACTACTGGAAGAAGGATCTCTAATTTTGCTTTAAAATACTTAGGTGAAGATGTTGACTTGTCTGAGATTTAGAGGAAAGACCTGAGGTGAGATAGACATTTGCTGTTCTTTGGCACGTAGGCGATATTTCAAGCCATGAGAGTGGAAGCGATCGTTAGAGGTGAAAATCAACAGAACCAAGAACGGAGAGAGTTTTTAAAAAAAAACATCAATTTGATCCTTATGAAATTAACAGCAATAACAAATGCCATTTATTGAACTCCGTGGCGAGTGTGGAGGCTCTCCGTGCATCTCACTGAATTCATCCAACGGCGTTGCCAGACAAGAAACGGGCTCAGACGGACTGGCCTGCCCACGGCCGCGTGGGAGGCAGGCGAGAAGAGGAACCAGTGAAGGAGACTGCTGACAGGGAGCAATTTGTGCAGGAGGAGGAAAACCTCAGGGGCATTGTTTTAATTATCAGAGATGCAGTTTCTGTGTATGTAAAACAGGAATAATAGTTACCTTGCAATTAGTGCAAAGATTATAAACTATATTTAAAGTACCCAAAACAGTCCACCTCGAAACCATGCAACAAAAAATAGCTATAATGCCTAGAAATGTTATTTATTATATTTAGCTTTATTATTATTTCATGCAAATAGAATGAAGGTCCTCCAAATTCCTTACCAAGGGTGGGTGCACATAGGAGTGGAAAAGACTGAGAATGTCAACAGGGAAGAAGACAGACAAGAGAGGGAAGTGCCTTCGGGATGCCCATCTGAAGGGGGCCTTGTGGGTTGGCCGGCATCCAAATGGGAGCAGTGAAAAGTATTTCCCACTAACCCCGAGGGCCCCAGGTGTTTCATGATCGATGAGTGGGCTCTCCTTCCGCTGTGGGAGCACCTGTGGGTCCTTTCAGGGATACGGACCCAATTCATACAAGAGGAAGAAAATCTACATATCAAGTTAAAAGGGAAAAGTTTTATTATTTATATTTTATTTTAGTATTTATTAGATTATAACCCAAAGTATTAAATAAACATCCATGATTCCATTCTGATATAAATCAATTGCTGAATGAATCTCCCATACAGAAGAACTCCAAATAACTTTAATAGGTACTCCCTCCTCAAGGAAGTGTAACTCCCCTCCTTAAGGGTCGGATGTGCTTAGTGACTTGCTCCCAAAAAGTATAGTACGAGAAGGGAAGGAAAATCACCTTTAGAGTGGAGAAACCTGGGAAAGACTGCCTTACCTCACCTCGGTGGTAAATCATACTGTACGTGTATTCTTGGTACAGTGTGATGAGAATGGCGTCTTGCCCCAGCGGCCTTCATCCCCAAGGCACACCATCCCAGCCGAATTACGAGAAAAACACCAGACAAACTCCAGCTGAGAGTCATTTTACAAAATACCCAACCAGTGCTCTTGAAAACTGTTAAATTCATCAAAAATAAGGAGAATCTGAGAAACTGTCACACCCTAAAGAGACATGTGGCATCCTGGAGGGGGTCCTGGGACAGCAAAGAACACTCGGTAAAAACTAAGGAAATCTGAATAAAGTACTTATATGTTAGTTAATAACAATATATCGATATTGGTTTATTATTTGTGACAAATGAACCATGCAATCAATGTAGGATATTAATAAGAGGGGAACTGGGTGAGTGGTATATGGGAATTCTCTGTATTCTCTTTGCAGCTTTTCTGTAAATCTGAAACTATTCTAAAATAAAAAGTGTATTTAAAAATATATATGTATATGTACCTATGTATGTACGTATATGTGCACATACATAAATATTTCTGTTAAAGGTGCAGCTTGATACTGGAGGCAGAGAGGGTGTTTCGGGTCGCCGTGCTCCTGACTCTGAAAGAGAGAGATGGCTGGGACCGAGGCCACGCCGTAGCAGAGGAGAGGAAACAGCGGGGAAGGAAGGCAGGCCCACTTCTGGCCAGGCGGACAAGGGAGCCAGTTAACTGGAACAATGGAAAGAGCTCAGAAAGAGGCAGAGAGACCCCTATGTCATCCCGCCTGTTTTTAAAAACTCGTGCTGAGGCTGAACACATTAGAAGAAATAGTTTCAAACAGTGGGCAACACTGGCTTCAAAATGGAAGGAAGGAAGGAAGGGAGGGAGGGAGGGAGGGAGGAAGACAAAGAGGGAGGGACATAAAGAAAGAAAGAATTTCCCTTTTTAAAAATCACTCTTACTTAAAACAACTTTCCGGAGCGTTAGCAGTATTTTACAATGCAGAGATTTCTGTTTGGCAGCTCGATCGACTTGCTGATTTCCAGGAACACCGAGCTGTCATCTGCTTTCCACTTGGCTGTTCACTGCCACGAATAGGCCATTCGTATAAAATGTGAAGTGGCTGAAGAAGACACATGTAATTTTTCCTGACATATTGCTCCAAGCCCCACGCTGTCTCAAAGATGAAGAAACCCAGTGGAGAAACTTTCCTCCCCACCCCACAAAGAAGAGAGTGGAGAATTCCTAAAGATTTGTTTCTTTGGGGATTTTCACGTGAAATTAAAGGCTCTGGACCGGCCTGTTGGGCGGAGAGTCAGATGGGAATAAGCACAGAACACCTCCCTGGCTTTGCGTGACACCCACGCAGCTCAACCAAAAACGTGAGTGCAGCAGCAGGGGGTGTTCCTGGCACTCCTGAGAGTATTGTCATTGTCAGCATGTGTTTGTGAGCAGCTCCTGGTACAGCCACAACAATAGCACAGACAGCTGACGTTTCCCATGCACTCTATGCGCCTATCCCTCATCTGTCCAGGAGGCAGGCTCTGCTATTATTCCACTGTAAAGAAAAATAATGAGCCCCAGAGGATTAAAATGTGCTCTGGCCAAAGGCATGGTGTGATAGCTAATTTCATGTGTCAACTTGGTAGGCTATGTACCCAGCTGTACGGTTAAATACCAGGCTAGCTAATGCCATGAAGAAGTTGTAGATGTGATTAGCATTTACGATCAGCCCACTTTAAGTATGGCAGATTGCCCTTCCTGAGGTACGTAGGCCTCATCCAATCAGTTGAAGGCCTTAAGAGCAAGGGCTGAGGTTTCCCAGAGAAGAAGGAATTCTGCCTCAAGACTGTAACACAGACATCTTGCATAAATGTCCAGCCTGCCAGCACGCCCGACAAATGTCAGACTCACCAACCTTCGCCCCCTGCCCTGAGTCTCACAAGCCACTTCCTTAAACCCCGCTCTCTCTTAACCCCAGGTCTTCTTGTACACAAAGCCCAGGTTCCCGACGCATCTCTCTGCTGCCTCCCAGCCCCTGCATGAGAGGTTGCATATACCAGAGTTGTAATAGAAGCCAAGGGTGACTGGGTCCAGACCCGTTAAGGACTGACCTATCGAGAAGAGGATGTAACGTGAAGGAGACCAGGTGAGTGGAGAAAACTGCTGTTGAGAAGGAGGAAGTGAAGAAGTCGGGAAGATGTGGTAATCACAGAGGGAGGAGGGTGTGGTAGAGAAAATAATAAATAGTTCTCACTCAGCAAGTGCTTCCCATGTGCCGGGCACCATTCTAAGTGCATTCCTTATATTAATTTCTTTACTAGTATTATCCTCATTTTACAGATGAGGAAACCAAGGCCCAAAGTCACACATCTGGTTATGGCAGAGCAGCCAGCAGTGTGCCCCAAGAGCCCAACACTTAGCTACTGAGTACATAGCACACAGGGAAAGGAAAGGATTAGACAGAGGTGTTACTCTCATGAGGGAGGGTAACAAGGAAAGCCAGGGCCAAGGTTAAGTTTGTAGAGCCAAGGCCCTGTCCTGCTGGGCTGGAGGAAATCCAACTCCAGTCTTTACTGGGTCTCCTCCTTGGAATTACACAAAAGTTCTAGGGTTTTAAGGACCGCACAACACGAGAAAGCCCCTCACGTCATCAGTCTGTACTTAAAGCCACTGAGATGCTGCATCAAGGAAGCATTTATGGGCTTTGTGGGGGAGGAACCCTGTGAGAGTGGCTCAGGTAAATTCCTGCAAAGGTACTTAGTTATTTTGCCCAAGAAGTCTGGAGGCAGGCAGTCCCTGAGACGGTTTCACAGCTTCCTGATGTCTCCAAGGGTTCAGGACATTCCCATCCTTACATTCTATCATCCTCAACGTGTGGATTTGTTTAACGCTTAGGTTTCTTTCCTCACCGTCTCCAAAGGCTGCCGGAGCCGCAGAGCTCCCGCAACCGTCTTTGGGTAGACGGCAGATGCGAATCACCTGGACCTCCTCCCAGCCCTCCCCCAAGTGCTCTGGGTCAGAACTGAGCCCTGAACCAACCACTAGCAAAGGAAACACTAGCTCACTTGGTTTAGAACAATCATGGGTGACCACCTGGGGCTGCAGGAGAGGCTCACCCTCCTGCACAAGTTGCAACCTGAACAAAACGTGGGTTCTTTAAGGAGGAAGAGATAATAATCGGCGGGGAGGAAACCAGCTGTGTCTGCCACAGAACCCCTGTGTCCCAGTCCACAGGGCTCTGTCACGTCCGTGGTTCTGCTGTGCCAGGTCACACTCAGGACACGGGAATTGCAGCCAAGACCAGGAGCCCCAGGCCCAGGGCCAGCCTCCCTACGTGTACCCAGCAGCCTCCTCCTGAGTTTTGCCAGAGTGTTGATGGGGAGCTGGGCACAGTCCCCAAAGAATGTGGGCACGAACTGGCCTCTGCCTCCTTCCAGTCGGGAGAAACACCTTAGCTAAGCCATATGGCTCCTCGAACACGCTTCCCTCACTCACTCCCAACCTTTCCCCGTCCTAGAGTCCCAGCAAAACATTCTCAGGGCGAGACCTTTGGGAAAGCAGCGAGAAACAAGTATTTTTCTGGTAGCTTCTTCTCTTGGCCAGTTACCACAAATCTGTCCCTAGGCCTGGCATCTTTGTGCCTTGGTGGTTGGGGAGACAGGGACGGGAATGCAGGGAGTGAAAACTGCTCATTAATCTCAGTAAATGCCCGTGCACGGCTGCAGCGGACAGGAAAGCACAGTGGTGAATGGAAAGGGGCCTGGGCCCCAGTTTCCACTCCAGGCCCAAATACCTTCATCGGTAAAATTCCCGTTTACAGGGAGTGCTCTGGGGTGGGGATGGGGGAATTCCATCCAGTTTGCAAAGTAGATGCAGAGGCCTGGCAAATTCCCTATGAAATGTCCCACGCAGACCCGTTCCTGGATAGTGAGGCTGGGAGACCCCGGGGGCTGGGGGGAGTATGCATTGTAGGCGTCTGGGTGCAAGCTGGCTGCATGAGCAAACGGTGGGCGTGCGGGTCGGTTGAGAAATCGCAGAGAACAAACCCTCAAGTCACGTTTTAGTGTCTAGAACAAGGGTTCTTAACTGGGGTCCATACACCATAGCTGTACACTACTTTACAGGCCCATGAACTTGTACTGGGAGTGATGACAGCTTTGCTTCCACTCACCTGCACTGGAATCCAGGCAACAAGCTGCAGTCGTGTTAGTGGGGCCGGAGGACAGCACAGAGCTCTCCGTCTCCCTCGCCTGGGTACAGGTCACCCTGGAACATTGTCTGCACTCATTCCCACCTCACATTTATAGTAGTGTATTAGGCTCACCCGAGATCTTGTATTTAGCGTGTTAATAAAGGAACCCATGTCTTACAACATCACGCATTTAAACGATATTTTCACAACTGTATTCCAACATGACTAGCTTGCTTTGCAACCCTGTGTATTTTATTTTATGCATATGAAAACATTATTTTGAGAAGGGATCCATGGCCCAAACAAGGAGAAGAGCTCCCAGCCCGGGGGGCCTTGCTGACACCCTGGCCCAGAGTGAAGGCAGCCGCTCAGGGAGCAGAGGCTCTGCAGGGGGAGCCAGGTCAGAATTCCACCTGCTCCAGGAAGTCTGGGGTGGGGGTGGGGTGAGGCACCACAGGGACAGCTCACCAATATCTGCAAGTTAGTTGAATGGCCTCGGCTGCCCATTGTGAAAAACAAGAAAATCACCAGCCTCTCAGCTTAGATGGCAGGGGGATTTAGGGAGAGGGAGGGCAGAGCAAGAGCTCACAGTGGGATAGAGGGAGGAGACTGTTTCTGAATTTAAAGACACAAAAGCCTAGAGTGGGGAGAGGCAGCGATTTCTCCCTCCCTTCTAGCCTGGGGGTGTAGCCCTGCTGGGGGCCTGAAAAGTTTCCCCAGCTGTCTGAGTGTTCCGGGTGAAAGCTGTGCCTGCCGGGCTCTCTGCTGGGAGGGCAGAGCCTCCCTCTCTGACTCTCCATGCGCGACCCCTCACTTGGAGCAGTGCCACCCCAGCCCCTACCAGGCAAGCCCTGCCCTGGGTGGCATGGAGGGCCAGGCCCCAGCTGCCTTGGGAGAGGAGCCATTGAGCCTTCGAGCAAGGACACCCTTCATTTCACTGAGGTGGGAGTCGAGGACACAGCTGCTCTTACTGAACTGTCTTCTCTCTCTTTTGAGCTGCCCCACTGGAGAGGGCAAAGCCCAACCTCGTCCACCAAGGCCTGAAAGCGCAAGACCTGCCTGAAGTCGTGCAGGCCAACTGTGAGATCACGGGAGCCCAGAGCCCCCAAACTCAGCCCTTCTGCCCCCTCCCAGCCCAAGAACAGACTCCCTTCCTTTCACTCTGCCCATGTGCCCACAGGGTAAGGCTGGCACCCGTGGACCTCTTCCCGCTGCTCAGCACCCTGACCTCCCTTTGGAGAAACTTCTTGGCTTTGAGGTGCTTGTGGGGAAGGGGCTGCAGCAGCACGCAGAAGTGTAATTCTGGGCTGGACTGGAGGGCCCCGAGTGATGACGGGAGAGGCCTGGGAGCCCAGGAGCCTAGAGATTCTCGGGGGAGCGACTGGCCACCAGTTCTGCTTCCTGCTTGGTTCTTGGCTGCTCTTGATGCCACGCTGGTCTGGCCGGGGCAGAGAAATGACCACCAGGACCCAGGACATCATTTGTTCGTTCGTTCGTTCGTTCATTCGTTCGTTCATTCGTTCATTCATTCATGCGTTCGTTCATTCATTCATTCATGCATTCACAGTTACCTGTCCCCAGCAGGGGCTCACAGTGGGCCCTGGGCGGGGGACACAGAACACACACGGGAGTGTCCTGCACAGAGGGCCTGGGACAGGGGGCTGGGGGTCGGCTGGAAAACGACTTCCTGGAGGGAGGCCTGAGGCTGGGTCTTGAGGAATAAGGAGAATGTTCCTTAGCGAGGAGGGGATGAAGGGCTTCCGTGCAGAGGCTCAGGAAGAAGCCTGGGGATTGGGACCCGCGCAGGCTGTACTGAGCCGGGGCTCCGTGTGAGATGGCTGTCCAGAGAAAGCACGGTGCTGCAGTTAAGTACATTTAGGAAGTCTGGATTAAACAATGTTGAACATTTATTGCAGGACTTGTCAGAGCCTTTAGCGTGTTAACATGCAGGGTGAGCCTCATGGTGTACCCTGGGACTCATGCTCCACGGCAGGCTACGCTGGCACAAAAAAAACGGGGAGGCAGGAGGAGTTGATGAGGTCAGAGGGGCTTTGAAGGCCAGGACTTGAAGGCTGGACTTTTTCCCAGGGACCAGTGAGTAGTCTCAGAAGGCAATTAACCGAGGGATTTAGACTTGGGGGACCTGGTGCAGTTCAGTAACCAGCAAGGTCAGGGCCACGGCCGGACGTGGCCAGTCCCTCCCACCACCTACCCCTCCCTCCCTGACAGCAGCGCCACTCTGTGGGAGAAGGAGCAAAATCCCGGCTAGAAGGGAGGGAAGGCTGGGCAATCTTCCAATCCAAGTTGGGTTAAGAGCCTTTGGCACAGTGGTCAAGGCTGCTCCAGTTCAAATCCTGAGCCCACCACGTCCTTGCTGGGGGTCTCTGACTGAGTCTCTCAGGGAGGGGGCAGTGTGGCCTCAAGGGGGTTTTTTTGGTTTGTTTGTTTATTTGAATAGACATTACTTGAGACTTTTTTTTTTAAGTCATTACTTTTAGAGCAACTTTAGGTTTATGGAAAAACTGTGCCCAAAGTACGTAAGTTTCCCTATACTCCCTCCACGTCCCCCCAGTTCCCCTGTTATTAACATCTTGCGTTGGTGCGGTGCGTTTGTTACAATCGACGGGCTGGTGTCAGTATGTTACTATTAACTGAAGTCCTCAGTTTACATCCAGGCTCACTCTTTGTACATTCAGTGGGTCGTGACAAACGCACCACGTCCGGTGCCCAAATTAGTGTCACACAGCATAGTTTTGCCACCCTAAAAAGGCCATCTGAGCCTCAGCTCTAACACCTATGAAATGAGAGTGTGAAGCTCATCTAAACCCCTCAGCCTCCCACTGTACGTTCCTAATTTAGGCCTCTTGACAAATTAAGTAGTACAGCAGTCAGCTAAATGTTTCTCTAAATATGGCCCGATGTCTATTGGAATCACTAGGCTTGGGTTGAGGGAAGAGGGTCCTCATTCAAACATTCTAGGTTCTCAACCCCAGGTCTGCCAAATCAGATTCCCCGGGGGAAAGCCCAGAATGTGCATTTTAACCAGGACCATGGTGCACAGGGAAGCTGGAGCCCCACTGGGCGCAGGGCAAGAACTATGGGGCCAGGCTCCTGACTGTGCGTGGGAATTTGACCAGTTTTTCAAACCTTAGCAGAAGGACCTCAGCCATTGCCAGGAAAAAATTTGGCAGAGATGGATGAGAACAGTTTTGTGGAAAGCCTGAAAAAGCCCGTTTCTGCCTTCTGCAGCTCCCAGTCAACACGCCTGCTGTTGTTTCGTATCTTGATTGCTTATCACTCACCCAAAATAACCTGCAGGCCGCGTCTCACCAGCTGCAGCTCCCTCCAAGACTTTCTTGATTTAGCAGCCAAATGCGTTTGGCTCCCTGACAGAGCACTGGGCCCGGGAAAGGACCCTCCCTTGCGGCCATCTGGAGTGGGCTGAATAGTGTTCCCCCAAAAGTCAGACCCACCCAGAACCTCAGGAAGTGACCTTATTTGGAAAGAGGGTCATTGCAGATATAACGAGTAAGGACTGAATGAGGTCATACCGGATTAGAGTGGACTCTACATTCAATATCTGGTGTTCTAGCAAAACAGAGATAGACTCAGAGATAGAGAGCAGGCTGACAACTTGGGGTGGGGGGTGGATGGATGGAGAAAAAATGGAAAAGGACTCATGGACATGGACAACAGTGTGGTAACTGCAGGGGGGTGGAGAGGGGTATACAGGGATAAATGGTAATGGAAAAGAAAAAGAAAACAGTGTTTGGACTTCCAGCCAAGATGGAGATGTAGGTAGACACACTGTGCCTCCTCGCACAACCAAAAGAAGGACAACAACAATTTAAAAACAAAAAACAACCAGAACTGACAGAAAATAGAACTGTATGGAAGTCCGACAATCAAGGAGTTAAAGAAGACACATTCATCCAGACCTGTAGGAGACGGGTGGAGAGCGAGAAGGTGGAGAAGGGCAGCCAGGCAGAGAGGACTCACAGCAAAATGGTGGCTGGCGGACCCTGAGGTCCCACATTCACACACAGATAAACAGGGAGGAACGGCGGGGGAGCGAAGCAGACGGCACAACCCAGGGCTCCAGCGGGGAAATAAAGCCTCAAACCTCTGATTGAAAACACCTGTGGAGGTTGAGGCGTCAGCAGGAGAAACTCCCAGACTCATGGGAGAGCTCGTTGGAGAGACCCACAGGGGCCTAGGGCATGCACACGCCCATCCAACCGGGAATCAGCACCAGAAGGGCCCAATTTGATGGTGGGTAGCGGGGTAAGTGATTGAAATCCGGCAGAGAGTGAAGCAAGTGGCATTGTCCCCTCCCGGCCCCTCCCCCACGTACAGCGTCACAGTGCAGTGACCAGTGTTGCCCCGCCCTGGTGAACACCTAAGGCTCCGCCCCTTCACATAACAGGTGCGCTGAGACACACAAAAAAAGCCCAAAGGAAAGAATAGATCAAAGCTCCAGAAAAAAATACAACTAAGCGAGGAAGAGATAGCCAACCTATCAGATGCACAGTTCAAAACACTGGTAATCAGGAAGCTCACAGAATTGGTTGAATTTGGTCGCAAGTTAGATGAAAAAATGAAGGCTATGCTAAGAGAAACAAAGGAAAATGTACAGGGAACCAATGGCAATTGGAAGGAAACCGGGACTCAAAACAACGATTTGGAACAGAAGGAAGAAAGAAACATCCAACCAGAACAGAATGAAGAAACAAGAATTCAAAAAAATGAGGAGAGGCTTAGGAACCTCCGGGACATCTTTACACGTTCCAACATCCGAATTATAGGGGTACCAGAAGGAGAAGAGGAAGAGCAAGAAATTAAAAACTTATTTGAAAAAATAATGGAGTACTTCCCCAATCTGGCAAAGGAAATAGACTTCCAGGAAATCCAAGAAGCTCAGAGTCCCAAAGAAGTTGGACCCAAGGAAGCACACACCAAAGCACACCATACTTACATTACCCAAGATGAAAGGTAAGGAAGGAATCTTAAAAGCAGCAAGGGGAAAGGAGTCAGTTACCTACAAAGGAGTTCCCATTAGACTATCAGCTGATTTCTCAAAAGAAACCTTACAGGCAAGAAGGGGCTAGAAAGAAGTATTCCAAGTCATGAAAGGCAAGGACCTACATCCAAGATTGCTCTATCCAGCAAAGCTTTCATTTAGAATGGAAGGGCAGATAAAGTGCTTCTCAGATAAGGTCAAGTTAAAGGAGTTCACCCATCATCACCCAGCCCTTATATGAAGTGTTAAAGGGATTTATCTAAGAAAAAGAAGATAAAAAATACGAACAGTAAAATGACAGCAAACTCACAGTTATTAACAACCACACCTAAAACAAAAACAAAAGCAAACTAAGCAAACAAGTAGAACAGGAACAGAACCACAGAAATGGAGATCACATGGAGGGTTACCAGCAGGGGAGTGGGAACGGGGTAGAGGGGGAAAAGGTACAGGGAATAAGTAGCATAAATGGTAGGTATAAAATAGACAGGGGGAGGGTAAGAATAGTACAGGAAATGTAGAAGCCAAAGAACTTATATATATGACCCATGGACATGAACTAAAGGGGCAGAATGTGGGCGGGAGGGGGTGTGCAGGGAGGAGGGGAGTGAACAGGGGGAAATGGGACAACTGTAATAGCATAATCAATAAAATATATTTAAGAAAAAAGTGTTAAGTATATTCACACTGTTATGCACCCAAAAAATAAATGAAATAAAATAGGGGGGAAAACAACTGGTCTTCTTATAAGAAGAGGGGGAAGGCAGACAAACATACACAGGAGAGAAGACCTTGTAAAGACAGAGGCGGAAAGTGGACTGAAGCAGCCACAAGCCAAGGACACCAAAGACCCTAGGAGCTGCAAGAAGCTTAAAATAGAAGCAAGCAAGTGTTCTTCTGTAGACCCTTCCAGCATCTTGATTTCAGGCTTCTAGCCTTGTGAACCGTGAGAGTATAAGTCTCTATTGTTTTAAGCCACCCAGTCTGTGGTCATTGCTACGGCAGCCCTAGCAAACGAATACACCATCACTGATACAGACCCCAGCCCCGGCTCAGTCCGCCCTCTTAGCCCCACTAGAGCCAAGAAGGAAAGGAGCCCACACACAGGTGATTCTCCAGACAGGCATTTAATGTGGTCAGTTATGACCGGAGCTACTTTCTCCCAACCAACATCTTTGACACCTGCACCCATTAGGCCTGTTTCCTACACAAGGACAAAGGCCCTCAGTCCTGGGCTTAGAAGGCTGTAACCCAGAAGGGTTCAGTAGTGACAAATAAATATTGGTCCTAGGGGAAGTGTCTGGAAGGGGGTGCCATGTGTTGGTCCCCGGGCTCGGCCAGGGGTCAGCTGGACAAGTCACTGTAGCTTCATGCCACTCCGGCGTCGCGAGTCCTTCCGGGCAATGGGGCTGAAGTTCACAATCTCCTTGTAGATGTGCTCTGAGAAAGGCAGGGTGGCTCAAGGTGGGGAGGGGGTGCTGAGGGCCAGAAAGAGCTGGCCCCCTGTCCCCACAGACACAGCATGGAGTTGTAAGTCAGCTCGGGGAGGAAGAAATGCACGCAGGGACCACATCTGCTCAGAGGGAAGGAGGCAGTAGCTCCAGGAGGGTGCAGGGGCCGGCAGAGAGGCCCGCAGAGAGGCAGGCGTGAAAACAGGCAGCGAAGGACAGAAAGGCTGCAGGCAGAGAGAGGAAGGAGCCCAAGCCCCCAGCTCTTACGCTTCCATTCGTCCACTGTAAGTTTCTCATGTTCTAAGGAATCATCAAATTTCTGGGCCTCCGTCTCCTCCTCTGGGTCCCGGAAGGGTTCAAAGAAGGGGTGGGCGAGGGCCTGCGAGGCCGTCAAGCGCTTGTCCACGTCCAGCTCCAGCATCTTTTCCAGCAGGTCTGTGGCTGCAGCGAGAGCATGAGCCTCACTCCCGGCCTGGGAGAGGTGGGCCGCCCGCCGGGACAGGATGCAGAGGCCCAGGCCCGAGACTCACCCTGGGGGCTGGCGCGTGGGAAGAGCTGAGAGAAATCCTTCTTGGGGCTCTGTGGCAGGGACTGGATGTAGGACTTGGCCTGGAAGGTGGAAAAGCACTGAGTAATCCCCAGCTGTCAGCACTTTGGGGCTCAGGCCTGAGGAGCATAGAGCAAGGATCCCAGAAAAGGCCCAGCAGGGCTGAAGGCTCAGGTCAGAGCCCGAAGAGGGATGAAGGCAGAAGCACTGGCCCTGGCAGAGGGAGGCAGAGGTAAGCCCTCCTTCCCGAAGCCTGCAGCCCGCCCACCTGGTCAGCCAGGCCCCCAGCCACACACCGCTTTGTCGTTCAGCTTCTGCACAAACTCTGCACCTGGCACCCCAGTCACTTTCAGGATCTGGGTCAACTGGTCCAGGTCTTGGCAGCAGGTTAAGGCTCGGCCTCACGTTTTGCTGGAGGATCTGAAGCTGCCCTTCCCGCCACTCCCACCCAGGCCCTGTGGCAACCACCCAGGCTCCAGGCACCTATTCCCCTTGTGCTTTGGTCTCTGGAAGGCTTCTCCAGCTGGGCTAGGTTAAGGGTCTCTCCCACCAATGCTCCCGGAGGTGCTGCATCCGGCCCTCATCCCACTTGGTTACGCCCAGCGGTTGCCTGGTCCTCTCCCCACCCTGACTTCGGCCAGGCAGGCCCGCACTTCCCCCTCGATGCTGCACTGTACACACAGGCGCTCAATTATTGTGTGATGCCAAAATGCGAAGTATTTCCTCCATCATGGAGGGATGACAGGTGGCTACTTTTTATCGCTTTGCTTGTCTGCACTTTAAAATTGTTCTACAGTGAGCATGTATCTCTTCCCCATTAAGAAAAAGAGATTTAAATAAGAAACTGTCTGTTGAAGGAATGAATCCCTGGATGGAGTTTGGCTTTTCCAGCAAAGGATACAATCTTTCCCCTTGAACAGCGTTTTCCCCGTCAGCATCTCTGCCATGATACAGCCCACAGACCAGATGTCCACTGCCAAGGGAGGGGAGGAAGTGTCACCTGGACTGCTGACCACGGCCCAGCGGTCAGTCAACCCAGAGTAACCAAGATGGCCTTGGGAAGCTGCCAGAGAAGACCTCCAGGTCCAGACTGTCCCCAGGCAGCTGACCACTGACCAGTCTGGTTGTAGTGCATCCAGCTTAGGATAACCTCGGGGGCCCTGTACCAGCGGGTCACCACGTAGCCAGTCATCTCGGCGTCTGCATGCCGCGCCAGCCCAAAATCCAAGATCTGTGACTCGGGAACATAGGGAAGGAGCTTGCTGAGGAGAAGTCTCTTAGAGCAGCTAGAGGAGGCTTCTGCGGGAGAGGGGTCCACCCCAACCCAGCTGACCCTGCCTGGGCCACTCACCTTCAGCTCACAGTCCTCATTCACAGCAAGGTTGCCCGGCTTCAGGTCCTAGATGAGAAGAGAGAGCGAGCATCAGGCTGAGAGGCAGATATGGCAGCTTGTCCCAACTCGGCCAGTGCTGGGCACGCAACCTCACCAAACCCCTTCCCCTCTCTGGGCGCCAGGCTCCTTGGGTGGAACACAAGGGTTGGAGGGTTGGACAAGATGCCCTGCAGCCCCAGCCAGCTGTAAAATGCTCCCGATTCTTGGAGCCGGAAACACCAGGGCTTGCTTTGTTTGCAGCATTTCCCCCCAAAGTTCCCCCGAACACAGCGATTCCTTTGAAGCAGGCCTTCCTAGGCCAAGGCTGGGCCCGAAAAATCCGTATCCCATGTCCCCAAAGACCACGCCCTCCCTCTACTTTTCCCTCCCTGGCTGAGGAGAACCCCTCCAGGGTGGGAGGGAGTGTTGCAGAGAAAGCACTCACCCTGTGGATGACTCCTGCGGAGTGGATGTACTGTGTGGGGGAGAGAGAGAAGGGTGGGTCTTGTGCCCAGCTTCACAGCAGGCTTTCCAGGCTGGTTCCGACCCTCCTCCGCCCTGCCACTGTGTGCTCTCCCAGCCCTGAGGCCAGGCCTCCCACAATCCTCAGGTCTCACCCCCTCTACCGCCCTCCAGACCCTGCTCACCTTGAGACCCTTGAGCATCTGATACACCAAGTACTGGATCTTGTCCTCACTGAACTCCATGCCCATGATCTTCTGCAGGTCCGTCTGCATGAAAGGCATCACCAGGTAGCTGCAAGGCACGGGGCTTTGTGTCTAGTCCTGAGTCCCACCCAGCCCAGGTCTGAGCTCAGAGGGGAGGCAAGGGGCTGGAACAAAACAGGGGACTCAAAAGGACCTCCGTGGGTGAGCAGAACCAGCCCGACCACAGCCAGCCAGAGCCCTCACACAGGCCTCCTTGCTCCCGGCTCCCGGCCTCGCCACAGCAGCCGCTCAGCTGGCAGAGCTCAGGGTGAGCAGTCAGCTGAGCATGCTCGGGGAAACCAAGTGGAGCTGTGTTCCCTCAGTTCACAGGTGCTCTTTCCTTGCCCTCCTCCGTGCCCCACAGAAAGCCAGAGCTGTGAGTTAGAAACATCTCTCAATATTTCCTTCTGCTTCGGTCCAAATCTCTCTCCCAGAGGGTCATGCCTGGCTGAGATGGCTCCAGGAACAACCAAAAACATCTGCCCTCCCAAGAAGGAAACAATAAAGCAATTTCCAGGAGGATGGAAGAAGGAAGAAGGAGGTGGCTAAGCCACTGCACCCTCTTAAAGGATTGCAAAAACAGATCAAGGTCAGCAAAATGTAACTGGTACTCAAGGTAATAACAGCAAAGTCCAGAACAAAAAATGATAAAGATTGAAAAAAGTATTAAAGGCAACCCCCCCCCCCAAAAAAAAACCCAGCATGTGGTGGAGGCCATTCCATGAGCCTGTGACTTTTAGAAGCCTTCTTCTGCCTGACCACACCCTCCCTTCTGCCAGACCCAGCTCGACGCAGAGTCCCTTCCCCACCTCTGTCTTTCTCCCCGCTACATGGACCCTGGTTCTTTCTACTTGGCCCACACACTTGCTGAAGTCTCACTGTGCTAGAACTACCTTCCCTTGACCTTGTTTCTTAACTAACTTCCCCTTCTCCCTCTTTCTCCCCACCAAACTTCTAGAAAGAGTGTTCCACACCTCTTCACTCCACTGCCTGGGCTTCCGACAACCTGGTACCTGTGCTTGTCCCACCCCCACCACCAAAACTGCTCTGATCAAGGTCGCAGATAATGGTCCAGCCCACCCCTGGCTCCCTCTCTTCCTATCTGACCTTTTGCAAAGTCTGTCACTCCCTCAAGATTCTCCGCCTATTCTCCTCTGTCCCTGATCAGATGCTCCCAGCTCTTCATCTGCTCATCCTTTGGACCTTCCCTTGAATGTTGAGCTCGTCATCAACACTACCCTGTCACGCTCTGCACTAGCCTGTCCCTGGGCTTCGGCTGCCATCCATGGGCGATTATTCCAACCCAATCCACATTCCTAGCCCCGACCTTCCTCTCCTGGGCTCCAGATTTATTTGCAACTTCTGAACAAACACTTGAATGTTCATAGGCTCTTCAAAAGTGAAGTTTCCATAATGAGGTTCATTATCTTTCTCCTAAGATTTATTCTTCCTCTTCCACCTTGTATTCTAAGCAGGAACCTGGCACCTTGACCTACACTGCCTCTCCAGGCACTGCATCCCAAGGGCCTTTGGTCCGCTCTCGGCATACCATCACCTCCACTCTATTTAGATCGAGGGCTGGGTCTGGAACGCTACCCTCCAGGTTTCTGCCTCCCAAAGCTGCTCCCTGTTCTTTTCTCACTGCCACCAGAGTACATCCCCAAAATCCAATCTGACCACATCATCTCCCTGCTGAAATCCTCCATGGACTTACTTGAAGCTGCCTATGGGATCAAGTCTAGACTTAGCTTGACCAAACCAGCCACACTAAACTTCTCAATATTGCCCAAACAGTCCAGCCTCTTCCATGCACCATGGCCCCTGCCCCCACGGTCCCTCCTACCTGGGATGCCCTCAGCCCCTTCTACCCAAGGCAAACTTCTACTCACCCTGCAGGCTTGAGTTCAAATGTTGCCTCCTCTGTGAACCCCCCCGAGGCAGCATGCAGTCCTCAGCACTCTACCCACACCTAGCTCGCCCAGACCACTGACCATACTACTATTAGCATTGATTTGGAAACCGCGCCCTCACCCTACCCAGACAGACCCCTACCCTGCCAGAGGAGCTGGTCACATTAAATTCCAACTGCTAAGCACATTATAGGAAAAACTCCATTCAAAACACACCTCAACACGATGAAGGCCATATATGACAAACCCACAGCCAATATCATAGTCAACAATGAAAAGTTCAAAGTGTTTTCCTTAAGATCAGGAAAAAGACAAGAAGCCAAGGAGGTCCACTTCAACCACTTTCATTCAACATAGTACTGGAAGACCTAGTCACAGCAACTGGACAAGAAAAACGAAATAAAAAGCATCCAAATTGGACATGAAAAAGTATAACTGTCCTTATTTGCAGATGCCATCATACCAAATATAGAGAACCCTAAAGATACCACAAAAAAAAACCCTACTAGAATTGATAAATGAGTTCAGTGAAGTAGCAGGATACAAAATTAATATTCAGAAATTGGTTGCATTTTTATGTACAAACTATCAGAAAGAGAAACTAAGAAAACAATGCCATTTACAACTGCATACAAAATACCTGGAAATAAATTTAATCAAGGAGGTAAAAGACCTGTACTTGGAAAATTCTAAGACCCTGAAGAAAGACATTGAAGCAGATACACATACACGGAAGCACATAGCATGCTCATGGATGGGAACAATTAACATTGTTAAAAATGCCCATACTACCCAAAGTGATACAGAGTCAGTGCAATGGCATTTTTCACAGAACTGGAATAAATGATCCTAAAGTTTCTATGGAACCACAAAAGATCCCAAGTAGCCTAAGCGACCTAGATAATGTAGAACAAAGTTGGAGGTATTATGCTACCTGATATCAAACTATACTGTAAGGCTACTATAATCAAAACAGCATGGTACTGGCATAGATCAATGGAATAGAATAGAGAGCCCCCCCCCCAACTCCCACAGCTATATAGTCAATTAATCTACGACAAAAGAGGCAAGAACATACAGTGGGGTAAAGACAGTCTAGTTGATAAATGGTGTTAGGAAAACTGGACAGCTATATGCAAAAAAAAAATGAAACTAGACCACATTCTTATACCATATACAAGAATAAACTCAAAATGATTAAAAACTTAAAATCTAAGATCTGAAACCATAAAACTTTTAGAACATAAGGAAGCATAAAACAACCAATCAGAATAACAAGAAAAAAAAAGAACCCAAATAAATAAGGATAGTGGAAGCAGCCTCTGGAACAACAGCAAGCACTCCAACATTTGCATCATAGGGGTATCAGAGGGAGAAGAGAAAGAGCAAACAATTAGGTAAAAAGATAAAATGATACTGCCCCTAAAATAAACACCCTTGGCTGAAAGGATCTCTTAAGAGAGAATCACACCTTAACAACCCAAAGGCATGGGGACTGCCAGGGCAGGAAGTCCCCTACCCAGAAGAGAGAATCTGGACTCCCCCACTACCAAGTTGCTCCCCAGCGGCAAGTAAGGACTGCAGTACCCTGGAACCCAGTGCAGCCAGACTCACAAGTCCTGGAAGCTCCGCAGGGAGGAGGCTGGAGTGAAGACGTCCAGGAGCCCGATGACCTGGGGAGAAGGTTGCTGCTAAGGGCTGGGCAGCTGCTCAGCCCTCTCCCTACCTCCCCTGGAGCCCAGTCATGCACAGGACCACCCACCCTTTCCTAATACACCATCTCCAGCAGGAGGCAGGTTCCCAGCCTTCTTGGAAGCAGTTAAGGGGCAGAGGCAGAAGAGGAACCCCCCTAGCTGGGAGGGAGCCTGTGGTGCACAGTGATGGACAGTCAGGCTGGGGAGAAGGGGAGGCAGACATTCCAGTGCTCACTGCCCCAGATCTGGTATTCGGGGCACACAGCACAAACCCACTCTCAGCTCAGGCAGGAAGCCATGAGTGGTGAAGGGAATCAAGGAGAAGGGGCCTTCCAGCCAGCAGGCTCCCTGCCCTTGACCTTCCATCTCCTGCCACATTGATTCTTGCCTACCAAAGGGCTGGCTCAGAGCCAGGGGCAAGTTCACTCCTGGCTGGAGGCCATAGGGAGGATTGTTGAAGAGGAATGGGGCTTAAAATGTGCATAAAAATTTGAAATTGTTATTTTAAATGTTTGCCTTCCAATCTGGGTATCCTAGAGCAAAGGGTGGCTGCTGGGCCCAATGCTGGGTCACTAGTTTTCTAGCTGTTTCTATCAGATAGGACAGTTGAATGGTTATGCACTGAGACCAGGAGCCAGGCTGCCTAAATTCAAATCCCAGCTATGCCACTGACTACCCATGCAATCTGTGGGTCTTTTGTGCCTCAGTTTCCCCATCTGTATATGGGAGTAACAGTACTTTGAGGATTAAACAAGTGGGTTTATGCAAAGCTCTTTGAACGGAGCCTGCTACATAATAGGTGCTCGATACTGTATGTATCTCTTTTTATTGTTGTTGGAGTTATTATTATCAGGGTCACATGCACAAACAACAGTAACCTGGATTCTGGGCACCAGCTCTTAGATCTAGAACAGGTTACAACGTTCCTCTATGCCCATTTCCTAATAACAGTGAGAGAGTAAGTCTGTATCTCGCCAAGCTCATTCTGGGCCACTGCCAGACATACCCTTTACACCCTTCCTGGGAAGTAGGCAGGGCAGGTCCTGCACCCCAGCTTAATAATGAAGCGAGGAACTGGGGTCAGAGGAGCCAGGGGGAGGCTGCGCTTCTTCTGGCCCTGTCCTGAGCCCTCTGTACCCTCTCCCACACACAGGAGGGATTCCCGCCTTTTCCAGCAGCCCGGGGCTCAGCCTACGTTCTCATGCTGCATGTGTTTCAGCAGCAGCAGCTCCCGATAGGCCCGCTTGGCAAAGATCTCAGACTGGAAGGGCCGGCTCAGCTTCTTGATGGCCACCTTCTCCCCTGACCGCTTGTCCACGGCGCAGCTGTGGGAGCACAGGCAGGTCAGCGGGCAGCACTTGTCCTCCCTGGGCAGTGCTACTCCCAGGCCATCCTCACCCCAATCCCTCCTGGCCTGCAGCCTAGGCTGGGAGAAACGGATGCCCAGGGCCCGGAATGTGAGGGAGCTGATGACGCACAGTGGGGCTCGGGGCTGGAGGAGGGAGCAGACACACTGAGAGAGGTCCATGCACCGGGGTCGGACACAGTTAACCCCAGCGGGATCCAGAGCCGCAGGGAGTCTCACTCCGTGCAACTTGGCAAGTCACTGCTCCCTCTTCGGGTCTCAGCGCACCCATTTGTAACAACGGGGATTCGCCCGGAAGAACTTTGGGGTCCTTTATAAGGTTCAAGTCCAGACCCGGTCTTAATTCAACCCACAGAAACCCCACAAAGCCAGAGAAAGGGAGGAGGCGCCTGGGGTGATCGATCCCAGGCCAGCCTCCGCGACCGCCAGAGGCTTGTCGCTCACACTCTCCTTAGCCTCCCAGCTTTCCCCGAGTCCTCCCCGGAAAAGCCCCCGGGAGGGTCTTCCAAGCCCTCGGGACACTGGGCCTTGTAGTCCAAGGTCAAGGTGGTGGGCGCGCGACCCCGGGGGCCCAACAGGAGAGGGGCCATCCCAGGGGGGTCCGGGAGCGCAGAGGAGGTGCCTGGAACCGTCCCCGACCTTCGGGTGGCTCCACCTGAGTCCCGTGACCTGGGCGGCCGCCGTCCGTCCGCCCCGACGCCCCGGGAGCCCCTTGCCCCCACGTCCCGGTGCCCCAGAGGGCGCACAGGCCCGGGGATCTCACCACACGGAACCATAAGCCCCGCTGCCGACGTGCGTCGGGGACAGGTAGGTCTTGGGCAGCTCCCAGGCGGTCTTGTTGACGTCCTGCTTGTAGAAGCCCTTTTTCCGCGTGAGGCTCATCCCGCGCACCCGATCTCGGCTGCCGCAGCGAGGCGGCTGCGTCCGCGGCCCACGGGGCTGCCAGCGCCAGGCCCCGTCGCGGCCCTGGCAGCGCCCGCCCCGCCCGGCCCGCTCCTCCCCCCCGCGCGGGGGCGGGGCCGGCCCGCGACGCGTCCCACCTGCCGGCTCGCCCAGGTGCGCCGACCTGCACAGAGCGGCGCTTCCTGGCCGGGTGCTGCGGCTCCGTAGACTTCGGGGGCCCGCGTAGGGCGGCGGGAGGGCAGGCAGGGTCTCCCAGCTCTGCGCGGCCCGGGGCTCTTGCAGGAAGATCTCCCGGGGATATTGAAGACAATTTCGGAAAAAGGAAACAAAACCCAACAACCTTTTGATTATGGAAGGTTTCAAACAGGTACAAAAACAGACGGAATAGCCCAGTGCGTCTCCCACTTGACTGTGAACGCGAATCCCCTGAGAGCGTTATTTTATTCAAACACGGCTTCTGGTCCAGTCCGTCCGGGGTAGAGCCAAGACCCTTCGTTTCCAACCAGCTCTCAAGTTCAGAGGGCCTCTGGGCCACACTTTGATGGTCAGTGAGGCTCGAGGGAAACTCCCTGCCCCTCACGTACATCAACTCCCTCAGTCACTTTCATTCCACCTACACCCCTTCTCCCCCCATTACTTTGGAGCGAAATCAGGCATCATAGCACTTCATCCATAAATATTTTTTGTATCTCAAAAAGAAGGATTATTTTCAAAACATACCACAATGTCATTTTTACACCTGAAATTAGTAACAGTAATTCTATAATAATCAACTCTCGCCCTGGCTGGTGTGGCTCAGTGGATTGAGCTCGGGCTGCGAACCAAAGGGTCGCCGGTTCGATTCCCAGTCAGGGCACATGCCTGGGTTGCAGGCCAGGTCCCCAGTGGGGGGCCATGTGAAAGGCAACCACACACTGATGTTTCTCTCCCTCTCTTTCTCCCTCCCTTCCCCTCTCTCTAAATAAGTAAATAAAATCTTTAAAAAAAAAAATCAACTCTCCAGTCTAGGTTTAAGTTTTCAGTGTTACACACAGATTTTGCTCGCTTCCTAGTGGCCTGGAGATTAATAACAAGCCAGGGCCTCGGCCACCTGTGTCCGGCGGCTTGTGTAGCCCGAAGAAAACCAGGTGTTCAAATTAAGTCACAGAGGCCTCCCAGGAACAGATAGGAGTCAGAGAATGGCCACTTGAGGTCCAGATGCCCAGCCTGACTTGTCTAACCCCTCACTGGCCTGGGGATGGGGTTGTAGAAGGGGTGGGGACCACTTGCTTCACTTTGTCAAACAGAGAGAAGGTGGCTTGAAGAAGGAAAGGAACTTGCCGGTGGCCGACAGTAAGCTTTGGGCCTCAAACCTGGCGCCACGGCCCCTCCCACAAAGTCCTCGCATCAGACAATGTCCGGCAGACCACTTGTGGGGGAGGGGCACAGCGAAGCCACAGAAATACCCAAGAGGCATTGCAGGCAGGGATTCAGTCTTATTCATACCTGGCGTACAGTAGGATATCAAAAACCTATGGAGAATGAATGGAAGAGTCAGCCCATTAGAGTGAAAAAATATTTATTTAATGAACACGAGTGTTTGCCACTTGCCAGCCATTATCCTAAGTGTTGTACAAGCCCAACTCCCTTAATCCTGGTGAGAGGCCCATGAGTCAGTGCGACTATTGTCCTCATTTTGGAGATGAGAACCCTGAAGAACAGAGAGGTTATGCGACTTGCTAAAAGTCACACAGCTGGCCAGGGGCAGCGCAGGGTTGAAGAAGCTAGTGCAGACCAGCTTTCGAGTCCAGACTCTTGGCCCTGAGGCTATGCAGCATCTCTGGGTTGAGCGGCATTGATCCTCGAAGGAAATGGCCCATGTTTGAAATCATCTGCCCCGCCCACATCAGGAGGACGTGTCTACTGCTCAAACCATGCCTGTCTCCCTCAGTATCTGACATATGCCTCACCCACCTCCCTGCCCCACCTGGCCCCAAAGCCCTGTGGAAGGAAAAGGAAAGGGGCTAGGTGCCTGGGAGGCCTAGGGCAGTTTCAGACCTTTGGTGGGGTGGGAGGCGCCCTATTGCTGAAGTTGGAACAGTGTCCCCGAAGCCAGAGTTCAGGACTGGGCACAGTCAAGAGACAACAGTCCAGGAGATCTAGGTTTCCTGCTGGGTGGAGGACACAGTTCTCCAGGGTAGGGATGGGGCTTGAGCCTCTCCGTTGTGTCTTGAAAACCTGCGTGTGGCGGAAGTGAGCCCCGGAAGGTGAGGAATACCAGGGAAGTGTTCATTGCCCAAGTGGGTGCAACCCTGCAAGGGCACAGCTGACCGCTCCAGCTGTGGCTCCCGACTCCTCTTAGGCAATGGTCAGGAAGTGACTCAGGCCTCAGCCTCTGCTGACACGACACCCACTCCTCGGCCTCTGCTGGACCCGTGTTTACTCAGCAGCCTGGCAGCCTCGGAGAGAAGGATCCAGTCAGGGAAGTCACGAGTAGGCCAGGAAGAGGGGAGGGTCACTGAGGAGGACCTGGGTGCTCCCCTCCCGCAGCCCCTGAGGTTCTTTCCTCTTTGAGCTCCGGCCCTCTGCTCTGCCCCTGCCAGACACCAGGCCAATGGAGGGTTGGTTTCTGCCCTATTAATGCAGGAAACCGACTTTGGAATGAGACCTGAATTTCCATCCCAGCTCTGTACTACCAGCTGTGTGACCTGGGCAAAGTTCCTTGCCCTTTCTGAGTTTCAGTGTCCCCTTTGTAAAATGGAAATGATATTACAGCATGACAAGTATGTTTAAAGAGTCCTGGGGATGTGTCATCCTAAGTGCAGTATGACAGCAACCCAGTGAGGTATGGACCGTCGATGCCTCTAGCCAAAGGTCACCAGAAACGCACCTGTGGGTGAGCAAGCTGGGTTTATGACTCGTTGCTGCAATAGGGACCTGCACCATGGGGACAGTGGGGCGTCTCGATGAGGAGGCGTTTGAAAGGACTCGCTGTAGGGTTTGGGCTGGTGTTCGGTGACTGGTGGAGGATTCAAGGAAGAAGGACTTTGCTCTGGGTTAGATGCTCTTAGGAAAAGGAGATGATTCTCTCATAGGTATTTTAATAAGTCTCACCTAGAAGCAGGGACAACTGACATGGAGGGAAGAAGCAGGCTTCACTCAGATTAGCTGGATGGGGGATATTTGGTCATTTTTGTGGTTTAGACAAATTCATGTTCCGTCTGTGTTCAGACTTGATTAGGGAGTGGCCCTGTCTCCGTCTCGGTCTGTCAGGGTCACAGACAGCCTTGTCTGCGTGTGACGGGAGCAAACCCAGACCGAGCTGCGCCAGGCCAGCTCCGCGCCACACCAGGCCTGGTGTGCGGTTTGCTAAAGTCACACGTGACCACGTGGTCTTCAGACCTGCTCCAGACCTGCACATTTGGCCACCAGCTAGACTGTCCGACACCCGGGAAGTGGCCGAGAAGTGGCTGTCACTGTAGTGTTGTCTTCCTGGTGAGGCTGAGCCTCCGGAGGCCAGGGACGTGGTTTGGGGACTGATAACTGCCTTCTTAAACCTGAAGCAAAAGCGCTGCATGATTATGAGGCTGGCTGCCCCATCCCCAGCCTGACCACTCAGACTCCATCTTTCGTCAGGGATGTGGCAGCTCCTCCAACACTATAGCCTCCTCTGTCCCCAACATCAGGGCCAGCAACTCAAATCCCCTCCACAATCGGTCTCAGGACGTGTACAGAGAAACCAAGACATTCCTGGGGCCCCACGGGAATGAAACAGCAAAGGAGCCCCAGAGCTCTGGCCCCAACTCAGAGACTCCCACGCTCCTCCGCGCATTTCAAAACTCCACGAAACAATCAAGATTTCAAGGAGGTAGGGGGATGCAGGAGAAAGCCTTGCGCGTGGCGGCTGCTCTGTAGCTTCAGCTAGCTCGCCTCTCTAAGCCTCAGGTTCCTCATCAGTAAAACGGGCCGTCCTGAAGGCAAACAGGATGACACGTGTCTAATCCTTGCCTGGCACGTGGAAGCGGCTTGCTAGGCACTTCTTCCCCAGTGCTGTCCAGCTTTGCCTCGCCAGCCCCGCTGTGTGTCAGAGAAGGTCTGTCTGAGGAGGTGACTTTTCAGCCACCCCTGAATGGGCAAAGCTGGGAGCCCTGCGGATCTCTGGGGGAGGAGCAAGTGTTTGCCTTCCAAACTTTTCCACTCTGTTCCCACATCTGACGCCCCCTCCAGCCTCCCTCAACCCCCCTGCCCCCCATCCCCAGCAGTCTCTGGTCAGTCCCTACGGAGACCCAGCTCAGAACAGCTGGGGGCAGCTGGCTGGCTCTGCCTTACTGGGCCACCCCTCCCCAGTACCTCTTCCCTTCTAGGGCTCAGGGTCTGAGCAGAATATCCATCCCAAGAACAAAATGTCAGGCTCCTTCTCACCAGGCCCCTCAACTGTATGAGCTTTTCTCTCCGCTGCCGCCGCTCAGCCCCTTGCTTTGACCTGGTCCTCTCCCCCTGCCCTCAGCGTTAGCACCCCCTGGTGGAGGACAGAGGTAGGGGCCGTTCTGCCAGTGTGGCCCCTACCAGCCTGCCTTGTTGGGCCCCAGAAGGTAGGCTAGCCCCCTTGACACCGTACACCTCCCTGGTCCTCACCCCACCCCACACCCCACTGCACCCCAGGACCCACGTCCCTTCACCCAGCCTGCAGGACGGCCCTTGGCCCGATCCTATGAAGCTGTGGCCCCGGGCGGTCTGGTGGGACACTCCAGCAAGGCCTGGGCTCCACTGATCCCTGGGCTGGAGAATCAAGCCCAGCTCTGCCGTGTGTAGTATTGCCCTCTGCCAGATGGCCGTCCCCAACACTGGAAGAATGACGAGGGGAGGGCAAGGACGGCTTCTTGGTCACCGCTGAGCCCCGGCACCATGCTGGCCCACAGTCAGTGCTCAGTAAACACTCAGTGAGCGGACGAACCAAAGATTTTTGTGAGCCTTGTGGGACTAAGAGGCAGTGAGGGATGTGGTTTGAAGGCCCAGATGGTGGGATTGAGGAGCAATAGTAGGGAATTTGCTTTGAAACATGTCCCATGGAATGTCGGGAACATGTGGTCTCTACTTAGCTGGGCGCAATCTGCTCTGGAAGGCTTTTGGCTTTTCTCTGCTCTTCCCTTGCTCGCGGAGGCGAGGCCTAGGAGTGGTGCGCTTGCGTGGCTCGCCATGTGCTGCTGGCACCGGGCCAGACCTGTGCGTGGTGGCAAAGGTCTTTGAGAAAGAACCAGGGCACAGTCCAAATTTGGAAACTACTTCTGTCACCAAGAATTTGTTCCAAACTCCATTCCAAAGCTGGCTGTTCCCTGCCCATGGCCCTCACTGTCCCACCGAGGTTCTAGATAAGCCAGACAGACCCTCTGCCCTCTGGGATTGCTGCTCTTCCTTCCGGTCTTTAAAGGTGTGCCCCAGAGTGAACTCCAGACCTGCTCGCCCCAGTACTCCTGTACACACCCCCCGCCCCATGATTCCGCTGGCCCCCACCACACACACCCGGGCTTTGTGACGCCCCCGTTCTTTGAGTGAACTTGAGTTCCTGTGGGCCGGTGGAGGGTAGCCAAGGACGGGGAGGCAGAGCTGGGCTTGATTCTCCAGCCAGCACTCACAGCTGTGTGACCTTGAGCAGGTGGACTGCATGTCTCTGAGCGTCCTCGACAGTAAATGATTTAATGGGACTGTGCCTGACAAGGCCACTGCCAGCATTGTGTATGGTGCTCCCTGCCCCCATCCCTCAGGACTGCTTGTGTCACCTCCTCTGAGAGTCCCCCCAGCTCCATCCCAAGCCATGCCCCACGTGTCCTACCCGGCTTCATTTTCTTTCAAGCCCTTGTGTATCTCTCAGTTTACATGTTCATCATCTCTCTATTCTCTACTAGGATTTACTCAAGGGTAGGGGTTTTATCTACCGTGTCCGTTGTGGAAACCCAAACCCAACGTGCAGTGACAGACTGAAGGCAGGTGTGTGGTGGGGGCTTTACAAATGGAAGACACTGTCATTACCTCGCACAGGTCGGCCAAACTCACCTTTGTGCCTGGACCAGTCCCAGCCCCAGTGACCCGCCAAACAGCAGGAACAGGGTCGCTGCCCTGCCCGGGCTCCTGTGCGCCCTGCACCAGGCAGGGGAGGCTGTGTATCCAGGAGGCCACTTCAACAACCTGCCCTTCCAGGGCAGAGGTCGCTGGGCCTGCCTGCTCCGCCCCTTCCATGTAAACATTCAACACCAGGACACATGGACCATCCTCAGGAGCCCCCAACTCGTGTCAAGGTCAAAGAAATCCAGACAAGACGAGTAGGACGACTTGCCACAATGGAGGCTTGGGCTCTGATTCCAGCTCTGCCTCGAATTTGCTGTGTGACCTTAAGTAAGGCACTGCCTCTCTAGGAACTTCAGTTTTCTATTTTATGTACCTAACAAATATTGACAGAGTGCTAATTACTTGCCCAAAATCGTCCTCAGAGCTTTATGTACATGTAACTCATTAAATCCTCTTAAGAGCCCTATGAGATGGGTTAGTAATATGCTCCATTTTGCAGATGGCAAACATGAGGCACAGAGAGGTAAAGTGACTTGCCCAAGGTCACACAGCAGGCACGTGGCAAAGCCAGGATTCGGGCCCAGGCAGTCTGCCTGCAGAGCGCCTGTGAAGGACCAGCCTTTGTCTTTTAGGAACCCGAATTTACTTCTGACGGTGCCTCCATTATTTGGCCAAACTCATTTTCCTAAAGGTTTCATCTGACCTCCGTAAACAAGAAGCTACCTTCTTGCCCTTCTCCAAGTCTCATCACCGCATCTCCCTTACTTGCCGGCGGGGCGGTGGATTGGCCATGGGGGGTGGGGAGCCCTGATGCACAGTGTTTGTCAGTTTCTGTGGTATAAAAACTCCCACCATGGCCAAGTTCAAGCTATCACCAACCTGATGTCACTGAACATAGAGTTGAGAAGAAAATCAGCTCTCAGGAGCCACAACAAAGGGCCCTGATTGGCATGGCTCAGTGGGTTGGCTGTCGTCCTGCCAACCACAAGTGGCCGGTGGTTTGATTCCTGGTTCAGGACCCATGCGGGGGTTTCTGGCCAGGCTCTGGGTTGGGGGCAGGTATGAGAGAGGCAACCAATCGATGTATCTTTCGCTTATCGGTATTTCTCTCCCTCCCTTTCTCCTTTTCTTCCCCTCACTCTAAAAATAAGTAAATAAAATCTTTTTTTAAAAAAAAGAGCCACAGCAAAGGGGCTCCAGCTCACCTGTCAGCCACGCAAAGGTGTGGCACCAGGGATGAGTAGGGATTACTGGGGTACGAACCACCAGCTCATCCTCTGGGCCTGGGGACTGCTTCTCCACTCCAACCTCACACTCCCTGGGGCTGTCTGCCTCACCCCGGGGACATCTGCTTTCGTCACCTGGGGAGGGTGCACCAGCTGGGCAGCTTGCAAGCAGTACAGCTCAGCTGTGACAGGCAGCCCTGCTGGGATGGCTCTTCCTGGTTAGAGCAGTCTTTCCTCCCAACACTCCCCGTGCATCAGCAACCGGTTGCCTCCAGGATGAAGTTAAACTCCGTGGCCTGTTGGATAGGGCTCGTCCCTATCGGGCCCTGTGTTTCCCTCCCGTCAGACCCTCCATGGCCTCTGCACAGACATCCTCTGTGCAGCCATCTCACAAACCTGCCTTACTCATCCTGTAGCCGGTCTGGATGCCATTCCTCTGTTTGCCCAGGATGGGAGGTCCCTCAGGCCTCAACACCTGGCTCTGCCAGGCCACTCCTACCCAAGGGCCCTCCCCTCCTCTGACTCCTGCAGGACTTGGGGTACAGCCCGCTGTTAGACCTGACTCGCCGGTTACCTTTCAAACAAAATGAAACTGGACGTTTCTTGAGGGCATGCGTGTCTTATTTCTCTGTCCTCTGTACCTACTTAGCAATGTATTGTCAAGACGTTGAGGAGGCATGGACAAATGTCACAGTCCCGGTCCTCCAGCTCATATCCAGTGAGGGTGCAGAGCAAAAAAGGAAACAGCACACTGCCCCCTGCAGGTGGGCGTGAAAATGGGCCCCCGGTTTCAGAACCGCGTTATCGAAACGATGACATGTGCACCTCGTTTACCCTGACGACTCCAGAGCTACCAATTCAGTCCACGGAACACAGACAAGGGGCATATGCTCAACACCGTATTATCATCAGTAGGGAGATGTTTCCAGAATGACGGGGGAAGTGAGAGAAGAAAAGCCTGGACGGGCTGGTCCGGACAAGGAGAGCTGCTGTGCGCTGTTCCCAAACGTGCTTCTTACCTGTGCTGCGTGTCTGCGTCTGTCAAATTATCAGACGGCGTCATTCCGCAACTTCCTCTTCACTCCAGACTCAGCGAGATCTGCCCGTGTTGATTCAGTCCAGTGCAGAGGTTCTTGGCCTCGGCGCCAGTTGCAGTTCGGGCCCAATTACTCTACCCACTAGATGCCAGTACCTCACTCCCCGCCCCTCCACCCCCCCCCCCCGTGACAACCAGAAATGTCAACAGACGTTGCCACCTGTCCCCGGGGCACAGACAGAATCTGGGGTTAGGCTAAGTCATTCCGGTTCATGTTTTCTCACTGCTGCACAACGTTCTGTCCCGTGAATGTGCTACGGTTTATTTTCCTATTGATGGACTTCGGGGTTTGTTTCAGGTTTTTTTTCTATTGCCAGTAATGCTGAGTGGGAAGTTCCTGTGTTCATCCCCTTGAGCCCGAATGGGAAAGTTTCTCTTGAATAATTACCTAGAAGTAGAACCCTGGATCACGAGGCCCGGGCAGCCCGCACCCTTACTAAATCCTGCCGGACTGCTTCCCATGTCAAAAGCCCGCAATCTGTGGGCAGAGGTATTTCTTAGCCTCTTCCCTACGGTTTCTGGGAGTTGTGACATCTTGCAAAAGCCCGTCTCCATGTAAGTCTTTGACTTGTCTGGAAGTAGCTGTGGCTGAAGGAGGAAGGTAGTTTGCTAGTTTCAGTACCACTTACTGGCATAGTTAACTGAACGATGTACATTCATTTTTATATAAGTTGTGTGTTTTTCCAAATATAGGAAGTTTTCTAGGCGTCACACCAAACTGTCAACAGCTATTGTTTTCGGGTAGCGGGATAATGGATGCTACCTAGCTACATTTACATTTTGTCAACAATAAACCAGCATTATTTGTGTCGTGAAAGAATAATGACGATTAGAAAAAGTAACATGGTGAGCGCTTTTGACGCCAGGAAGCTTGGTGCAAGTTACGGGAACACCTGGGGTGGGCGCCCAGCTCCCTGGGAGGCTGGGAGAGGCTTGGGGTGGCCAGGGCAACTGTTCCCGCACCGGAGAGCAGGGCCAGGCTGGCTGCGGGCAGAATAGGCTCCAAATGGAGGCACTCCCACCACGAGCACTCTGTCAGCGGACGTCATCTGACAGTCGCTGCCTGTCACTGGGCAGAGCCCAGGCCGTCAGCTCTGTCATGCCTGAGCAACGGCCGCGGGGAAATGTGCCTTTGTGCAATGGTGGTGGGTGATGACTCCGCCTCACAGCCGGAAACACAGGGCTCTGTTGGCAGCCCAGCAGGAGGAGCCAGCTGATCAGGTCAAGGTAACATCCTGGAGGACACCCAAGCCTAGGACTCCTGCTAAAAAAATCCCGCCGCCTGCCAGGTGAGTTCCAGGGAGGTGGAGCACGGCTACACCTGGCCACCTGGCCCAGAAATGGCCACCAGCAACAGGCGCTCACAGGTCCTGTTCCAGGGGTGCCAGGAAACTGGCGAGAGTCATTGTTTACAAGCCTCCCCGCCAATGGAATGTCAGCTCCAAGGGCCGGACTCTTTGTCCCACGTCCCCAGGGCCTGACACAGCGAAGTGGCACAATAGGTATTTGTGGAACAGCTGGTTGAGGGCACAAGATGCCGTACTGGCTCCCAAATCTCTTTCTTTTTCCTCACTATTTTCATTTTAAAGTGGCAGATGGATGGGGATACAGTAGCACTCACCTGGGTCATGGCCATCACCACCTTCAATAATGTTTTTTTTAAAGGTTGTGGATTTTTAAGATTTTATTTATTTTTTAAGAGAGGGGAAAGGACAGAGAAAGAGCAAGAGAAACATCAGTGTTAGAGAGAAACATCGATTGGTTGCCTTTTGCACAAGCTGGCCTGAAGCCCAGGCATGTGCCCTGGTGGGGAATTGAACCAGAGACCTTTTGGTTCGCAGGCTGGTGCTCAATCCACCAAGCCACACCAGCCAGGGCCAATGATCTTTTGATTCTTATTCCAATTCATTCAATTGTTTTGTATCCAATTTGAATGGCACAGCAAAATGTAGTCAGGAGAATCGGAATCTAATTCTCCTAACACTTGTCTGTTCTTAATGGGGAATACGCACACAGCAACATTTCTTAGGGCAGATAATCTGAACATATTTGGTTTCTTTCTTTAGATAATCTTTGCTTCTAAAGATTGTTGATTGTAAAAACAGGAAGCAGAGGACAAGATGATTTGCAGTGATTAGAAGATGATAGTCATTCTCTTAGTAACTCAAGACTGGACATGCCTACCATGTCAGGTGTTACGCTGGGGGATGGGGACACAGTAGTGAACAAGACAGCCTGGCCCCTAAGCCAACATTTATTGAGCATTTAATGTATGCATTTATTGAGCATTTAATGTATGCCGACAGCTGTACATGTTCTAATTCACTTAATCCTCACAACTCTGTGAGGTGGGTTCAGAGGGATTAAGTCATTTGCCCAAGATTGTTCCCGTAGGACAAAGAGGGGCTGGGATTTGAACTCAGGCAAACAGTTCCAGAGCCTATGTCATGATGCTTTATGTTGTTCTCTTGAGCAGGTGATACAAACACCAGGCATTGACAAAGCAGTATGGTCAGTGCCGCCACCAATGATACTGAGTGATTCACTGCCACAGTATCCTTGTTGATTCTTTGCTTGGAAGATCCATCCATTGTTGACCATGGGGTGTTAAAATCCCTTACTAAGAGTGTATCCCTTGCTGTAGGTATCTTTCTTGAAGTCCTCCAAGATTTTCCTTATATACTTGGGTGCTCCTATATTGAATGCACATATATTTACAAGGGTTATGTCTTCTTGATGGATTATTCCCTTACGTGTTACAAAGTGTCCTTTTTTTTTAAATGAAGTTATGAAGTGTCTCTTTTTATGGTCTTTGTTTTGAAATCTATGTTGTCTGAAATAAGTATTACTACTCCAGCTTTTTTTTTCATGTCTGTTTGCTTGGAATATTTTTTTCCATCCCTTCATTTTCAGTCTGTGTAGACCTTTTGTTCTGAGCTGGGTCTTTTGCAGACAGCATATGTGCAGGTCCTGTTTTGTTGTTGTTGTTGTTGTTTATCCATTCAGCTACCCTATGTCTTTTGATTGGAGTATTTCATCCATTTACATTTAATGTTATTATTGATAAGTACTTATTCATTGCTATTTTTTCCCTTTGTACCTGTGGCCCCCCCACCTTTCTTCACTCTTAAAGCAGTCCCTTTAGCATCTCTTGCAGTGCTGGTTTGGTGGAAATGTATTCTTTTAGCCCCCCCCTTTTTTTTTTGGTCCGGGAAACTCCTTATTTCACCTTCCATTTTAAATGAGAGCCTTGCTGGGTAGAGTAGTCTTGGCTGCAGGCCTTTGCTTTTCATTACTTGGAATATTTCTTGCCATTCCCTTTGGGCTTGTAGTGTTTCCATTGAGAGATCAGCTGATAGCCTTATCGGAGATCCTTGGTATGTTACTAGCTGTTTCTCCCTCACTGCCTTTAAGATTCTCTCTTTGTCTTTGAATTTTGTCATTTTAATTATGGTGTGTCTTGGAGTGAGCTTCTTTGGGGTCATCTTGATTGGGACCCTCTGTGCTTCCTGAACTTGCATGACTTTTTCTCTCATCAAGTTAGGGAATTTTTCTGTTACGACTTTTTCAAACAGGTTTTCTATCTCTTGCTCCTTTTCTTCTCCTTCTGGTATTCCTGTGATGTGGATATTATTACATTTCATGTTGCCCTGCAGCTCCCTTAACTCCTCTTTGTTCTTTTTTGAGTCTTTTTGGTTTTGTTGCTCTGTCTGGGAATTTTTTCTACTTTGTCCTCAAGCTCATTGATTCGATCCTCTGCTTCATCTAGCCTGCCTTTAATTCCTTCTACTGTGTTCTTCATTTCAGAAATTGTATTCTTCATTTCCTCCTGGCTGTTATTGATAGTTTCTATGCCCTTTGACATGCTAGTGTAGTTTGCAATAAGGTCCTTATAGCTCATCTGGAGTTCTTTGTAGTTCTCACTGAGCTCATTGAGCATCCTTATAACCATTATTTTGAACTCAGTATCTGATAGTTTACTTGCCTCTATTTCATTTAGCACTCTTTCTGGGGATTTCTCTTTTCCTTTCGATTGGGTTTCTTTCCCTTCTCTCTCCATCGTAGGTGACTCTTCTTGTTTGTTTCGGCTTCTTAGATTGATCTGCTTTGACTCTCTGTCTTCATGGACTGATTTCTGTGGTAGGAGACCTGTGGGATTTAGTGGTACAGTCTCCTTGATCTCCTGAACTTTAGGCTCTCAGGATGCCCTTTATGCCGTTTATGTGGTCTGTCTTGTTGTAATTGGGTTTTGGTTGCTGTTGGGCCATTCTCTGGCTGGCTGAGAGTCAATCCACCTTCCACATCTTGTATATTGTTGTACAGGTGCTGCCAGAACAAAATCATAACAGCCCAGGAAACAAACCGACACCTGCAAAATTAACCCTCACCCATAATCACACTATCAATGGCAAATGAGCCAATATTAATAAAGGTGTAAAGAAATTAAGACTATTATAAGAAAGGAAAAATGAATATATCAGTAACTGAAAGAAAAATGATTTTGAGAGGGTAGAGGGAGAAGCAATAATAAGAGTAGTAAATAAGGACAAGGCAAAGAGAGAAAGAAAAACTTACATTGTAAATAAAAAAGGGAGGGAAGAAGGAACAATGGAGTAAGGTAAGGGAATTGTATAGTATTAGGTTTAAACAGAACAATTTTTTAAAAAAGTAGTGAGTAGAAAAAAATAGGAACTAAATTGGAGAAAAAGATCTACCACAGTGCTATCAACAAAAATGAGCAAAGGGTAACATAGGTGGGAGGGGAATAAAAGGGAAAAAATAAAGAAAGCTTAAGAGATGTCTAGAGGAAAGAGAAGTGATTTTGAGATGATAGAGGGAGAAGGAATACTAGGAGGGAGGAATGAAAACCAAGCTAAGACAGGGAAAAATTAAAATTTAAAACGAAAAAAAGAAAGGGCAGGAGGAAGGCAAAATGGAGTAGGAGAGGGAACGAGTAAAATTTGAGATTTGAAATACAAAAATAGTGAAGATCTAGAAATAAAGTTGGAGAGTTGTAACTACAGCCAGCATATCCACAACTGACGAGTAAAGATTGATAAAGGTGGAGGGAGAAGGAGGGTGTTAAGAGGAAAAAGAATGTGAGGCGACTGATGACAAAAAAAGTGGTTTTGAGAGGCTGGAATGGGGAAAAACAGTAAGAGTGGGGAATGGAAACAAGCCATAACAAGAGAGAAAATAAAATTAAAATGAAAATAAGAAGAGGAAAAAAGAAGGTAAAATGGAGTAAGAGAAGGGAGGAGCAAAATATTAGATTTGAAATAAACTATAATATAAAAACTAGTGACTTAGTATGCATCGACTTGAAGGACAAGAGATGGACGTTAAAAAGCTCTGCAGGAAAGAAAATAATGCAAATCATGAAGACGACCACAGTGGAATTCATCTCACTGTGCTCTCTTTCTGATCTGCCCGTAGTGATGTGAGACAGGGTCTCAGCCTGGCCCTAGAGAGCCTGTGCTAGGCTACCAGGGATCGGAAGTCTGTGGCTATCTCCTTCCCCTGTTAATCTAGTCGATCTGTAGTCAGCAGTCAGGATTAAGCACCACAGGGTGGGGCAGAATAATTCCTGTGGGCAGGGCTGTTGCTTCCCCTCAGGCTGATGCCACCTGGAGGGGAGTGGTTTGCCTGAACAAGATAGCAACATGGGGAATGACTCAGCACAGGGATCCTGGAGGATGCTTCCTTAGTTCTCTCCCCAAAACCTCCATCCTCAGACTCTCCTCCAGCATCCCTAGCCCACTGAGTCCCCCCTTTGCCGGAGCCCAGGGTAACTGGCCGCAAATAAAATTATGTGTGTTGGTCCTTTAAAAGGCTCTCTGTGACTCCAGCCATCTCCCTGGCAGACAGAAACCCTGCCGCTTTTCACAGCTGGATATTATTTGGGTTCCTTTCCCAGCTCTGGTGCTGCAGGCTGGGGAGCCCAGCTTGGGGTTGAGATCCCACACTTCTCAGGGGGAACCCTCTGGCCACTGAATTTCCCTCCGGCACTTCAGCTGCCACCTGTGGGAGCCCAGCCAGCCCTCTCATGTCTCCACCGCACTCTGTATGGTCACATTGTGGTGAAGTGGTTTATCTGTCTGCGGTTATAAGGCTTCTCTCCAGCTATTGTTCCATTGGTTATTCTGGATGATTTCTCTACAGTTTAGTTGTAATTCCAGATTGGTCCTGGGAGGAGGTTAGTGTAGTTTCCACTTACTCCTCTGCCATCTTCAGTCTCCTACATACGTATTTTCCCCCTCAAATGACACTCAAAAGGTGATGGTGTGTGTGTATAGATAGATGATAGACAGATAGATGTCTTTCTCTATAGATACAGATATATAGCAAAATTGGAGTTAGGGTTACTTCTCACTTAACTGTTCAGTGACTTCTAAACAAAGCACAGTCTTTAAACTGAATTAATCCAATTGGCTTGCAGTATCACACTCCTACATGGGCTGTGGGCGCTCTAAGACTGCAGCCTCTGGCTTCAATAATGGCAGTTTTCTGGAAACTGCACTGGAGCTAGCCCCTGGCCCATCTCGTCTCCGGGAGCTCTCCTCCAAACTGGTTTTAGAAACTCACACGGTTCCAGAGGCAGGACACTCCCGTACGCTCACAGGACGGCCTCCATGCCCAAGGTCAACCCCAGTGAGATGCAAACCAGCATCTCGTATCCATGACATAGCAGGCACACTGAGGCTTGTTATTTCATCTTTACAATCACTTGAAAGCTAGAAACTTTTATCCCAGGGTCACACACCTGACAGTATCTTCAGCCAGAACTTGAACCCAGGCCTGTGTGGCTCCAAAACCCAGTGTTCTTCCCACTGTGATCCATCACCTGCCTGCCTAAGAAAAATCTTGCAGTCACCCTCAGCTGAATCACTAGGTGTTCTGCTTGTGGACAATGGCCAAAGAGCTTCTGAAAAAAAAAAAAGGATAACTTTATTCACTCAACACTTTTTTTTTTTTTAGAAATGGAATAGCCTTAACTCAGTATTGAATATCCTGAACCGCCTAATATTTTCCTTTTTTCCCAAAAGAGAAATACTCACCTTTAAAAAAGGCATTTAATATTTGTACTTCCCAATGTGATATCAGGCCACTTCTTTGGTGTTAACCTTCAATTATTTCAAGAAAAGAGGCTTTGGTATTCTGCGAGACTGAGCCGTGCAAGTTTTAGACCGGTGGTTCTCCCCAGAATGACTTTGCTCCCCAGGGAACACTGGCAACATCTGGAGAATGTTGGGCTGTCGTAACTGGGAGAGGGGGTGCTCCTGTAACGTTGTGTAGAAGACAGGGATGCCGCCTAACACCCTGCGAAGTAGAGGAGAGCCCCCAAAACAAAGCACCGCCTGGCCCAAGATGTCAGTAGTTCCAAAGTCGAAGCATCCTGCTTCAGATCCTTAAAATACACTCTTTCCTCCTGGGAAACAGCTACCCAGCCCTCCCAGCAGGAGATCCAGCCTCGGTGCTCTGCTGGCCGGAGGCCCAATAGCACATGCTGTCTTGAAAGGCTGGGCTCTGGCCCCAGCAAAACTGAACCTGGGGACTGGTTCCCCGGTCACACAGACTTTAAAAGTCTTTCTCATCAAAACAAATTTTCCCAATTAAAAAATTACTCTGTTGCGGCCTATAATCCCACTGCCCACAGGGGATTGCTGAGTTTGGTTTGTGTTCCTCGGGGGTTTTCCTAGCCGTACGTTTTCACTCTGTCAATACAAAAAGGGTGATGGTAGGCTCCAGGGTGCCACTTAATCTTCCTCACTCGTAACCCGCCCTGCCCCCGTCCACGCCTAGCAGTGTGGTGCTCCACTGTGCAGGCGAGCATCGCTTTCAGTCAAGGCCTCGACAGACAGGTATGTGGGTTACTTCCAGTGTTTTGCTGTCACAAAGAACATAAAGAGGAATAACCTTTTATTCTTTCCTGTGTACATTTATGAGGTCTCTAAGTTCTGAGAAGTGTAAATGCTAAGTTTTAAAGGCTATGTATATTAAAACACCTGTTATTATATTATTATCTGTATTATAAAAAAATTAAAAAGTGTCTTGGCTACTCCCCTAGGCATCAGCCAAGTCCCTGTGAAAGCATCACGTGAGAACACTCCCTACTGAAGCGACTACTTATAAAACCAGTCCCTCCTTGCTTCCTAAGTACCCGAACAAGCATCTACCCTACTGACTCTGGTCTGGTCTTGTTAGTCTCCGACCACATTGCAAGCGTGTGGCAAATGACAAGAAAGAGGGAGGGGCTAGTCAAAAAGCTCGTTTGTTTTAAGACGGCTCTAGTAGCACTTAGTTGTCTTTAACTTCATTCAAAACAATTTTGTTATAGATTGTATTGTGACTGCTGTCAGATCAGCTTGCATTTAAAAAAAATCAAAACTGGTGAATTTTTGGGTAGCTATTTTAATTTTGAAGGTAAACACACAACTGAAATGCAAAAGATTTGTGCAGTGTATGGAGGTGCTGGGAATGACCGAATGTGTCAGAAGTGGTTTGTGACACTTCATGCTGGAGATTTCTCGCTGGATGATGCTCCATGGTCGGGCTGACCAGCTGAACTTGACAGCGATCAAATCAAGACATTAACTGAGAACAATCACCGTTATACCATGTGGGGAGACAGCTGACATGCTCGAAACACCCAAATCAATGAAGTTCTTGGTGAAAATGAAAAATGTGTCTTCTGTTTTATGAGAAAAACTAAATGGGCTTTTTGGCCAACCCAATATAATGAAAATTAATTGCAACAATTGCAAATCTTGTAAAAGACAGTGGATTTGATGAACTTTATAAACAATACTAGAAAAACTGCTCACATCTCAAGCAAAGCCATTGAAAAAGTGGACTGGCAGACTCAGTCCAGTTAACAATAAAAGGTAAGATGATAAAGTGATCACCAATTGATACTCACAAAAAAGAAAGATGTTATATCATGACTGGGGTCCTCAGGAAACAGGAAGCCCCTCAAATATTTTTGCAAAAATTACCCAAGATTATACTAGAAAAACGGGAAGGATATTGTAGGGTACCAACCATGGTTTCGCTTTCAAACCAAACACTTGATTTATTCTTTGTACATTGTAAGAATCTACTTGAAATTGAGTATACCTTTATAATTTTATTGTTTCCATGATAAAAGTCCCAATCAGACTTCCTCTCTCCCGCAGTCTCCACCACACACTATGAAGCTCTGGTCCCTAAGTTACGTGGGTTCCCTCTAGGGGAGCGTTTTGCTGAACGGCCCTCCGCTCCCAGAAGCTAGGCAGGTTGTACGCTCACGTCTAGTGTGTGAAGGCAAAACATTTCCTGCCACGGTCCGCTCCTTACAGGGGCTGACACATCACGTGACAACCGGCGCCTTTTCTTCTAGCCCTTTAAGTCGCTGAGAGGAGGAAGAAGAGCGCCTGTGCTCGGTTTGCCTTCTACCACTGCCATCATTCCCACTGCCAGCCAGGGACTGGACAGCGCAGGACAAAAACCCGCCGCCCAATCCACCCTGTGTCACCTGTCCGCCTTCCCAGGCCACTGAGGAAGGAACCACATCAACACAGACCCTAAAGACAGCTGTGAACTCTCGTGGCTTTTACACGCATACACGCACATGCACACCTAGTCAGTGACCTGAGAGAGAGAGAGAGAGAAACACTGATTTGTTGTTACACTAATTTACACATCCGTCGGATGATTCTTGTATGTCCCCGACCGGGGATCGAACCCGCATCCTTGGCTATCAGGACAATGGTCTACCAACTGCGTTACCCAGCCAGGGCTCTTGTGGACCTTTAAATCCTGTGATACAATCCAGTAGTTTTGAAGAATATTGTCAAGGGCCATAGACAAGAGTTATAAATTACATTTGCTTAGAAGTCTATAAACAATGTATCACATGTACAAACCCATCCTTCTCTCTGGCAACTTGAAAATAAAAATATACTTTCTGCAGATCATCTTGGAATGTCAAAGCTGAACAGAACCCAAACATCTACTTTAAAAAACTTCGTTTTACAAATGAGGGTTTGGAAATCCAGGCCAGGGGTCAGCAAATGTCTCCTGTGAAAAAGTAAACAGTTGAGACCTGCGGGCCACGTGGTCTCGGGTGCAGGTGCGCAGTTCTGTCACTGGAGCACAGGAAGCAGCCACAGACGGCACGGCAGCAAGTTGTGGTTGTGTTCTTTATTTGTGGGCACCGACATCTGAATTTTACACTGCTAGTTTTCACATGCTGTAAAAATACTGTTCGTATTTCAACCACTTAAAAAGGTAAAAACCATTTTTAGCGGCTGCACAAACAGGTGGCAGACTGGATGTGGCCCGTGGGCTGAGGTCTGCTGACCCCGCCCCAGGCCACTGACGCCGGGGGTAGCTGCACGGGGCCTGCTGCGCTCTGCCGTGTTCACTTGCCCATTAGCTGCAAAGACTCGGATCTGACTCACCATGAAGTGCACAATTGAGGAGCTCTGTAAGTGTTTTCTGAATTTTAGGAGTAATATTAAGACCTGTCAGAAACATATGCCAGGCCACAGTTGAAAGAACACTGATATAAAGCCATATTGAATATTAAGTTAAAATGACCAAAAGAAAAATAGAATAAAATTGAGAAACTCACTAAATTTGAAAAATAGCCTTTATTTCGACCAGTGGTACTGTATGACGTCCTGTATGGCATAACTGATCACAGCCAAGTTCACGAATACAAATAAAACAGCAGTTTCCCTCATTCTCTCTTCTGCTTTCTGTTCAGAGAAATCAGGAGACGGGAGCATGATTCTCAGAAACCAGGGAGCACTTCCTCAGGCGCCAGCTGAGTCCAGGCTCCCGGGAGCATTCGGCCCCCAACACACGGATGGTCACAACTGCAAAGACCTTTAGGAAAAAACACTCAGAGCAGTTCTGCAGGAAATCACACTAGAACTTACAACCCAGCCTGGCTGACGAAATCCATCTTGCGGAGGACTGTGAGGATTTGAACTGAGGATCAAGGAGATGACGCCTCTGCACTCATTTGCCTCCAAAGAGGGGAGAATCCCAGGTGTGGTGCGATCACCACCCGCCTGCCTCCTTCCTTCTTGCTCCAGGTGACCCGGTCCTACCCTGTCCCTCTGGAGTACATGAAGCACTGCACTGTGACAGAGAAATGGAAACACCTTGGCCCAAATACAAGACACTGTCACATGGCCAACACTGGAAGCGGCTTTCCACTTTCTCACTTCACAAAAGGTTTAAATATATGGGCCCTTATGTAGCACAAGAAGCCTGAAATTCAGAAAATTATGAAAACAACTCTTCTCCACCCCTGAGGATATTTCATCTTTATAAAGTTGAAAATACAAAATATTAAAATAATTTGCCCTTTCTCCCCATCAAAAGGAATCACATTCTCAAAGGATTCCTGCAATATACAAAATTCATTTCTCCCTAAACCAAGACCAAGAAGTCAATGTTAAGCTGCCGAGAAGACCCTTTTCCAAAGAAGGGTGGGAAAGACACCTCATTACTTTAAAAAAAAAATATAACCATCTTTAGATAAAAATAGCAAAAGGAGTTTCTGGCTTCATGAGCTTTTGAATTTTTCACTTTGATTTTCGACATTTCTTAGCATTGGTTATTGGGAGTGAATAGAACAACTTGTCACCCGAAGTCTGAGATACTCCTGGGAAAAGCCCTATCTTTCCCACGATGGCTCCCAAAAAGAGTTTGTTAAAAACCAGATGGCAAGAAAGAAAATGCTATACATCCATCTGTTCCATTTCTTCACAACTTTCACATCAAAAGCACCTGGATGATCGATTGTGTTCAACACAAAATAGCACTGGGGGCTGAGCGAAGCCGTGTCACCCGCCCACGGCATCAGCCACGGTGGCGTGGGTTCTCAACTACCCAAGGAGTCTTCACTGGCAAACCTGCCCGGCACCAGGGCCTCCCGAAAAAAACAGGACAAGGAGCTGTGCATGCCCAAACAGCAAGACGTGCAAAACACATCGTCACTCTGCTAGCGAGGAGGAGTGCACAGGAAGTTCACGGACAGCAAGGACCGGCTTCTGGCTACTGGGGTCCAATACTCAAGCAACCTCTGCACTGAAGGTGGGGTAATACTGCAGAGAAATGGCAACAACACCTGGGGGGTGAGGGGAGAGAGAAGCACTACACGCATGCTCACACATGCACACACGGTTCCTCTGAAGGCTCCCTGTCTCACAAGTGGCCATCCCACAAGCTGACTGCGTGCGTGGCTCAAAACTTTATCTGCTGCGCTTTCTTACTATATACACTCTCTTCTCTTAAGGCACAAACATATTAAGTTTCAGATACACCTGCTGAGTTGAGACTCATACAAAGCAAATTCATCTTAGACTAGTGCACAGAAGCCAGTTGGTCCTTTTCCGCTGTATGCATCGCTGAGGAACGACTTCGGGTCTGAAGCAGCGAGAGGTGTCCGCCTTCTCTGTGCTACCGTGGTCAAGGTGACCCCCCACCACCAAGGTGGGGCTATAGGAGAGGCCAAAACGGTAACTGCATGACTGGGATCGGGGATGTTTACTGTTTTTTACTTTGCATTTAACAAACCCTAACACGATGGCAGCTCTTGCCGGCCCGAGCTGACTCTCACAAAGAAGCGCAAGCAGAGGCTGTCACGGAGCATGTCACCCACGTAAAGTCACTGTGACCATAGTTTGCTCATATTATCTTTCCCTCCCACACAGACACACACACACACACACACTAACACACATGCGTGCACACGCACACACACCCCTCTTCCACCATGGGGGAGATCTTTGCAACAAGAGGCACTTGAATGAGATTTGGAGAGTTCCCGTGAAAAGGCCTTCCCCTCACAGTGAAGTGGGATCAAGAGAACAGAAGCCAGGTGGTCAGGACTCCATCTCTTCTTGGTCGAGGGGTGGAGGCACGAAGCTGACCACTTCATCGTAGGTCAGGCCTAGAAATTGGGAAGGAAAAGCAGGATGTGAGGGTTTAGACTATTCTCTGTGACAAGCACCCTAACTTCTAAGCTCGAGACCCTTCCTCCCTGCCCACGCTAGTGCTTCGATGGGCGACTTCAAGTACCTACTCGTTCACTGCTTGTGTGCGATATCCTAATGGATCATGTGATTACACAGAAGGTCAAGGATACATATAAAAAACCCATTTTTTCTTGTTTCTTTCATCACTCAGAGCCTCCTCTTTAAAGCCCAGGAATAACAACAATCCCATGAGCTACAGCAACAGATAATCTTGGCTTTGGGGATTTACCTGGAGTTCTGAATTTGTGTTTTATGGAAAGATGCGAAGTTGAACACAGGAGACACACATTCCATTCCTGGCTGTGTCCCTAACTAGATCTAAGATAACAGGTAAGATATAAACTCTTGGCCCCAACTGTATCAACTGTAAAACTGTAAAAATGCCCTTTCTCCTACTCATCTCAGAGTTGTAAAGAAGAAGGTTCTGAGAACGTCAAAGAGCTGGGCGGATGTGAGGGGCTGTGTGCAAAATGAGATGAGAAAGGAGACCTCAAAACTCCAGAGCGCATCACCATCTACAAGGTCCCGACTGAGCGGCACATTCACTCGGCATGAGAGACCCTGACTACAAGTTTTGACAAGTTGGCTATAGCTAGAAATTTTGTTTTTCCCACAGTGCCTGGCTAGTGGCTCACCTAGGAAAGATTTCCAAACCTAACTTCTCAAAGGTAACACTGCCTTTATGACTTACTTTTCCATTCATCTATGAGGAGGTCCCGGCTCTCAAAGGACTGATCGTAAGGGTCGGCCACAGGCTCATCATCAGGGTCGTGGTACTGCGCGAAGTAGGCGTGCGCAAGGGCTTGGGCTGCTGTGATTCTCTTGTCCGAGTCCAACACCAGCATCTTCTCCAGCAAGTCGACAGCTATCAGCACCACAAATGGGAAGGAAGGAGTAAGAGTTTTTATTTTTAATGTGCTACCACAAAATACGCCATATTAAGCAGACACAGTTTTCACCCTTCAAACCCAAAGAATTCTCCTCCAAAGCATCAGCTCTAGGACATATTATCACACATGTCTAGGACATATGTGCATGTGTATGTGTGTGTTGGGATGTGTTTTGTATTATTTTTAAAGAATACATTACTGAAGGGGGGTTTTTTTGAAGAATTTTTTTAAAGTAACTGGGATTCTGCTTGAACAACCTTTCGTGGAACGTCCCTGTCAAATCGTTGCCTCTGTAGTCCGACTGTGTACAGATGAAAGCCTGTAGCTACAGTGGTCTGGAAGAGGTGAGCAGGGCCAGTCCTTGATTTTCACTGTCTTTGTCGTCTTTCCTTTTTACTTACTAACATCAGGCAAAGGCATATTCACCAAATGGGTCTTTAAACGGACAAACTGAGGTTTTCACGTGGGTATGTGGGTGACAAACCTGGTATTTGCATGAAATTTTCACTATGAAAAATGTCAATATAAAAACAATACAGTGGATACTGATATACTGACCACCCACATCCAACAATTAACATTTAGTGTTTCTCTATTTTTTGTTAAACCATTTTAATATTACAGATGTGATACCCCTAAATATTTCAGCATAAAGACATCTTCCTGTAGAATTATAAAACTGTTATCACATCTGACAATAACTCCCAAATATTATCTAAAATCCAGTTCAAGTTAAAATTTCTCCCTTTATCACAAAGTTGTCATTTACACCTTCTTTGTTCAAACCAAGTCCCAATGAAGAAGAGTCATACATTGCATTTGATTGGGTTTCTTTAGTTTCTCTGAATCTAGAACAATTCTCCCCACTTTCCCTATTCTGACCTCAAGAGACAGTCAGTCCAGTCATCTTGAGACTACCCATCATGCATCTGTACCCTTGCTTTCCTCTACCCCTTGTATTTCTTGAACACCATTTAGATCCAAAATTTGTTAAAATTGGCTTGAACATTTTTGGCACGAGTATTTCATAGGACTGTGTACTTGACGGAGCATTAGGCCGTCTGTCCCATTACGAATGATGCTCCATTTGACCACAGAGTTGTTTCTTTGTTGCCCTGAGCAAAGAATCCACATGATACTTAGAAACCACACGAATATCCTTTCACTTAAGAAAAATCTACTGATTTTTCTTCACAGCAATTATTTCATCAGGGGTCACAGAATGGCGTTTTTTTTACTTCTTTCACATGGGGGTGTTTTGAGTTTCAGGTCGGTGCAGGGCAACAGGACAAACAATGCCATGGCTGCAGGAATCACCGGATGAAACCAGGATTTTATTTATTTGTGTTTGTTTATTAGAGAGGAAGGGGGAGAGACAGGGAGACAAACACCAACGTGCGGTTGCCTCTTGCGCACCCCCTACTGGGGACCTGGCCTGCAACCCAGGCATGTGCCCTGACTGGGAATCGAACTGGAGACCTTTTGGTTCACAGGCCCGTGCTCAATCCACTGAGCCACAGCAGCCAGGGCTGAAACCAGGCTTTTGAGGCTTTGCAAATCATTGATGATTCCTTATCTGAGAAGGGGGCAGGCGGGGGACCAAAGAGGAGCACACACTCCCTTGCAGACCTACTGCGGTGCACACTGGAGGTCCTACAGCCTGAGTTCCAGAGTCATCCAAAGAAACGGGGTTTTCAAAGGGAAACAGAAACAAGGGGGTGTCACGAGTCGCCTCGAGTTTGCAAGTTTATTATACTTTACAGCCCTGGGGGAAATGCCTAGATTATATTCTTCTCTTCTTAGAAAAAAATAAGCTTTATCAGCTTAGTTGGAATCATATGGTCTTTGCCACCCCTAGGGAAAAACCTCCCATGTCCTTAAAACCAATCCCTTGATAAGGAATAAGGTCAGGGGTAAGAAGGAGATTCCTCCGACATCTTGACAGACACACGCACACACGCTACACGGAAGGGCGAGCTGGGTTTCAATTCCCGTGTTGAGAGCAATGTGAAACCCGGGCAGGGCCGCCCGCCAGGCAGATGCCAACATTTACATCGGTGTGGTCCTCCCCAGTTAACACGCAGGGCACGAGCTCGCGGTCGGAAGGCAGTCTGCGAGGTCTACGCGGCACCGCCTGGGCCCCTTTAAACTCCGAGAGCTGGGGGCCTAGCCCAGACGGCCTAATGCCTCCACTCGACTCCCCTGCCGTCTGTTTCTGAGTGGTATCCAGTTCTTTTGAATGTTTCGATGTCATAATTCCAGAGGAGACACCTATCAGGATGGATGTGACCTAAATAAGCTGCTGGGACGCACCCCCTGCCCTTCCCGGCCCAGGAAAAACAGGTAAGCAGATCTAGTGAGCTAGCAGGAAGTCCGACAGCGAGCATCGCCATGTCTAAGCCACGAGCTGAGATGGTGAGAAAGAGTTCGGACCGAGTGACGGACGAGAGCATCACCAGCACACACATCACCTCCCAAATTCCTGGAGCACTTGCGACTCAAGAGAGCTTCACGCAGACCCTTGGATTAGACAACACCGCGTCAATAAATCACACGAAGCCAGTGCACGCAGAGCAGGGCAGGTGCAACCCCAAACCGACCCGGGAAGACCCCTGTGCACGATGAGCTTGTGACCTCATTCTTGGAAGCGAGAGGTGACACACCTTCCATCTCCAGGGCTGACGGGAACTCGTCCAGAACTGCGCAACACTCCACAGAGCTCGAGCGTCTGTGCTGGTGTAAGAATTATCACAGTGACACTGATACGCCTGTCAACAATCACGGTGGATGAAGTACCCAGCGGGAACACCACTTAGCCTGCACGCCAACCTCTGAAGAGGTCCTCGTGGGTGCCAGCCTCCAAGGGATAACCTGAGCCTGAAGCGCAGCTGCTGGGACGCTCGAGCAGATGGATGGCCCACTTACACAACTGCAGGCAAGTGAGGAGGCGAGGGTGCTGTCATCACAGCCTCACTGCGCCCCTCCTGGCAGAGGCGGGTCCCGGCCTTGATTTCTCTGCGTCTGCCTCTGACCACTGTGCCCTCCAGAGCCAGGGCATTGGAGCCCCAGACAGTGCCACTTTCGGGGGACAGCTGAAGCACACATCAGCCCCCAGCTTTAAGGGAGAAAGCAGCCCCTTCTTTAGCCAAGACGGCATGCACCCTGCAGCTGCCGTGCCACATCTTTGCCAAGAATCCTGGAAGTGATGGTGGCAGGAATATGCCTGAGGTGGCAAACTGGCTCCACCAGTTGGACTGGTTAAGTGTCAGAGGGGCAGGAGGAGGAGAGAGGAAGGGAAAGCACACACACAGGACGACACGTCCCGGAAGTGACAGGCAGAGCAGGGCCCACTGCAGGAGCTCCCGGCGGCCCGCTAACACCGGCTGGGCTTCACCTGCTCTTATCCTCAGCTGGGTAAGAAACGACAGCGGTTGGGAGCAAGTCACAGGCTGCAAACCCCTAACTTAGGTCACAGCCAATTTAATATCCATGACGTGAGGACACAGTCAACTTACCCAAGGGATTGGCACCAATAAAAACGTTTGCGAAGTTCATCTTCGGCATCTGGGTCAAAGACTGAATGTAGTTTCTTGCCTGTGAAAACAAAGGGTTTTCAAAGTGGCTTTTTGTTCAGTCATGTTACTGCCCTCGAAGCGCCTCGGTCCTGCCAAGGACCGACTATGAACTGACAGAGTCTGCAGGCTTCACCGTTTCCGACGGTCTCTGATGCTCCCTAGAGACCTCCCTCTCACTGCCATCCTGACTTCCTCATTTACGGTCATCATCTTTATTTACATCCCTGCTGTAGCTCAGTCCTACTTCAAGTGGACGCGAATGCTCACCAGTTAAGCTTCCTTCCATTAGCTTTCTGATCTCAGGATCAGAAGTTTAAAAAAGGAGGCCAAGGTAGCTCAGAAGTCTCCCTCTCTGAGACAGGACCTCCTAAAAGCTAAAACTGGCGTCGGAACTGGATTCCTAAAGAAGGCCAGGACTGGCAGCCTTTCAACGGTGCTGGTCTCAGTGCCTCTGAAGGATCAACATCAAACCGTGCTAACAAAGTAATCTTGGTAAGAAGAAAGCAAACGGAAGCTGAGTATATTATCCTAAGAGGCTCACACACATGTGAAAAGTACTAAACCAGTAAGTGGATTTTAAGTTCCATGGCCCAGGCAGAAGTCCTTCTCCACCACTTGAAAACTACACCTCAGGCCAGTCTCAGGTCACCTATCAATGGCCTCATCCGCAAAACGTCAGTATCAGTATTTGGCCTAATCTTCCAGTGGTTGTGCTACTCACGCAAGATGAAAGTCATAAGAGAGCTTCACACTAAAAACCTGACACGAACGACATTTACATTCTGTATTGCCACTGGAGCTGTTCTAAGTTTGGTCCCTGGGGCGGGACAGGCTTGAATTTGAATCTTGATGCTCATACTCTGGGCAAGTTACATATTCTCTTTCAGTCTCGAGTAACTCATCTGTAGAGGGGAGTAAGGAGAGCGCCCAGGTGGCGGTGCTGAGCGAGGACTCACGGGAACAGACCAGCACTACTCGGCACTGCCCTTGGTCCTGGTGGGAGCTCACGGAACCTGAGCTGCTACCACTGACCGAGGCCGTCAGAGGGAAGGAAACCTGCTCTCAATTCCTCAGGATGTTCCAACTTCCCAATTTCTGAGCTTCTTTCAAAGACTGACAGCTCTAATCAAGGCAAAACCAAAAACTGGTCTTGAGAATAATCACATAAACACAAATGTAACTCATAAATGTGTCTCTCAAATATTAGGTATTAAACTATATGGACGACCTCCCTTGTTTCAATGAAGAAATCCCACTGTCAGTCCATCTGAGTAGTTGAGATACAACTTCTTTGAATCTACCTTAACCACCCCCTTAAGATTCCTCAGCAGGAAAGGCACTCCTCCCACACAGCCGCAGACGAGGTTAGAAGTTGTTCTGGTTGCTAGGGCAACTTCACCTTCTTCTCATTATACCTGCAGCGAGCAGGCGAGACCCGCTTTCAAAAGCAGCTGAGAATCTTTCCTTTGAAAACAGAGTTCTAGGAACTGAATGTCTGCATGGCTACACTCCCTGCTCGAGCAGATATAGAAGAGGCTGAAGGGAAAAGAGAGGTGGGGAAGAGCCCTGGCACGCAGAGAACAGCCACCCCTCTCACAAGGCAAACATGACTGGTAAGAGGGCCGAGCACGGCTGCAGGGGACGCAGGGACGCAGCACAGGGCCGCTGCAGTGGCAGCCTGGAACCCAGACCGACTGAAGGCCCCTTAGAAAAAAGTGCCCAGTCGTCTCTGATGATAACCGGAGTCAGATTACACAGTTAAGAACTGGTTAAAAAAAAAGAATTGGTAAAAAACCCTACACACAGGTATTCATAGTTATTCTATATTATTTATGTATTCTTTTAAATATAGCACTTATTTGTGGTGGCATAGTTGAAGTTTTTTTAATAGAATAATCCTCTTTTGCTCATTAAAAAAAATGATAAATAGGAAGCGTGCTAATGCCTTCAGTTAGCAGCCCCTCCGGCTGAAAGCCATCGGATGGAAGCGTAACCTAATCGCAGGCATGGATCCTGGGAAAACACAGACTCTTGAGCACTAAATTCATAAAACCCAAATGTAAAAGTAACACCATCCCTACGGACCAGTCCGTAACTTGTACTCTCAGTCCACAGGACTGGACGACATTTCATCCCAAACGTCAACATCTCGCAACAGCGACCGGCAGCCGTCCCCCCAGCAGCCCTCAAGGCACATGCAGGCACTCAGTGGCACTAAGCACTGGGCTGGTTACACGGTGGCAATAAAACGCGACGTGGCCTTCTGAGTGACACGTCCCTGTGCATTCTACGGGCTCTCACCTCATGGCTCGGCATCCTGTTAATGAGGTAAGCAGGGGGTGTCCCCGTCAGGCGCATTATCTGCTGAAGCTGGTTAATATCTTAGGTGCCTAGTCAAGGGCACTGTTAAACATCCAGTGCGGAAAAATAACTTGTAACGCAAGTTTTAAAAAGGCCAGAAGCCACCCCAAACAAACAAAAAACCTACTCCCCACCCACCCCGCCCACTCCAGGCAGAGCCCAAGGCTGCACAGTAAAGCATGCTTCTGTGAATGCCCTGAGAATTATTAGGCCTGTAGCCAGTGCCTGGCTGTGCAGACAAGACGTTTTCTGTGGTTTTAGCATCTGTAACATTGAGTGCTTTAGGCTTCTTGGAAAGAGACTGCCCCTCCATCCAGGATGCCAGCCAGAGAACTGTTTTCCAGTACTAATGGCCAGAACCTGCTTGCGGGCAGGTGAATGGGTTCCTTCAGAAAATACTGACTCAACTCGGGAAAAAAGAATATATGCAATATATCCATTTAAGGGAGAGGTTAAATTTCTGTGGCACAGGTTCTGGTGATTCTCCAAGGCACCACCCCCCCAGATATGGGTGGGTGTATGGGCTGCAATGTCAAGTTTCAAAGACATTAGTAGCGGTACATGTCAAATCATGCCACAAACACACAAGTACGTGAAGAAAGGGAACCTGGGGGGTGGGTGGTTAGAAGCTAATGGAAAAGACAGAAGAGAAGTCACAGGCTGCATGCCACAAGGTTCCTCCCAGTCTCTTCAACAGGTGACCACACCGACTTCACCTAACAAACAGCTGGGACAAAGCTTGCAAAACACTGCAATTTCTCGGCAGAGGCAAAACCATGCGGTCTTCCATATGAACAAGCACATGTCTAAACTGTCCTGCAAACTTCTTGCAGCTGTGCCATCGGTTTTAACACAGTTCCCCCTTCCCTCAACATACTATGAGAACTGTTAGTTTATCATGTGTTTCTATCAAAGCAGAAGGAATGGGACTTTAAAATTCCTCAACACAATCCAACAAAAACCGTGTTATATTCGCTTTCCTGTTAACTACTGACGCCCTCCTCTGGTGGCAGCATTGTCTTCCACAAGCGCCCTGGCCAAGTGACTGCATTTCTCCGTGGCTTCCCGTAGTAATTTTCCCACTTTAGCTCATCGCCCGAACGCGGGTTCCCCGGGGTCAGATTCCTGCAAGCACACGTGCAAGGCTGGCCGCTGGGACAGAGCCGGCCGGCCCTGCCTCCTGTGCTCCCCGTGCGCACCGCCGGCATGTTCAAAAGGTGACACCACATTCTTTTCACATTCTCACAACGAAGTTTGGATTTATCTCTAAACAAATTACATAACAAGCAGTACTTGGCATGCCCAGAGAAACTACAGAGGGTGCCAGTGAAGTAAACCTGCAACAGTAGAACACCAGCTGGGCTGGACAATGTAGGAGCCCTGCTCGCTCGCTCGCTCTCTTTCCCTCCCCCTCTCTCTCTCTGTCCTTTCCTGTGAATAATACACGGTGGGGCAGAAGGAAGTTTACAGATGTTCATCCGAGAAATAGTACAATAATTAATAAATAACAATAATAAAACAGTGTTTCACACACTCGTAACTGTAAGCCTCTATTCGCCCCACCCTGTGCTTGGCCTGTACATTTTCCGCTCGTCTCCTTCAGTCTAACAGGTTATCACATCGCCTTCTTGTTGGGAGTTAGAAAAAATAAATTTCTGGAGAAAAATATGAGAGTGATTCAGTAAAAGGGCTTTTTTTCCCCTTAATATGATTTGTTTTTTGTTCTTTCACTAATTACTATAGGTACAGGGTCACCAACCAAAAAAATTCTATTCCCTTAGCCATCAGTCACAACCTATTTATCCCCTTTCTCACGGCACGTCTTAACTTGTTCTCCATCAGCCCACCTGTTACTGCAGCCTCTCCATCAGAATGTCCTGCTCTTTACTCACTGAATTTCTACACTATTTCACTACTTTTCAGGAGTAACAGAAATAGCTATTGTCGTTCTGTTTACTACATTCCTTCCATAGTAAATTTTTCTTTTGATTTTTAACATATTTAAACAATTTTACTCACCTGGCTGTGTTATTTACATGTCATGTGCTTTTAAAATAAACTGCTACTTGGGCAGCATTACTAACATCAAATTAATCCTGCCTACCTTCTTGAATGTTTAAAATTACTTATACCCACTTGTCATAACCGTGTAGGAAAACAAACAAACCTTTCTTATTCCTATACTCAGTACGATATTATCTGAGTGAGTTCCAAATTCTGGTACTCAATTTTATTATGCCAGCTTCACACCAGAGCTTTGTAATGTATAATGCGTCCTATTTTGCTAAAAAGAAAGACATCTCAATATTAGGTCAGGCACTTGATGGTGTTTCTTTCTGAAAAATAAATGGTGGATTAATAACAGGTAAACACTATTTTACCCCTATCTCTTCTTGTAGGAATTCTTGCAACCAACAGCACATACATCTAGGGCAGATGGTTGGGAGTGGGAGGGGGAACGGAGGAGACGCTAGTAGGCATCCCCAGGGAGGGAATGAATCTGCTATCTTAGTCTCGTTAGCACTATTCACTAGTAAACCCACTTCTCACCCCTACTCCCCTACCCTCATGTCCTATTAGCCAATCGTTCTAAGCAAAGGCATTTAAAACAAAAAGCACTATCTTCTCTAAGCATCTTCTCATAGCTTCTTTTGATCACCCCAATACAGCTTCTACTACATTTCGTGAAGCAAAAGCCACCCCTCCTTCAGGCTGCCGCTGTGGCCGGGCAATGACTTTCAAAACAGTGTGCCAGCACATGAGACTGAGGTTCAGCTAAGTTATCAGGACATCTGGGATCGACGCTCAGCTCTGCCAAGTGACTCAGTGCATGACTCAGGCTGCCACAGCCTTTCTGTGCCTTTGCTTCCTCATCCTAAATGAGTAAATAAAACAAAGTAAAATAGGGCCGGTACATTCCCTTACATCCTCCGAGTGGAAATTCATAAATTCCCTGGGCTTTGTGGTCCTTTTAAGGAATGCACCAGACACATACCAGATGCAATTCTTTTTTTTCCTTTTTTTTTTTTCACAGGGAGATGAGGAACCATTCAAACTCACCTGCTCAAGCCTGCCTCAAGCTACCCAGCAGTCTTCCCAACTGGGTAAAGGGACCCCGTCAGGCAGAAATGCTGGGAAGAGAACCCAGGAAGGCACCATTGACGGTTGGCTCCACAGCTCTTTCTCCCTTTCATCCAACTGCCTGGCAGCAGACAGAGGGGAAAAGGGAGAAAGGCTGGGCTTTCATGATTTCTCTCACATCTCCTGCCCAAGAAAATGACCAACAGCAGGAAATCACAGCCAAAGGAAGCCCGAGTCGCGTTCCCACGGCTCCTCTGTAAATGCCTGCGTAGAGGCAGGAAAGCATTCGCCCAAGCTTTTCCTTGGGTTATTAAAACTTGTAATTGTCGGCAGACTGGGGGAGGAAGGGTTTAGAACCCTCCTCCGGTGGCTCTCAGAAGTGGGACGTAACCTCTGCTGGTCTGGAGATGGGGCAGAGAGGCGCCTGTTTGAACAGACACTTCACCCGAGCTGTGCAGGCGGTCTATTCTAGAACAACAGAAAGCAAGGAGCGGCTGGCAAAGGGCAACAGTGCACACAATGCACCTTCACCCTTTTAGTGCTGAACTAGACCCCTGCATGGTGACCCTCATGCTCTGGGAACACACACTGACCGAACAGTGGAAAGAGCCCTGGAGTACACGTGAGACTTCTGAAAAGATGAAGTCAGGGCTGGAAAACAGAGACCTAAATTTTCCATTAACCTCTTGGAATGAATGAGAATCTCCCGTCTCATTTACTACTAGGATACTACAACCCAGTACAGGCCCCCATGATCTAAGTACATACCCGGGCAGAAGGAGACACACTCATGCATGTGACCCGGTGAGTGCGTGTGTGTGTGCGCGCACACACACACAGAGCTCATCCTGGAAGTCAGCACACTAAGGGTGCACGTGCTTAGAAACACCCGGGTCACGGTGCGGATCGTGGAAGGCAAGTGGCAGAAGCTCCCAACAGGGCAGATAATTACAATCAAAGCATCAACTCACAGACTCTGAGGAGATTTTCTTCAAAAGATCAGCCCCTGGGGTTCCAACGAGTCTTAAAATGAGCTTCAACTGATCAATATCTAATGGTGGACTATAAAGGAAAATGTTGGGACAAAATAAAAATGAAAAACAACAAATAAAACAAAACAAAAACAAACACACAAAATACCCCAATAACAAAAATTAAAAACCCAAACTAAGCCAAAGTGGTGACTTCCTCTAGGCAAGGCTTCCGCAGGATGGTCGTGTCAGGCCGCACGCCCCTCCTGTCCAAAGGTTCAAAATGCCGCTGCACACACCTATCTCACACTCACGTGTGTGCCTGTCAGCACCCCTATCGGTGAAGCGAAGCACACTAGCCGGATACTCAGCAGACAGCGACAGCAGGGAAAACCCAGGGGCCTGCTCAGTCCACACCTACCTCCTCACCTTCCACCAAAGCACCAGTAGCCAGGTAAGCCGAGAGGAGTGGTAAGCAGAGTGTACAGGTGAGAAAGCAGCAGCAGAGCACAGGAGCCAGGGACATACAAACCTACCTGTACACATTCCGGCGAGGACGCCTGACCCACGGAGCTTGGAATATGGTAGGGGCCCCTGTGGGTCCCTGAGCCTAACCACTGAGCTTCCTCTAGAACACCTCTGCCCTGCACTGGCCACAGCAGGCAGAGACCTGGTGAGTGACAAACCAGCAGAGGGCCCCACACCCCACTGCATCTGACCTTCAGAAGTGCCCTAAGGAAGCAGGACACAGGAGGTTTCAACCTTACAAATGGGTTAGCAGACCTCACGCACCCCAAAGGCTCTAAAGAACAGACCGCAAGGCCCAGACCTTCATTCTGGTACCCAGTCTTCCAAGTACACCCAGAAAGTATGTGTACGTGTCAGCGAGAAGACAAAAACTTCCGTTTGCCCTTACTGCTTTTAGCCTTGCCTAAAAAGAAAGTTAAAAAGAAGAGGGAAAAACCTTCTAAAATAGCTTTTAGTAACCTCTGTGAAAATCTGACTAGTTTACCCACATCCACACTGGCATTTGAGGGAAAAGGAGGGTGGGGGATGACTGCCTCCGAACACCTGCCTCATGGTGGGCACTCGGAATGTCTGGGGAGAAGGCGGAGCAGGATGGAGAGGGAGGTGGAAGAAAGTATCTCCTCTCTTGGATATACAGATAAAGGCATTACAGTGGGACTTAAACATAATGGCCCCTGCGAGTCGCAGCTGCCTAAGTTACAGGAATTACTTGTGCAATAGCATCCCCGGTGTCTCGCCCTGTTCTTTTTTTTTTTTCTTCCCCAGATATGAAACTGGCTTAAGTGGAAGAAAATTCTAGACAGGAGTCAGCAAACCCCAACCTGTTTTGAAAATAATGTTTTGCTGGAAGACAGCCACGTCCATTCGTCTATGTATGGTCCACAACGGCCTTCGCCCGACACCGCAGAGCTGAGCAGTCACAACAGACACCACAGGGTCCCCGAAGCCTAAACTATTTGCCGACTGGCCCTTTAAGAAAAGGTTTGCAGGACCCCGTCCTAGACCAAAACGACTTGAGTTCTAGAAATTATGAACAAGTCCGCCCACACAAGTTATTTCTGAATTAAGAATAGAGAATGTGGTCATCTGCAAACAGCGAAACTCAAGATGTTCTGGAGGTTAATGTTTCAATATTTATTTCTTATCTTACTTGATGGTGTTGATGGGGAAAAAATTTAAAGTATACATTAATGGGACATAGCAGAGAAGGGTAGTTGCCGCGTTGCTCTAAAATAATCTAACTACATTACAACAGAATTTAATACAGAATCCTTTCTGGTCACTTAAAATACCTCAGTTTGCAAACATTTAGTTCACTCACACTCTTCAGAAATAAATTTAACTGAGCACCTATCCCACAAGATAAAGTATACTGCATATGAAAATCTAGACTACCTCAACTCTCCAGCGGGTAGTTTTATAAACCAATCTCTAGAAATAATGTTGAGACTGGCAGTCTGTCTAAGAGTCTTCTGACTACTAAAATTGTGAGTGAGGCTCCATGCTCCGGGATGGAGACAGAAGACTGGACTGTGAGTTTCTCAACTGCCCTCACTTCACCCCAACATACCTGGAGAGCAGGCCGTTCCCACCAGTCCTGGTAGCTCACGACCACAATGAGGTGGGGACCCTATGTCTTTTCCCCACTTCTGCCAGGATGGACAGTCTCAGGCCTGCAGAATAAAGCCCCAGTTCCTGGCCCTTCGCGACTTGGCAGCAGGCGTCTCTTCTGAGTCTGCCTCAGCCTATCACTCCTCAACGCACACAAGGCTTAGATTCACAACAAACATTCCAGGCACTTCTAAGCTTCCAACTTTTTACTGACCCAAGTCGTAAACAGGCATACCCTCCCTTTCCCCCAGACCAAGGCCTTTCTCTTGTTATTTACTCTTCAAAGCCTGCTCAAACCACAACTCTGCCATAGAGTATTCCTGGTTGTCCCGAGTTTGAATCAGCCATGCTTCCCCTCAGTAACCTGTTTAAACCTCCGTCAGAGTATCTTTGGTCACTCTGTCTTGTTTCATAGTCAGAGTGGACATTTGTCCAAGGAACTCCTGTAACACACCTTCCCGAGAACGATCATTCTGGTTCGGGGGACAGGCACTACTTATCCCCAGCACCTTCCACAGAGCGGCTCAGTAAACACTGCTTAACTGGCAAAACTTTCTGTAATATGCTTTCCAAACCACCCCTCTGCCTTGCCTTCAAAGTCTAGAAGACCCAGACTCTGTGAAAAGTCCATATATAAAAGTCAAGGAAACCTGCACCATGTAATGTTGCAAGTCCTCCAACACTCCACCTGAAGTGTTTACACCACGCAGAGCACACAAATATTGTGCCATCAGTGTGTGAGGGCCACGGACAAAGGCAGCTGGTAGAGAGTGCCAGCCAGTATTAGGAGCTTAGTCAACACACAATGCAAATGAAAATCGACTGAGAAGCTAAAAGCACTTGCGCGGAGGAAGTGAAAGCATGCAAACCTCAGAAGACATCACCACAGGCTCTCCAAGAGCTGGCAAATCCACTGAAATACAGGTCAGTCTTCCCACAGGGCCAGCTACCGTAAGGCCACTACTGTTTGTCCAGGCAGTTAAGGCCAGAAGGAGCTTCCAGTAGCTATGTAAGCAAAGCAAAGCAAAATTTACCACATATGACAATTAGTTATTTTCACAGCAAGCCATCCTTCATAACAGGTTTAACGCCCTTTCCCCCTACATTGGTGTTATTTTCACTGTTAAAAATGTTTTAATTATAACGATCACGATGTCAAAATTTAAATCATAAATCTGGTGACACTTCCTAAAACGATGACTTCGGCCTCTGATTCCTCTTTAGATTAGGTCCTCAGGATGTAGCCAAAGTAAAAGGAAGCCAGAAGGGAATAGGTGAGGGAAAACCTTAGGGCACAGGAGAAACTGGAGGGAAAGTCAGAGGGATATCCTAGCCATCTCTAAGTGTTCTAGGCACCTTCTAGAAAGCCTCCACAGGCTGGAAATTGAAGATGACTAAAAGGTCTAGTTGCAGGGCCCACCTGCAACTACTACTGTTCGTGGGCAGTGGCTTTCAATTAAAAAATAAAATCCCTGTGGGGCAAAGCCAGGACACCAGTCTCTGGAGGGTAGGACATCCTCCTGGGGTCAAAAAGGCTGCACCAGGATGAGACTTAGCCTACTTGCTTGTCTTCTTGGTCATCGAAACAGTCATCTGCACTGTCGTGCCAAGAAAATTTCCTAAGGTCCTCCAGGTTTGTGAACAAACCTGAGAATCCTGGCGTTTTCTGGAAAAATACATAAATTAGAGAAGGGAGGGCAAATAACAACCTAATAAAATACAGTCGAACCTTGGTTCTCAAAGATCTCCCATATTAAACAACTTGGTTCTCAACCACGGTGCTCACGAAAGTCTCGGTCATCGAACAAAACTTCGGCTCTCGACTGACAACCCTGCCACGCTGCCACCGCTGCGTGTCTCCCAGGCAACAAAGGAGATTCTTTCCTGAACAAATCTCTTTTCCAACAGGCTTCCAGAACAATTTAAGTTCAAGAACCAAGGTTCCACTGTATTTTTCTCCTTCAACCTTCGTTAGGACACTTGGCTTTTAGTGTCTGAAGTGGGACTGCTTTGGAAAAATGAGAGCAAAACCCTGACTGGTGTGGCCCCGTGGCTTGGGCATTGTCCCACAAATGGAAAGGTTGCCAGTTTGACTCTTGGTCAGGGCGCATGGCACAGGCCTGGGTTGTGGGCCAGAAGCCAGGTTGTGGGCCAGGAGCCCAGTTATGGACGGGCGAAAGGCGACCGATCCATATTTCTCTCCCTCTCTTTCTCCTCGCCTTCCCTTCTCTCTAAAAATAAACAAAATCTTAAAAATGAGAGCGAATACTTGAAATCAATGTCTGGAAGTGAGGGGCAGATGTGACAGGAGGAGACACCAGCAGTTTCGGCTCCACGGACAAGGCTTTATCTCACAATCTGCGTCATGTGAACGTCACACGAACACCTGCGTCATAGGTGTTATTATTCTGTCTTTTTTATGTCCTAAGTATTTCATAAAATATTTGAAAAAATCAGAGGAGGAAACAATTCAGCAGAATTAAGGAGTAAATTTAATACACTATGGAAATCCATGGAGCAGGGCAGCAAGCTGATGGCAAGTGGGTCATAACTCAACAGTTAATGTCTTAAGAGCACCATTTCCATTAAAATACAAGGAGAAAAAAAGGTTTACACATGAAGGGAAGTCATCTGATTACCCAGGAAAGGAAAATAACAGTAAACAGAGGCTGTGACCTCTGGAAGAGGAAACGGTATTTGATGTGTAACAGGGCTGCAAAAGCCTTTTCTCTCTTCCTCAGGCTGGCGACTGTTAGGTGTTAGTAATATCATTTCTAACTGGCTCACTCTTTTCAAAGCCAAGGGCTGTTCACAGTAAGTTACTGCACTTGAGGAGACAATCCGGATCCTCACTCCCTCCTAAGCTTCTGTCCCCTGTGCGCACTTGACGTGCCCAGTCAACCAGACTTCCAGGGAAGGGCTGCATTCTTTACAAAACTCACGACTCTACTTTGAGTTCACTGGAAGGGTTCTGCCAAGTCACAAACGAGGAAACTTTCTAACCTAACTATATATATAATTAGCCTCAAGATAAAAATTAGTATTACTTATGTCTTTAGGGGAACTCCAGGAATTATTAACCAGTTCCAGAGGAATCTCTAAAGAAAAAAACTAATCACAAAAAAATGAAAAGGAAAAATAGAAAGACTTGTAGAGATCTAACACTGCATAGTAATAGCGATGTGATTAAACGTAAATGTAATCTAAATCAGCTCTAAAGAACTTGAAAATTCAGATCAGATAAAAACATGTAAAACTACGGCCAGAAGGGAGCTTTCCTGACGTGATAAAAAGCATTTAAGAAAAACGCACAGATAAAACCATACTCCGTGGTGAAAGACTGAAAGTTTCCCTCTGAGACAAGAGCAGGACAAGGATGCCCAGTATTCCACACTGTATTTGGGAGTTCTTGCCACAGCAATTAGAGGAGAGAGGGGAGAAGCATATAAATTGGAACTGAAGAAGTAAAACTATCTCTTCACAGATGACATGATCCTATATATAGAAAATATCAACAACCACAGGAAAGCTACCAGAGCTAGTAAACAAACTGAGCAAAGCTGCAGGGCACAGGAGCAACAAAGAAAAGTCAGGTGTGTTTCTACACACCAACAGTGAACAAAGCACAACGTAAACAGAGAAAACATTCCACGTACAAAGGCATCTAAAGTAATAAAACCCCTAAGAATAAATTTAACCAAGGAGGTAAAAGACTTGCCCACTGAAAATTATAAAACATCACTGAAAGAATTTAAAGAAGACCTAAATAAATGGAACGACATCTCCTGTTCCTGGATAAGAACACTTAATATTGTTAAGATGTCAATATTACCCAAAGTGATCTAATAATTCAATGCAATCTCTATCAAAATTCCAATAGCTTTTTTGCAGAAATGGAAAAGCGCATCCTCAAACTCATCTGGAATTACAAGGGAGCCCAAAGAACCAAACAAGCAAGCAAACAAAAACAAAAAAAGAAAGAAATCTTGAAAATGAGAACAAGATCGAAGGACTCACACCTCCTGATTTCAAAGCTTACCGTAGAGCTATAGCAATCCAAACAGCGTGGCTCTGCTATGAGGACAGACACATAGACCATCGGACGGAACGGGTCACTGACAGGAGTGCCAAGTCCATTCACCGGGACAAGTGAATTTCCACGTGCAGAAGATAAAATGCCCTGGCTGCTGTGGCTCAGTGGACCGAGTGCTGGCCTGCGGACCAGGGGGTCGCTGGCTCGAATCCCAGTCAGGGCACATGCCTGGGTTGCAGGCTGGGTTCCCAGTAGGGGGTGTGCAAGAAGCAACCACACATTGATGTTTCTCTGCCTCTCTTCCTCCCTCCCTTCCCCTCTCTCTAAAAATAAATAAATAAAATCTTTAAAAGAAAATTAACTCAAAATGGATCAGACCTAAGTATAACAGATAAACCCATAAAACTCTACCAAGGAAACAGTAAATCTTCACGACCTTAAGTCTGGTAATGTGTCCTGTGAGAACTTGGTTTTTATGATCCAGGAGAATATCTGCCTCAGAAAGAGCCAAGCAGGAAACAGCATATTACTAAAGTAAGAACTTTGAAGTGAATTCCCATGTATTAAAACAGAATCACCTAGTAAAAACTTTAAATGCAAGGGTTTCCATCTGAAGCTACAGAAGGAAAAGAAGGCAAAGAAGTATGCAGGGAAGGGAAGGCGTCTCACAGGTCTCCAGGTGGCATCGAAAAGGTTGCGCCACCGGGGAGCAGGCAGCCGTCTGTGAGGCAGGCCCGCAGGGCATGACTGCTTTGAAACCTACCAGCAGCCTTCCGCAGATCCATCCTTTACTGCCTGTCATGAAATTTAAATAAAACAAAGCGATGCTTTAATGATTCACAGGAGACAGCAGAGTGTGAAGATGAAGGGAGAAAATGCTTCCCAGATAAGATGGCTGACACTTCCTGCAGGCTCTGCTGCAGGCACTTTGCATATGTCATCTCACTGGACCCTCACACCGCCTTGTGAGGTGTGCACTGTGACCCGCACAGTACAGTTCAGGAACCCCGGAGACTGAGCTGAGGACATCTGCTCAGAGCCACAAAGCTGCGGGTAGAGAGCTCACGTCTAAGCCCAGGGGTCTGGGCCGCAGCCCGCGCTCCGCCCCTCTGTGTGTGTCTGCAGGTGTGGGGGTCGCAGGCTAGCTGAGGGGCGACAGGGAGGCAGGTACACAGAGCAAGCGGAGAGGCGAACGACCAGAGGACAGAGTTAGAGCAGTGTGCCCGGGAGGACAGACCCTGAGACATACACCTACGGAAAAGGAGCAACACAGGTTTCCCCCACTTCTCTTAGCTTTGACTGTAACGTTTGTAGCAAATTTCTAAGAAACAGATACAAGGTGAATGAAGCAAAAGGCAAAGGAGGAATGTAAACTATTAAACGCACTTCAGCTCTGGAGATGAGGAGCAGTAAGGTGAGCTGAATACAAGGAGACGGCACTCTATCAACCCAGTAACACTCAGAGGAAAATGAACAGCTTTCCCCAAGGGAAGAGGCCTTCTCGGCTGGTGAGGCAAGGACATTTTCTCCGGGAGAAGAGAGTGAGAACATGTGGAGAGAGAACACGAACATCACAGGCGCCACAGGAGCATGTCCCAGACTGGAGCGAGTGAACCGACATTCTGGCTCACGCCTGCAAAGCTCGCTCAGCGGAGGGGCCGAGGCTGCCTCCAGGTCTCCGAGCGTGATGGAACCTGCGGCTCCTCTGCAGGCCCAGCTACCCACAGAAGGCTGGTCAAATGAATTTACGAAAATCCTCAAACCGAATTCTAGAAATATTATTCCAACAGTCCTTGTCACGTAAACATCTTCACCAAGCAGAACTGAGGGGAGTTTCAACAAAGCCTATTTTGATATTCGCACTAAGCCGTGACATAGGCATGCAGCACACAGGGAAAGTGTTAATACAAAGAGGCCAAGATAAACCATAAACCAGACAATAAATCGGGAAGTAAATTAAGGTTTGGCTACAATCTGGGGTAAAAACTAAGTTGTGCTTGAAAAAAAAGCAAAAAAGCAGCACAACAGGGCGACCTCGTCCATCTTGCTTAAACAAACACAACGAGGGTCAGCAGGCATATCACTAGAGACCAAATGTAGCTTTGAATATGTAACCCAAACATAAAAACGATACTCCTGACTTACAAATTGGGCATTTGTGCTCACTAAGTGTTTGAACAAGCAGGTTCGACCAGTCATTGAAACCCAGAGCTTCCATGAATATGCTCAGCTTGCAGAACAGGAGTAAGAAACTCACTGCAAAAAAGGGCTTCCCAGCGCATGAGGAGGTTTTCTAACCCGCAGAAGTCAAAGGAAGCCTCTCCTCCCTGTCAAGGCAAGATACTCAGCAAGAGGGCCGGCCTCGTGTGTGTGTGTGGACTCTAAAGGCAAGTAATTGAGAACCTTCCCAAGAGACAGGCAAAAGCAATGCACTTCCATAGACACTGAAACACAGTTAAAAAAATAAGAATCCAAAACTTTTAAAGGATACGGTCTGTACCAGGAAACAACGTTCTTCCAGTCAACAGCTCGGCCATTATGCATCCCACCGACCAAATGTCAACTGGCAAAATCAAACAGAAATAAAGTGTATACAATGTCATATTATCATATTTGGCCACAAATGAAACTGTAACTAGGGGCAAAACACCCAAATGAATATTTAAGACACCTGACGTTAAACAATCATACTCATTTTTATAGAAGTAAGCAAGCTTATTAAGACCTTTACCCCACTAACAGGCTTCATAGGTAGGATAAGTCAAAACATAATTAAGGCAAGAGACATAAACTGTCCACAAAGGGGCAAAAGCTCCTTCCTGGTAGAAATGGTGGATTCTCCCAACTAATATTGAGAGGTTAAGCTTATGAACCCATTGCCTTCAGGCAGAAATACTCAGAGAATAAGTTAAAAATCTAAATAAATAAAAACCCAATTGCTAAATCACAACGTTTGAAAGCTGTGTATTAAAACTTCACCTTCTCTATCTGAGCAACCGAAATATTTTCTCTTTGTGGACTTCAGAAGGATCACTGAGGGAAGAAAAGACGTTTCCTCCTGTGCCTAGCACCTCCACTTCTGAGAATCCCTAATGCACCCAAGCTGGCATTCACAGGCCCTAAAGAACCAAGGGAAGCCAACCTGTCTGGTTGTAATGCATCCAGTTCAGCATGATCTCGGGAGCTCTGTACCACCTGGTGGCCACATAGCCTGTCATTTCATCGTCTGTGTGTCGCGCCAGTCCGAAATCCAAGATCTGAGGGAAAGGAGAGAAATCGGGCACTGAGAGTCAAACTCCTCAGACTTGTAAAGCGGGAGGAAAAAAATCCTAGTGCCTTTAAAGGGAGAACCATGTAGCATTTTCACAGATACATTTCCTGGTCTATGTTCAGAATGCACGGTAAACACAGCCCATACTGTGAAAAATGAAATTACAAAAAGCAAAACAAGAATACCCCTCCTAGGTATTTACCCAAAAGCAACAGAAACAAATGTCCACACAAGGACTTGCAAATGAATATTCACGGCAGCTCTGCACGGACCCAAACTCGAACTGAGGCAAATGTCTATCAGTAGATGGATGGATAAGCAAATTGTGGTATATTCATAAAACGGATGCTACTCAGCAACAGAGGAGGGATGAACTATTGAAACACAATGCAGATGAATCTCAAAAACATGACACCAAGCCAAAGCCCCTCCCCCCCCCACACACACACAGGCATGCACTGTGTGATACGTTTGCACGAAACTCCAGGAAAGACAATCTGTTCTATAGTGTCAGAAAGCAGGTCACTGGCTGCAGCGAGGACTAGGGGCAGAGGGGCGGGGACTGGCGAGGAAGGGCCCAGGGGAAGTTTCTGAGGTGACGGAAATGCTCTTTATCATAACTGAGTTGGTGGTTACTTGGACATATAAACTTGTCAGATGTACACTTAAAATCTCTCCAGGACTGCTCACTTGATAGACTATAATTTTCCTTTATATAAAATGTTAAATTTCAAATTTAACTTTTGGAATGAAAACAAGATACCTGATACCACCTTTAATGTCACTTAATACTAAAGCTTACTAAGTCTATGATTTAAATTTCAAAGTTTGGTATTCTTAAGGACAATATGAATTTATGAATTTTCAGATAAAAATTATGACTTATAAACCATTCCCGACACAAATCTGCCTGGCTAATCAAACGCAATCGCAAGGTGAAACGCATACTTCCCACCGACTCTTCAGCTCACAGTCTTCATTCAGCTCTTACCTTCAGCTCACAGTCTTCATTCACAGCCAGATTGCTAGGTTTCAGGTCCTAGGACACAAGGACAGAGAGCAGAGGGTCACCTGGAGGCCCCTCGGTAAATCCTCTCCTTCGCGGGAAGAAAGGAGGTCCACACACAAACTTCAGACCTCACCCGGCCATGAACAGACAGACAACCTCCAGTCTGCAGCCACTATCTAGTCCTGATTCGTGTTAAATAGGGAAAACTCTACACCTCCTGTCTCTAATCAGTTTAAACCTAGAGTAAAACTGCACTGAATCAATATTCAAACAGCTGAAGTAGGTTTTGGCTAAACGACCGTCTCTCCGAGCCTCCCCACCCCTCCCACCCGGCCCCCCAGAGTAATTCAATAAAACACAAGACTTACCCTGTGGATTATGTCGGCTGAGTGTATATACTGTGAAACAGAGAAGAGCCAGTTAAGTGAGACGTCACCTCCAACACCCTACTGCCACATTCCCTGAGTAGCAGAAGCACATTCTCATACATCAGTAAGAACTGCTGGCATTAACAGCGGGACTAGAAACCCGAAGAAGTCATTATGCGTGGTCTGTACATTCATCGTAACTGATTTCCATACCATCAACTCTGCTCAGAGCTGAAGCATGAGTGAAAGAAAGCTCTCAATCTCATTTTCTAGTTGGTTCTCTGGAGCTCAATAAGGACTCAAAACTGCTAAATATCAAAACTGGTTTAATTTTCAAACACTGTTTATCTACCCCTCCCACAAACAAATCAGCCTCCTCAAGGACGTTTTCAAAGTTTCAACAAGACACCGACCAGTATTAGCTTATACAAAAGCTGATCATGACTGTGTAGACGCGACACTGAAGAGTCCCTCGCTCTCACACACGCACATGGAAGCACCCGCGGGCGGGATGAGCTGGCGTCTGGACCTGCCCCACAATAATCCAGGGCTTGGGGACACCAAGGAAACGAAAGGGGCCATATGCTGGTTCATTATACTATCTATGAGTGTTACTAGCGATTTTGTGAGGGCTCAAAATTTTCCGTAAGTTTTTTTTTTCTTCTTAAGCCCTAAATAGAGGAGAGAAAAGGAAAGAATCCCATGTCTCAAAACCATTACTAATAATACTGCCTGCACCTTGAGACCACGAAGAATCTGGTAGATGAGGAACTGAACGTGGTCGTCCGTGAGCTTCTGACACTTCACGATGTTGTTCAGATCTGCCCCCATGAGATGGGTCACCAGGTACCTAGAAATTAAGGGAGAGTCACACAATAATCCAGAAATCTTACGAAAGTTCTTATCTTTTAAAGAAAAGGCCACCCAGCAAGTACCACAGTGACAGCTAAAAGCTCAGTAACTTCTCGCGGGGGTTCATTTTCAACACCACTATTCTAACTTTATCACCTGTCATCTATTTTTCCAAAAATTTCATACTCGCTCCTACTTGACATATCTTTTCCTAGTTTCTCTAAAGAAAAAGTAAACAGCAAAAATGGATATTAGAATGACATGTGTTAGCATCACTTTTCTTTAAAACTGTTATTGCATGAGAAATACACAGGGTAACTCAATGGATGGCCACGATAAAGCATCTTGTATTTTCAATCCATCATTCTGTTTTCACCGCATTATAACCCCTCCAAGATGTAGGTTCTAACATAGGAGTATCTTTAAAATTTCAAATTGTAATTCTTTTCTGGAATGACTGGTAAAAGGACACTATTCACTGACAACATTCCTACACTTACTTTAAAAAAAGGAGGAACACATTTTATCTGTAAGCAAGATGAGGCAGTCTAGAACTTCTCATAGGTGTGGTGCTGGCAATCAACCCTACTTTTACGTGGTAAGATTAGGGAATGATTAGTCTAGCCCAACAGGTTCACCAGACATATTCCAGATGCAATGCCTTACCCACTCATTACTGAATCACGCAGGGAAGGGAACATAAAAACCACATCAGTGCTAAAGAGGCCGTTCTTAAAATTAGGTTAGGTTTCATCTAGTGGGTAAGAATCATTACCCATTCCTGAGGCTGAATAATAATGTATATTAGTTCAGCTTAAAAGAATGCTGATTTCATTTCATTTCTTTTTTTATAATAAATTTGGAGGGAAAGAAACCAGGCCAGTAAATTTAAATCTACTACAATGTGTTATATGAATAAGTATGTGTATGACCTCTCTTTACATATACACACACCATTGTATTCATTCATTTTCTTCCTCAAAGAAGAACTGAATTTTTTTTTTCTGTTTTCTAATTTCCATGTTGGGCTACTATGATCAGTTTCCAGTTCCACTAAGATCAAAAGGATTTAGCCTAGATGTGACCTTAAGGAAAGATTTTTAGCATTTCATTTTAAAACTTGTATGTTTACATTGCCTTGAGGAAAGGATGGACTCTAAATGCAATCTGAAGTATACACTGGACTTTTTGAAATGTTTTCATAAAGGTAGTTCTTATTTAAGAGATGTCCCAAGCTCAGTGTGGCGTAACTGAAGTCTGTGAGTGCCTACTCTGGGCCGAGCACTATTTATTAGGCCTGTGTCTCAGGCACTCTCTCCACAGCTCCGTGCGGGGAGTCCCATTAGTCCTCCCACTTCACTGGTGAGGCAGGAGGGACAGAACAAGAACATGAACTTGCTCAAGGTTAAAAGACTGGCAGTGCCGGGGCTGGCATCCAAAACTATACGATCTCCCAGACTCTGATCTTCACCTCGGCACACTCTGCCTCCCAGTCCTCCCAGCTGACTTAAAATTTAAGTCAAGAGAATGATTTTCTAAAATGCGTTTTATACATATCACAATAACTAGGGAAGTAATTTTCTTATCAATGCCCAGTATTTACTATCAAAGTTAACCTTTAATGAAAAGGAAAGCTGGCAAAACCAGCAATGAATATTCCATTCTAATGTCACTGTATTTTTTAACCCTACACTGACACATAATCGGACACGTGAGAAAACTGTGAATAACTGATTAATAGTTTGAAATCAGAACTTCCCCCCAAAAATCGGCTAATGGCTGCCACGTCCGTGACACCAACTACGACAAAGGCTTGGGTTGAAGAGGAGAGAATCCAAGTTCTTTCTCATAAGACTGTTCTCCCAACCTTGAAAAACAATTTGAAGGAGGAAAGGTAAACAGTGGAAACACTGCTTTGGATGATTCTACCTAGAATCTGTCTTAATTTATTGAAATAAAATCTAAAAAATATTAGCCCTCTATCACAGCGATTTTCAACAGGAGTGCTGCAAGAATCTTTAAAACGCGTAGTACCTGACTCTACAACCAGGGGCACTGACCTCTCTTCCCTTAGCTGTCAAATAAAAAAATGACAACGGCCAACACAACAACAGCCATCTGGTGTGAATGGATCAACATTAATTTTTTTTTCAGATCGGCAAAAAATACAGTTTTTGGTGTGCCACCGAATTTTAGTAATTACGAGATGGCGAGGCTGCAAACTGCTGCTCTGGCCTGTCTTGCTAGTTCACGAAGGTGCGGAGCAGCGTGACCAAGGCAGCCGCAGGAGTTTCAAGTACAACTACTGAGTTTCAGTGGTTACCAGTGACAGGAAATCCCGTAACACGGCCAGGAGGCCACTGACTGCACAGCCTGAGAGCAAGAACATACTTTTAGTTAGAACACTCCACCACTGCGTAGTGCCCCTCAAGACCCCTCCCCACAGGAGGCCACATCCATTTTATCACTAATTTCCCGACGGAAGGTGAGACTGTCCAAACATTATGTAAGGATGTAAGACTTACCAGTCTATCCAGTAATAACTGTCAAGCACTACCGCTAGGCTACAACCAAATCAATTGAAAAGCATTACTCCTGGCAGAAGTGTCTCGCAGAAACTACCGAAATCACTGCATGCTGTTTCCATGAAGCTCCAAGACCAATCCACGACAACCAACTGTCAAATTTCGACTCATCACATACAGAAAGGTTTCCAAAATAAACCTTGCAACCGTGGACAAAAGTAAGCATCGTGCAAAGTTTCTCAACGCTTATGAAAGACACACCAACTTTTGAAAGTTGTGAACGAGGGAGTGGGAGGAAAACACAGATGAGCACATTTTAAATAGGTCAATTCCAAAAGAAGCACCGACAGCCACACAGTGTCTACAGTATTTGTCTCTGGAAAGCAAATTCGAGGACCTCTAGGTAAGGACACGCCCACCGCTGTCAGTGTTCATAACGTCTCAAATAACTTAGTGACGGCTTGACCTGAGACAGCTGGACAGCTACTGATAATTGTGTCCTGCGCTTTTCTTGTGAAGACGGTCTCCTTTAAATTTAATCAAACTATAAAGAGCATAAACTACCATTTCTCAAAGTGACTCACTACTAAAATGTACTGTACCAGCAAAAAGGCGGAAGTCTACAGTAAGTGGCTTTCAGTTCCGTACACAGTGCCCTCTCCTAGGCCTTTGTTTAGTAAGCACTTTTGGGATAACACCCAGTCAAGACTCCTACCCTACCTTATTTACTTATTTATCTATTTATTTATTATTTTGTTTATTTTTAGAGAGGGTAAGGAAGGGAGGTACAGAAACATCAGTGTGAGAGGAAAACACGAATCAGCTGCCTCTTGCATGCACCCCGACCAGGAATCAAACCAGCAACCCAGGTGTGTGTCCCGAGCGAGAATAGAACCTGCGACCTTTCGATATGCAGGATGATTGATACCCGACCAAATGAGCCACACCAGTCAGGGCCCACCTTTGTTTTTAAAGCATAATACAGTCTGAAAGAACCTATGTAGGAAAAAATCTCTTTTGTATGTACAGATTAACATCTCTACTACTATCAGCCCTATTTGATAAAGCAATTATAAAAGGGCAAAACACACTTCCACATTTAAAGAACGTACTTAAAATAATCACAGAGATTGACAACGTGTAACCACAAGCCTCTGAAATATATACATTCAAGGGTCCTTGGAACTCACTACAGTCTATTCTCAACAGAGCAGACAGTGATTTTTTAAAACTAAAAATCACATCACGTCACTCCTCTTCAAGTGCAGACAAAGCCCTCTAGGATGCGGTGCCCTGCCCCGATTGCCACTCTCCTTCATCGTCGCCTGCCCTCACTCACTTGGCACCAGCCTTACTACAGCCACACAGGCCCCCACTGCAATTCCAAACATCACGCAGCCCTCCGCCGCAGGGCCTTTGCACTGGCTGTTCCCTCTGCCTGGAATGCTCTCCCACAGGTGTGAATGAGTCTACTCCTTCAAATTTCTGCTCCCAAATCTACTTTCTCAATGAGGCGTATCCTTACTGCCTCATTTAAATTGCATCTCTCCCCCTGCCCTCACACCCCTAAGTTCCCTTCCTTTCTCTATCTTTCCTTTTTGTCCATAGCACTGCTGCCTGCTACCGCACTATCTAATTCTTCTTCTATTTGCACATTGTTATCGCTGTTTCTCTGTACAGTGTTCAACAAGGACGGTTCTTTTTCTGTTTCCCATGGTATCTAGCGTACCTAGAACAGTGTCTGGCAGGTAGTAGGTGCTCAATGACTACCAAACTGGATTGAATGACCCACAACAACTCACACAGCATTACTGCAAGACCGGCAAGAACGCATGTTATGGAAATACTCAGGCCAAAGATCTTCTCCAGTAAGCGGACCAGACTGTCGTAAGGTAAGGGGTGAAAACACCATTCAGCCGGGCAGGCGGCCTAGCCCGCTTCTTTCACAACAAACTATTTTCATCTGAAGTGATGACTACTGAGACGTGCCCCCCACCGTATGTGCACCCTCCAAACCGGACTCAGTATTCTACCCGACAGTCTGCGTCACGGTCAGAAGAGTGCTCTGGGCATGCTACCAGCAACCACCTACAACGACGACAGCACGAGGTTATTCGTTCACTCAGTCACCCCATCAACAATCGCTGAGCACAGGGGTGCAACGGTGGAAAAACACACTGTTTAGATGAGAGGAAGGCACGTGTAAAAGTAGAACCGTAACAGAACACGATTAGAGCTAAAAAAGGGAACATCAGGTGCTACAGCACACCCCGGAGAGGTCCCTACAGGGAACCTATCCGCGTGGAACGGCAAATGTAGCACAGCCCTATCGGAAAACCGACAGGCAGCAGTCGGCACACAGGAAGCCAAGCCCACAGATCGGCTCTCCCGTGGGAAACCAGGCCTGCATTAGACCTAGACTGCTTTCAGGCTTGCTTTTGCTAAAACTCCCTCACCCTGAGTTGAAGCAGCAAATGCTTACTGCGTATCTTTAAAGCAACCAGATCAATCACTCTTATCGTTCCCTTGCATTTGCAACATTTTGTCCTTGTTAATATGTTAGAAGTAATCAAGTAACATCCTTTCCTTTGCTGTCTGTAAAATGTAATCACCTAAAGCAAACCTGAGCATAATGAATGAGAACCTTCTTCGATGGATGCTATTAGAAAGCAATAAAAGCCTGTCCAGGCGAGGGTTGAGAGGCTCACTTGCTCTCTCTCTGAGTGGCCATGCTGTCCCTTTTCTCCACAGGACTTCTGTAGTCCGTGTGAATTTGTTCGTCTCATCCACACACCCCAGACACTGCTGTTCAGAGTCTGCATCAGGTCCCCACCCAGACTTAGGAAGGAGTTAATTAGGGAAAGATTTCTTGAAGGAATCAAACTATATATGCTAGGCCTTGAAGCTTCTTTACCTTTTCATATCAGCTGATCTGAGAAAACGGGGCATCTTATCGACAATCTGAGACAAAAACTAAATGGCGTTTTCCTAACGGATGTGTAATTCATTTAGATTTGAAAAGTGAACCTATGAAGACATCTACGAAGAGCTTCACCAACTCTCCACTCGCATTTCAGCAGACCTCTGATACGGAAATGAATTGCAAATTTAACTTAATACAGTTAACTCACTCATTTTTCTCCCAGACTGCTTCTATTCCCGTACGACCTATCTTGAGCAATCAGCCAATTTTCAAAGAATAAAAGCACTGTATTTATCCAATAAGAAGTGTTAAGAGACTTCAAATAATAATCATAGCTCTAGATCAAGAAAAATGTGATTAGAAAAAGATTTACAGCCCAAAGAATTGGGATGCATGCAATTTTGTATGTGGTATTACACAACCCAGATCCTCTCTCAATTTAGGTATATTAGCAAACCCTGCAATTGTGGAGATGACGCTTATTCTCTTATGCAAATTCTAATGACTTTGGAAAACACTGAAATAACCACAATCCTGGATAAGCACTTATTTTTTTCAGTGATACAAACACATCATAAAGAGTAAACAACAAAACATTTTCCTAAAGGCAACCTGAGATTCATCACTCCATTTTCAGATTCTCTGGGGCTGAAAACACTTCAGAAGTCAACCACCTCAATTTTCATCATCCTACAGGGAAGTTAGCTGGGGCTCAGAGAGGCAAAGTGACTCGTCCAAGGTCACAGAGCCAACTGGTAACTTACAAAAGCATTTTGAATGTATTTCTCCTAACAAGATTTTGATTTCATTAGGGCAAAACTAGGGTTTTGATTATCTGGAGCAGGTTCCAACACTCCACTCAGCAAGTATTCGACAAGCAGTACTGAGATCTGCTTCCGAGAGACAAACTCGGTTCTTGTTTACAAACAGGAGCCCAAGTCACACGGCATTGTGTGTCACCGTATCTCAGTAAAGCTGGAAGCAAGGAAGTGCCGTTACAGTTAAGAATAAAGAACACATACGTTCCTGCTCAACAGCCATGGTATTTGTTGCACGAATGGAGAAATAAACGCAGCTTTAGTTCAGCGGGTGCGCTTGAAGTCGACAGGTGCTCAAATGGATAAAGGAGCCAAAGGCACTACGATGGAGAAAACTTAACCTTTCCCACAGACACTCGCCTTAAATAAGATCTTTTCACATAGGAAAAACAGGTTCACAGTCCAGTTCCACAATGCCCGATTAAGCCAAAATACAGCGTTTGCCTAGGTTAGGAAATCACTAATTTCCTTGTTAAATAAACCCATCCTCACTGTACCTAAAACTCTGGGCTACAGCTCAGACCTGATTCACATGTTTTCCAAAGTAGTTCACAAGCACATTACTTCGGCACTTCTTCCCCTTGCAGGCAGAATATCAAAACCCGCCATTCCAAGGACAGTGAAAGTTCACTGCATGGCATCATAATGACACACTGTTCTCTGTCTGTACAAACCCATCGGCTGCACAACAGCAAGAGTGACCCCTGCGGTAAACTATGGACTTTGGTGATTTTGATGTAGGTTCCACCTTGGTAAAAGAACGTGCCTCTCCGAGAGGGCGGGCTGCTCGTCCCACACGGGAAAGCCGCAGAGCGGCGCACACACATTTACAGAAACACCTGCCGCGATCGACCTCGCACTCGAATGAATGCACTCATGCGTCTCACACTCACACGTGTGTAGCCTGGGCGTGCAAGGGCCCATGAAGTAACCCTTGCCAAAGGGGTCAGAAGCCAGTGGGTAAATGCTCCTCCTCTCAGGTGTACTCTGTGGCTTCCTGGAAGATCCTGGCAGGTTTACCCCAGTTGCCCACAGTGGTGACCAGCTTAGTAACACATCCTGGCAGCAGCTTTCCCTCCTTCCCTGCTTCATTTTCCCCCATCCCGCCCCCAGCTACTGGTTCCTGAGACTCCCGGCTCTGCTCTCCAGGGGACTCCCAGGCTAGCATAACAGGGATGGCCACAGAACTGGGAAGTGCAGCACTGTTCACCAGCTTTTTCAACCCGTGAGGCCCACCCTTTGCCCCAGTGCAGAAATCGAACAGTTCAAGGTCAGCATGCACTTCTAGCACCTTTTCCCACATACAAGAGAAATAAAAGGGAAGGAAGAACCTATATGGGACCAGGGCTCCGTTATATTTCTTGATGTAAATGTAATAATGTAAAGGTGTCCCTTTAAAAGCTGGGGAAGCAATTTGAAAACAAAATCATAGTCCAAACTCCCTATACTCTCCTCCACTGAACTCTTGGAAGGACTCACCACAGCGGACTCTCTGAACACGGTACAATGTGTCTGAAATGATGTAAATACACTCACCACTCCTATTATGTATCCATCCCACCCCCCCAAAGAATGGGGTGACAGAAATAAACACAAATTTTGAAGCCTGCATACTGCTAAGTGGTTCAGGAGTGGAAATGGGCTGCTAATCTTCATCTTCCAGCTGAGGAGGGTGAGGGCAAAAGATCTACTCACACATCATTGAATTCCTCCAGAGACCTCGCAGGTGTAAAAACATCCAGCAGACCAATCACCTGTCAGAAAACAAAAATCAAACAGTGAATAAACACTGAACTTACTCTGTAGTACCCATCGGGTTTTTGATTATGAGTTAATTCCAAACCCCATTATCTGAGTTCAATAACATCACCAAACCATATACATACTTTATAATTTATCTTCTAACCAAATTAGGCTTTTATTTTTAGTAATTACCTCTCATAAAAATCTAGTTTACTATTAAAAATATTTAACTCCTTAGGATTTGGTAACATATAGCCATTAGTTTATAAGGAGGCAAAAAGGTTTAGGGCTTTTGACTTAACATATGCACTAATAATAGTCTGATTAAGAAACAGAAAAAACTCACATTTCTAAAGTTGTTATTATAGATATCGTTTTCTTTTTTTAAGTGTATTATTATTAGATGTATAGTTACTATTCCATAAAAAATTTTGTTACTATATAGTCTTCAAAACTGACATTAAAAAAACCCCAAATACTCTTTCAGTATATTCTTGATACTATTCTTATAATATTCTTAATATTAAGATAATTTTCTTAACCATTATGAAGTATTTAGATAAGACTATTTAAAAATGAAAAAAGCTATCTTCATACAAGCATAAAGCAAAGAGCTACTTAATACTCAGTAATCCAAGGTGTTTGAGCAGTTTTTCTGGTCCAGGAATTATACTGACTAGTCCACATATACTCCCCTCCTTTCCTACTAAAACCCAGACCACTCGTTTCTCCAAAGTTAGGCTCTGAGGAGGCAAACAAGAACTAGAATACATTTCTGATATGCCCAGCCAGATTTAAGGGTATTTGGAAATGAAATAAATGAAAGCCAAATGGCCTTTATTAAAAATGACCCATGTCTGTGGCCTCGTCAGCATGCTGTGCCAACCAAGTAACACTCCAACAAAGGGCTCTAAGGGGAAAATATGCCAGCGCTCAAAACAGCATCATGAAATAGCATTTCTAATAGAATGTTACTCCACTCATCCATGTACCAGACTTTTAAAGCAACTGCAGGTAGCCTGAACTCAAAAGGAAAACCAACAAAATGATAAACACCTTGGAATTCAGGAAGAGTTTTTCAACTCTTTGCATCCTATGCAAAGGAAAGGTACAGGTACTGTCAGATCCTTACCTAGACAACCTAATACATGAAAACCAAAACCACTTATAATCGCACTACCCAAAACTATATTAACACTCTGAGATATTTCCTTTTCCTGATGTTCATAAATTAAACTGGGGCTATACTACGCATACACTTTTCTATACTGCCTCGTCACTTAACGTACGACTGTTCTCACATCCTCAAGTAACTCTCAATAATACACGCTATCACTTGTATATACGTACCATAACTTAACCAATTTCCTATCTTTGGACATCTGAGGAACACTGTAAGCATGTGTGTGTGCATGTGTGTGTGCATGTGCGTGTGAGAGAGAGAGAGAGAGAGAGAGAGAGAATTCTGCGCATCCTGTATGTTCTCCCAGAGAACAAGTGTTAAGAAACAGGACTGCACGATCGAAGGACACCAGTGTGTCGAAGGAGCTGATCTCACCGACCTGTCCTCCGTGGAGATGAGGCTACTTTACATCCCACCCATAGAAGATCCACCCACGGCCTTATTCACGGCTCTGAATGATGCTTTAAAGTTAAGTGAAATCATTTTCTTTGTCCTTCTCCACAACTCTTTTCCTTGAGTTTGATACACTGCTGCCTTAAAATCTCTGGTCTTTTGATTACTTTCTCCCCTACACTCACTTGTATTTTAAGGTAGCTGAGCTCTAAAAGCCAATTTTATCCACCTATTCCGACATTTTCTAATCACTGATTCTTTTTATGAGTTGCCCATCTCCTCAATACAAGAAAAATGTAAAACAATTTACATTGTTTCACACTGTATCAGTTGTGATTGTGAAAAATTACCCTCAGGTCAACATAAAATTAAAGCACTAGAGTCAGATTTACCCTGGATCACTCATGCAATAGTTACCTCAAGAACAGTAAAAAACAAACAAACAAACAAAAAAAACAAAAAAACAAAAAACAAGTCTGAAAGATTTTCAGAGAAAAGCTCCAACTCCCATTTGAGAGAGCAACAGGCACCTGGAATCAAACAGCTGGGAGTCTGAACCCCACAGGCAGCCTGGTCTCTCCAACCCACCAGCTTGTGCCTCTCATTCCAAGAACCCCAGCACCAGGAACCACAGCCGCACACAGCGGTCTAATGAATGTTTGTTAAAGAATCGAAAGGAAGGTGTCTCCTCAGAGACTGGTGGCGACCGCACCCTTAGAGTTTTGTAAAGAACTACACAATATAAATCACAGAAACAAACTTAGAAGCAGCTACTTCCAGTAACAAAATTTGAGATATAAAACTGAAGTAAATTACTCAAATAACTTAAAAACATGGCTGCAAGAAGTATAATTAATTAATTTGGAAAAAACAGGGCAGAGAATATTAGTGAATGCCCTATCAAATTTTAATTTTCTTAAATGGCATGCACTTTATGAGATTAAAACTACTCGTGTTACATTAAAATATTGTAAATTTTTGTGGGCTTTTGTAAAATATCCCTTCTCTGTTCATCATATTTATGGAGTGTCAATCATACAAAAAATTCTGTAAAAAGGTGTTTCCCAGAATTAAAATAGATCTGGCAAACATTTTGGGAATATTTCATAATCTACTCATTTCTTAAATGAAATTGTCCTTTTAATTCAAGTCACACACTGGCTTATTCTCTTACTCATTCTGACACGTGCAACACCTCCAAGCAGCCCAGGAATCAAATTTTTAGAGAAGACACTTCAAAACACGCAGAGCTCCGAGTCCTTCCCTGGGCAGTGTGTGCACTACAGCACCTGCCCAGCCAGCCAAGGACGCGTTGGCAGGCTGCTTCCCTTCCAGCTTTCCTTAGAGCAGGTGTTAGGGAGGTCGAGGTTGCAAGTTCAGTCAAGAACGAGGCAGCTAACTTTGCTCAGAGTAACTCTTACAGTCACAGAAAACATCACCAAGCTCTTGTTACCCATCTGACAAGTATATACCAGTCATTCATTATCGTGAAAGAAATAACATGAACAGTGAATTGTGGGTCAGAGACATTTTTGTGTAGAAGATCACGTCTGCCTTCTGGCATCTAAACACTCTTTGTCACCAATATTGACTTAAAATTTTAAAGAGTTTTAAGCTGTTGCTACTGCTGTTGCCTTTGGAGGCCAGGTGGCTACCTAAACATTAGATGGTGGTCCAAAACAGTCACTTCTAAAAAAAGAAAGAGGAAGAAGAAGGTAAAAGAGAAGAATTCCTTTTAAAATCCTCAGACAAGCTTACTTAGCAGTTTTGGTTCTTTACTAGGTAAAACTGTTTTACACTGTAAGTGCCTAACAACTGTTTGTAGACTAGATTGAAATTCAGGGTTTTTTCTACACTGTACCGAAGTCTTTCGGTCCCTTCCTATTCCCCTTCAAACATTTGCCCAGCCAACAGATAACTATGAAACATTCAGCCATGCGTCTTCTTCTGTTCACGCAACAAATCGCCAATATCCAAATACAGGTGACCCGCTGCACTGATACTGCTAAAAATCCAAACATCTTAATATAAAAATGATGGACTGCTGTTAAGTTGCTTATGAAACAATTTATGTAAATTAACACCCTGTTTTTCTAATACTGTCAGCCCTCTTTTTAAAAGTCTTGTAACCTTTCCTAAATTAGAAAAATTATATCCATCACTATAGCCTACTCATTTCTACAAATACAAAATAGCCCAAATGTAACCAGCCCACTTACCATGTAAGATACACTTGGAATTATCCCATTACGGAAAATTAAAGCATAATGACTAAATAAGGTTGTTGCTTCTGCTCACTGGAAAAGCCAATGCATGGACTCAGATAACCCAAAATCATTCGTGTGTGCCCCAAACGCTGGCTTAATTTGTCTATAAAGAAAAGCAAAAAAATAAAGTACAGTGCTGGTAGACCAGATGTTCTTAAACTAGTGTAGGCAACATCAGTGGGAGTCCAGGGCCTCCTGGAGGTCTCTTGGGGTTCTAGGTTTAGCTTGCAATCCATTTTCAAAGTATTTTTTTTTTTAGATTTTATCTATTTATTTTTAGAGAGAGGGGAAGGGAGGGAGAAAGAGAGGGAGAGAAATTAATGTGTGGTTGAGTCTCACGCACCCCCTACTAGGGACCCGGCCTGCAACCCAGGCACATGCCCTGACTGGGAATCGAACCAGCGACCCTTTGGTTCACAGGCTAGCACTCAATCCGCTGAGCCACACCAGCTAGGGCTCAAAGTATTTTTTATATTTAAAAAGCTATGACAAGGTCTCTGTCACACTTATTAATGTGTGATGACAACCAGCATACACATTCATCTGCGATGAAAACCAAATGTAAACTTGTCATTTAAGCTACCAGGCCACCTTGATTTTATGCAGACCTTGGCAGAAAGCTTCTCTTGGCAGCTGTCCCCACAATCTCAATTTCTTGCAAACATGTCACTGATTAGAAAGCCTGCAGCTCGGCAATGACATTTTTAAACACTCAGGTTTGCATGTGGACGCTCGTGTAAAATTTTACCTAGGAATAAGGCTGCCTGGAGAAAACAGGATTTTCTCAATAGTTTGCAGTTAAAGTAAAACATGAAAATAAATAGAAAGCTGCAGCTGTGATTATAAATTTAAGTCTCAATGCTCTCAATTTAGAAGAAATTTATACTTTGTAAAACAAATGTATATTAATAAAGTATCAATTATCTGTTATTTTTCTGTTACTATAGACAAAAAAGTTCAATTATTAAAACAGAAAAAGTCTAAATAGACAATAAACTTGGATTTTGATTTTTTTTCTACACAGTAATAATCAATAGGGTCAAATGACTCTAAAATTTCTATGGTTGACCCCAGCCAGGTGGCTCAGTTGGTTAGAGCATCGTCCTGACATGCCAAGGTTGCAGGTTCAATCCCAGTGAATGCATAAGTAAGTGGAATAACAAATCTCTCTAAGTCAAATTAAAGATTTCTAAAAAATATTTTATTCATGTATTTTTAGAGAGAGTGAAAGAGAGGGAGAAAGAGAAGGAGAGAAACATTGTTCAGTTGCCTTTTGCAAGCCCCCCAACCTGGCACCTGGCCCGCAACTCAGGCATGTGCCCTGACCAGAACCGAACCAGCAACCTTTTGGTTTGCAAACTGATGCTCGATCCACTGAGCCACACCAGCCAGGGCTCAAATAAAAATTTTAAAAAAAAATCTCTATGATCGTTGTTTCTACAATGCTACAAAATTTACAGTTCCTTTCATATAGCAACCACATAAATTCTTTTTAACTTGATTTTGAAATACAGGAAAATAATCAGTCAACTGTTTTTTTTCAGCATCAGTTAATATTCCAATTGCACCCATGTATTTACCATATTGGAACTTTTAAGCAGCCCTTTGCAGGATGGCACTGTTCTCAAATTTCCAAATTAATAGAAAAGAAAAAGCTATTTAAACAGTATCTTTGTCACATTTATTAAAATACCCAAATTTGGTAAAGCCGTTTTTGCAGATTAAAGGCACTCTTCCTCAGCCTTCTCCTCCGAGATAACCCATAACGCAAGAGAGCCACAGACTCTCACACGCTGGTAAGACAGCCTTGAGCAAACGAGGTAAAGAACACAAAATTTCTTTGTAATATTTTCTCTTAAAAATCCTTATACCTCATAATATATCCTTTCTTATTAAAGTTTTTAATACTTTTCCTCTAAAAACCTTTGAGGAAAACTCAAAGTCCAGGTGGATGCACCAACTTCCTCCCAAGGCTTTCTGAGCAGCTACATTCCATCCCGCAGTGGCCGCACACACCGCAGCATAAGCACGGTCCGAAGTCTGACACGCTCTAATGTGTCTGCACAGCAGTGGCTGCGACAACCTTTCCAGTCCACTCAGGAGCAGAGCCGACTCCTCCTTGAGCGGAGAACTTACATTTTCGTGTTTCATGTGTTTAAGTAAGCGCAGCTCCCGGTAGGTCCTCTTGGCGTGGATGATGGACTGAAAGGGTCTGGACAGCTTCTTCACGGCCACACGTAGCCCAGTCTTCGTGTCAAAAGCAGCACTAAGGGGGGGAAAAAAAGGTCATTAAATGTGCTCTAAATACTTCAAAATTAGCATTTACAAGGCTACTTCATTTCCACATTCATGGGTCTGTAACAAAATACAAAAAGAAGATAAAAACCAAAATGACCTATAATCCCATTACCCAAACAAATCTTCTGTTATAATTTTTGGTGTTGCCTTCTAGTCTTTTTTTCTACGCATCTAAATCAGAGGTCGGCGAACTGTTCTGTGAATGGCCGGACAGTGAATATTTCAGACTTTGTGAGGCTTAGGGCCTCTGTCCCAACTACTCACCTCTGTGGCTGTAGCTGAAAAGCAGCCAAATTTACAAAGGAATATGGCTGTGTCCCAACAGCACCAAAGGAGGCCGCCCGGTCTAGACGTGCCAGCGGACTGACACACAGGAGCTAGATTTTGTCCCCCTTCAGGGCCTAAGGCTCACGGTCACTTTGCCACCATATGCTGCCCTGATCAGAGTAGAGGCTTTGGAAACCACCGTGTTTTCAGGCCAATTTGGTACAAAAACTTCTTGAGCACCTATAAAGTATCTGACACTTTCCAGAAGCTGAGATACCGCAGGGAACAGTTCAGGGGAAGGGGGGAGAGGGGAAGAGCAGAATAATGAAGTAATTCCAAATAGTGATGAATGATACAAACCCCCCCCCAAAACCCACGGTGTCATGCTGCTTTAGCTAGGACGTGTGAGGAAGTACATTTCAGCTGAGGTAACTGGATGATGAGAAAGTAGCAGGCGTGTAAAGAAATAGGGAAAGAGAGCTTCAAGTATTAGAAAAATACAGTAACACTCGAGTCTACACACAGGAGGAACTGTTCTGAACTTTTACATTGGTTAAAAAAATTAACTTTTAATCCCCAACATCCCTAAGGAAGTAAGTACTGTTACCGTTCCCCCATTACAAATGAGGAAGCTGAAGCACAGAGGGGTTAATTAACTTGTCCACCATCACAAAGCTACAAGGTAGCAGAGCAGGAGTCTGGATCCAGAGCTCATGCTATTGAGTAGCTCGTGCAAACAAAGGGGAAAAGAAACATGTGAAAAACTCCAGCATGCTGGAGTGGCAGAGAGAGAGAGAGAGATGGTGTGTGTGCGAGAATGAGAACGGGGCCAGCAGAGCACAGAGAATGAGGTAGAGACATGGGCAGAGGGTGATCGTGCAGGACATCCGCCTCAGCACACTTCATGCGTATGTTACTGTATCAGTTCTGGAGACTCAGCTAATCCTCCTATTCATGCCTCACCCTCCTTTATGACAGCCTCTAATGGGCTGTCATAGAAATGACATCCACAGAAACGCCCCTAATGGGCATCCAAGACTTTCAGATCATCTATTATCACCGAACTCTCCCATACGACTCTGGACTGACTCCAGACGTTCCCTACCGTCACTCCCAAATCCTTACACTATGTCCTTGCTCTTCAACTCCAGATTTGTGATAAACTCCTGTACGTGATGTTCAACCCCTTGTCTGAACCTCCCCTCCAACTCTCTGCTTGGACTGAAACTAAGCAGCACTTGGAAAACACCAGTTCTCTTACAGCCTGGCCTCCGGAAGGCGTTTTTTCCCTCCTGTCCCAGGCCCCTCAATGCCTGTCCGCCTTGCCCAGCTGCGCATTGCCACTTCCAGACTGTGACTCTCCCTCTGTTTCATTAAAGTCCCTGTCACAACCTTCTCTCCCTCTCTGCTGCTGTCCACTGGACGGGAATTTTCCACCATCCATTCAGAAGTTGGTTCCTACCTCAAAGTTTCTCTCCACTCCCAACTCTGCCATCATTCTTGGCAACGCCAACATCTGGGTGGCGGGCACCTCCACATCCTGGCCTCTCAGTTCCCTGACCTCCCCAGGAAACTCCACCTCATTCAGCCCCCTTTCTGGTCACACTCTGGAACTCTATCACCAGCAAGAACTGCCCTGCCTACAAATTCCTGAATGCCAGCACTTTTTCCCATCACAAACCTGTGCCTTTTAGTTTGTTTGTGCCCTAAGATAATTCACTGACCTCCTCATCATGCTTCTTTCCACCCTGCAGCCCTCTGCTGTCTTCAATTCGCTTTCTAATTTCCCTTGCGCCTCTCCCTTGCACCTGTCTCTCTCCAACATACTCACTTAGATAAAGTCTAACTCTGGGAGAGCTCAACTCTTTAATTCTCCATGTCTGAATCCAAGAACTAATTGTGGTTGAAGGGGGGGGGGGGGGGGGAGAGCATAATCATACAGATTGGTTCTACTTTTTTTTTTTTTAAAGACTTTATTTATTTTCAGAGAGAGGGGGAAGGAGGGAGGGAGAGAGAGAAACACTGATTGGTTGTCTCTTGTACTCACCCTGACTGGGGACTGAACCCGCAACCCAGGCATGTGGCCATGTGCCCTGACTGGGAATAGAACTGGCGACCTTTCGCTTCGTAGAACAATGCCCAACTAACTGAGCCCCAGCGGTTACGGCTGGTTCCACTCTTAATTTCTGACCTTAATTTCAAATAAGGCTTTCAATACTGCCATTTTCCCCCCCTTAAAGTTGATTTTCCTACACAAAGTCATCATTTGACAGAGCTGTCTCCTCAAACTTCCAGCTCACCCTCCTTTCTCAGGAGTAGCCAACCCCTGCCTTCACTGAGAAAACAGACAGAAACCATCAAAGGGGCGCCCCACCTGCCCACCACCACACCCGCAAACCCGCCTGCAGGGGACCGCTGTTTCCTGCCTCCTCTCCTGCTGTAACCAAGGACGCAAGCCCTTTCTCACAAAATCCCGAGACTTCAACACATGCTTCACAGCCCTCCTCCCTCACCTTTTCAAGGACTTAACTCCTTTGTTCCCTTTCTCTCTTACATCATCAGTTTCTCCCCAACTAAGGGATCATTTCCATCAGCATAAGTTTGCTGTAGTTATTTCCTATCCTCAACAAACAAATGAAAAATCTCCTTTGACACATGCCCATCACAGATAAAATTTTCCAGCAGTTCTCCAAGCATGGTTCCGAGACTAGCAGATTTGCTATCACCTAGGAACCTGTAAGAAATGCAAATTCTCAGGTGCCACCCCAGACCTACTGAATCTGAAAATCTGAAATGGGTCCAGCAAGCTTTACTTTATCAAGCCCTCTGTACAACTTCACACACACTGGGATTTGAGAACCACTATTCCCTGGACCAGCAGCACTGGTATCATCTGGGTGCTCTCAGAAATGAGAGCCTCTCAGACCCTGGAAGTTTGAGAAGCACAGATCTACACGTTTCCTCAGCTCCCATTCCTTCCTCAACCCCCCAAACTGCTCTTCCAGTGTCCTCAATGACCTCTGGTACCGAATCCGGTGGCCACTTTTCTGGATCAGCAATGGACATGGTTACCACCTTGCCTTTCTCTAAACACTGTCCATCCTGGAGCTCACATCAGTACCTTCTGCTGGCTGGCTATGTCCTCTGCGCCGGCTCCTTTTGTCCCACTGCCTGTGGTCCCTCCCCTGAAGCTCTGTGCGCTGGAGCTCCCAGGGCATGGTACTGGGCCCCCTTCTCTTCCCCTCCCACATTCTCCTTCTAGAGGATCTCTTCTCTACCCACGACGTGAAATTAAATGCCGTCTGTAAGTTGAAAATTGCCAAATCTATGTCTCTCACTGCAATCTCCTCTGGGCCTAGCTGCCTCCCTGACATCTCCATATAAAAATACATAAGCACCGCAAACTGAGCCGCGTTCTAAGCACCTGGAAGTATTTCTCTCTGCCTCCTTTATCTCAACAAATGCACTTTTCATCCTGTTGCTCAAGCCAGGCATTCAACTGCCACCCTGGATTTCTCTCTTTCCTCTGGTCCCCTGCCCACTCCCCCATGCAAATCTCCCAGCAAGTCTTGGGTTCCCACCTCCAGATCAACTTCTGTTCATGTTGCTGCTTCCAGACCAGTCCCCGTCGTCCTCATCGCCAGCCTGCCTCCTTACACTGCTCCCTGCCTCATGCTCTGCTCCCTTCTCCTACGCTCCCCGCAAGCGTCCAACACAATCTTTTGAAAACATAACTTAGATGACACCACTCCCCTGCTTCAAATCCTTTAAAGAACTCCTTGGCATATAAAGTAAAATGGAATTTTCCCATCAGCCTACAAGGCCCAGGTGATGTGACCACTGATGACCGTCCCGCCCTGCTCCTGTGCCCCTTCCTGCCCCTCAGACACTGTGTGCGGGTGTCTGGCAACGGGCAGTTCCTTCCACTCTGCAGGCAGGCGCATCCTCCTGGTTCCTGAAATGCTCCTCTCCACACCGCCGCACCTCCACTCCACCCCACAGCTGAGTCCTGCTCCTTGAAGCACAGGGTGACCCCGTTGTCCCTGCAGAGATGCAGCTAAGAGGTCTCACGCGGTTACCCTCTGTCATAACACCCTTGCTGCTTCCTGCCTTGTCCTGCGTAAAAGGCAGAGGCCTTCTCTTCTACGCCCCAAGTTCCTATAAACCCACAGAACAGTAACTTCTCCCTTCTTGGAAGTACCAGGTAAATTTACACTCTTCTCTAAACTCCTCACTGGCTCTGGCGACAGTGAAAGATGGCCATTGCTCCTGTGTGACCCATTCCCGTCGACCCCATGCCAGAGGCTGCCTGGCGAAGCACCTTCTCCTCTCCTCCACAGGTGAGCCTGCCGGGGCTTCCTGGAGCAAGGCATGTCATCAGGTTTCTAGCTGAGCTGCCCGTGACTTTGTGTGCAATTCAATTGGGGGGGGGGGAATAGGAAGCCCACCTGAGCTGCACGTCCAAGCCACCAGAAGGCATTCTCCATGCCAGCTTTACAGTAATGAAAGGCACGCTTTGATCTCCATTTGACTTCTGTGTCTATTAATCAAAGGGCAGGCTAGGATTAATCAGTACCCCACAGACCCCAATCACAATTTATTACCATGTATCTATTTACAATCCAGCCCAGTGGTTAAATAAGGGCTGCATTTTCAGCATCAGACTATCTGGATTTTAATTCACTCCGCCCCTTAGTAGTTCTATAATCTTGAGAAAGTTAATTAAATTCTCTCAGCCTCATATACAAAATGAAGATAATGTTTATATCTAATCTGGTCGGTGTTTGTTAGGATAAAACGTAGTAACTTTTACAGCACATTCAGCGAAGGGCCTAACCCACTGTGAAGCCCGTATCAGACATCACTAACGAACGTCCGCCTTCCCCACACAGCCTAAGCATCCTGAGAGCTGGGGTGTCACTCCCGTATTACCTACAACTTGGCATAATGCCTGGCTCCGGGTACATCCTCAACAAATGCTTAGTGAAAGTATAAAAGAGTATTTTATAACCATAGTTATCTAAAATATGAAAGGTAAAACTTTAACCTTTCTGTTGGTTCTCAATTTATATAAATTCAATAGCATCTAACAAGAAACTCGCATTAGTGTTAAAGATTTGTTTATTGACTGCTTATTATTGTTAGTTACTGGTTTTAGATCTTTATGTGAATAAACATCTTTAGTTATGACAACTTTCTGAGAAGGCATTATTACTATACGCATTTTTCACGAGAGAACTGAGACACCAAGAAGTTAAGTAATGCACGCAGGGGTCAGACGGGAAATGGGAGAGCTGAGGCTCAAATCCAAGCGGTATGTTGGAAGCGTGAACTCTTAACCACTATACCATAATGGAAAACCAAGTTCACCTTTGCTAAGCAGAGTTCAGTCCATTCAAAATATATTCTAATTGTATGAACTCTGATTTTTCTTTTTCTTTTTGAAAAATGCTTCCTACTATAATTGCATTTAATAAGGAAAAGGTTTTTCCTATAATCTTATACCAAACTCAGGAGAGGAAAGTATTAATGAAAAGTATTTCATGACAAAGAAATTTCACTCTAGATACTTTATTAAGGAGAAGTTTTTAATCTCTGAAGTTCTACTACTCCCTGTGAAAGTGAAATACTTTGATGTGTTACCTCACAGTTACTACTGAAATACCACCTTTGTGAATTCCTTGTGATACAGAAGGAACATTAAACATAGTACCTTATGTTTAGAACTTACCATCTAACTGGGATGATGAAACACACATGAAAGCAAAAATGCCCAACAATATAATGCAACTGTATACAGACAGCTGACCACTTTCAAAAAAGTTGGGCTCAAAAATATGTATCTTGCGTCCTGGCTAGTGTGGCTCAGTTGGTTGGAGCGTCAGCCTGTAAACCGAAAGGCTGCAGGTGCGATTCCCAGTCAGGGCACATGCCTGGGTTGCGGGTCTGGTTCCCAGTCCGGGTGCATGCAAGAGGAAACCGACGTTTCTCTCTCACATGGATGTTTCTCTTTCTCTCGCTCCTTCCCCCCCTCTCTAAAGTCAATAAGCATGTCCTCCGGTGAGGATTATATATATGTAAATTGGGCTCAAAATTTTATGTACGAAATATATACATTAGGTTAAAAACATAAATTTTCCTTGCAGCCTGTTCACAAGAACAAAACCAGGAACTCTCTTGATGTCCAACAGGGGAGAGTTTAAATTAGGGTACATTCTCACGCACCCTATTACAGCCATTAACAAGAACCTCCACACGCTAACATGTACACGTTATGTGACTGACGGGAAAGAAGGCAAGATTCAGAAGAGTGACCCTATCTATCTGTGGGGGGAAAATGTATACTCATATATGTGTATACACGTATGCAGAGAAAAAATGCCTGATACACTCAGACTTTTAATATTTTGCTTTTTATATTTTTCCATCTTCTGATTTTTTTAAAGAGATGAGCTTGTATCTTTTAATAAGGGCATCAGTAAAGTTAGAAGCATAACTCATCTGTGTTGTCCTTTTACCCTAAAACAAAAGACACTCGAACTTGAATATGCCCTTCAGATGACACTCACATGGCTGCACTCATAGCACAGGGCTGGACGAAAGTGGGCTCACAGTTGTGATACGAATAACTAACACAAGAATAAACTGTTCCCCGTGCTCACAACTGTAAACCTTCTTTTGCCCATCCCCGTACAAACAAATTTGTATCCTCCAATCATAAGCATTTTCCATTTTACTAAACAATCACTAACAATAATTGCATTAAATATCTGTGCCACAATCTACTCACTGATTCTTACTGGTGGGCACTATACCCATTCCGTCCACAAACACACGCAGAACATAAACACGAACACAACGGATATCTTAATCCACACTGCTTCTTCCACAACTGCATGACTTCCTCAGAACAGATGAATACTTTTCATTTCAAAGGACACACTCTCCCACTTTTTAAAACATATTTTACTTACAAAAGAGAACGGTTCTCTTCTTATTAATTAGTAATTACTGTATCAAAAGCTGCTGAAGCAAGGAACATACAATCCACTCCTGCCCCCACATCCTTAAGCAATCAACTGTTCGGAACGAGCCTCCAGTCCTGTCACTGATCAAAGCAGTATTTGGAGAAGGGAGAAATCATGTATCTTATCTAACACGAACACTGTAGGCCCTGGCTGGTGCGGCTCAGTGGACTGAGTGCCAGCCTGCGAACCAAAGGGTGGCCAGTTTGATTCCCAGTCAGGGAACATGCCTGGGTTGCGGACCAAGGCCCCAGTGGGCACACACAAGAGGCAACCACACATTGATGTTTCTCTCCCGCACTTTCTCCCTCCCTTCCCCTCTGTAAAAATCAATAAATAAAATCTTTTATAAAATAAAATAAAATGAACATTGTAATTACCCAAAGTAGAAATTCTCAATAAATAAAAAAAAAATCACCTGATAAAATCAATTAATGGAGAAGAAACCATTTGAGAAGAAATTCAGATTTATTGAATACCTGATTATGCCAAATGTTATTTGGGCGATGTTTAGTTTAACATTTACACTAATCACTTTATGAGATACAGTTATGTTTACTTTCCAAAATAAGAAACTAATGGTCAGAAACTCGAACAGCTCACCGGGGTCATGTGACTCACATGCAGTGAGAGTCCAACCCACGTCTGTCTGACTTCAAGGCTCACTCTTTTTCCAGGAGGAGGGCAACCCGGGGACCAGCTTCCGGCTTTACCCTTATTGTAATGATTCACTTACTAGTATTACCAGTCGGGAAGATTCCTCTTAAATCACAACTTAAAAACTTCAACTACAAATAAAACCTTGTTTTCATAAACAGCGTCATAAGATGGAGTTATCTTTACGATGATCCGATTCTCCACACTGAAATTCAGGGCGGGAAACACTGCTTAGTAAGTTCGAACCCCGGATGTAAATTCACGAGGTCTTCCGAAGTTACAGTGAATTCACATTCCATAAAATTGCTGACGTGGCTTCACAAAATAAAGGAACAAATATAAAACTGATTAAAAGTGGTCATTACAATGTTAGGATGCCAGTGCCACACGTCTACTGCTGACCGTGACACGGTGCCGAAGACATAATAATACTCATTAAGGAAACTGAATGTTTTGTCGCACACTCATACCTGCCTCCCCCGCAACCGGCAAAAAAAAAAAAGGCTCACTAGATTCTTAATACATCCTAACATAATTTTGTTAAACTTCTAAATGTATTTACACATACCACCCTGCTTTATTCCACAACGGATTTAAAGCGGCCAGGAAATATGTTCTACAGGCTGACACAATAGTAAGTGATCGAGGGAAAATAAGTAAGAAATTCAATATGGGTAGGGTTAGCACAAAGCGTTTATCAGGAGGACCTTGCTAAACGCAGGGTTGAGATGGGCCTCCAATTTGGTTCCTAGTCCACTAAAGCCATCGCAAAAAACACAACCAGTTAAGACATGCGTCACAGGAACCACATAATAAAAACAAACCAGGTACTCAGGAGAACTGGAGAGAGGCGTAATTACGCCTGTAATAAAACCAGAGAAAAGTCCCTCCTGTCTATGTTTATGAAGGAGACACATAATGTGGCAAAAATGTCCTATCGACATCCTTGCACGAACACCGGCTGAGGGTGTTTCAGGTGGTGGTTCTAGAGCCTCCACCAGAGGAGACTTTCACAAAGCCAAAACACAGGGCGTTATTAGCAAAGGAGGGAGGAGAGCATAAAACGGCATGGCATGCTGCTTCCACAGACTTAATCCGAGAGGAATTCTTCCCTGTATTTGGAAAGACAGATAATAAACTCCATATTCCTCAGACAATCCTCCAAGATGATTTCCATCAACCAAGCTTCTGATAGGTACAGACATGACTTCGTGCTCACGTTCCATGACTGGCACCTGGCTTGCAGATTTGCTGTTATAAGATAAAGGCAGATCGATATTCTCTGGCAGTCAGCAGAGTTGGCAGGTAGAGGGAGAGACCCTCTTAAAAGGGTGAGGTGCTGCCTAACCTGGACAAGTGCCCACGTCCACAAACCATGAAAGTAGAAATGACCGCACCAGGGTTTTCCTCGAAGAACAATGTGGATTTTCCCCAACAGAATGAAGAATAAGCAATCCCCTGGCAAGCCTCTGAGTAATTTGTGGGGGTCATAAGTAATTTTACAATTTCTTTCAATGGTTATAGGTGCCTTTTCTAATCTCTAAATGATGTTAATAAGGAACAGGAAGCCCTCAACAATGGTTAACGAGAAAAACACATTAACTGAAATACTCTTCTACAGATCACACAATCTCAGGCTTTTTCCCAACTGAATTAAAGTTAGTAACAGTCTTCAAAGCGTGCCTTCTAAATAACCAGTTCAGACTACTAACTGGTACTTTCTCTCTACCTGTAATACTTGATACACATTTCAACAGACACCATGCTGGAAATATTGGTCGGTACAGGTATCCCTCTACGCCAGAAACCTTCTTCTCTCTGTAACACTGTAGTTTTGATGCTATGCTCTGCCCCTCCATTTGGAAATAACGTGAAAATAAAGGCAACCTGATGTAAAAACTAGAGCTCAAGTTTTGATTTAGGAATCGCAAAAAAAAACTTCTTCAGAGTAGAAAGGGATTTAAAATTTACTTTAAAAACTTAAAACATTTGAAACACTGTGAGCTTTCTTTTAATGTCATCACTAGTTCTCAAATACCTTGTTTTAATGTCTATAAAATACTTTGATTTAAAAAAAATCACAAAATTATTTGACTATTTGCACTATACATGGTATTTTTAAATGGAATTTAGTCTCTTACAACACCACTTTCAGATTGAAGGGAAGAACATCAGATGGTATTAAAACAATTGTTACAAGTACAATGTGACCAATGCAACGTGACCAACCCCCAGCTTTTCAGTTTCTGAAACTTCTCAAAGAGGCTTAAAACATAGTCCAAATTTTTAAAAAATCATTTAATTGATCACCTTGCCTTGCAAAACTTACAGTTCAAGAACTTTTAGGCAAATTCACTATTTTCATGAAAATCTTATTCAGACAGGAAAACACATTTGTGATGGGATTCCTTAGGGACTTCAGGAGTGGGGCAGGGACGCAGAGAATGGCAACGCGCATGCTGGACGCCTGACACTCCTGACCTGGTCCCATCCCTGCTGCAAAAGCTTCTAAGCTACTGGAGCAAGAATGTCTTCACAACTGCTTCAATTTTTACTGAGCTGAAGAAAACTAACATCCAAACAACGCAGAAATTCTCAGACACAATCTAAAAATCCCAAACCATCTGCATTAAAATGTAAAATGCAATTCATCTTCATTCGCTGCAAGCTCCAGGTGAAAATACAATGATTTTTTGTTTCTTCATTGAAGTCGGTCAGTTAACGTATTTCTTTGGTTGCAAATGTGAGGTGATACGTCCGCATCAAGAGCAATGGCTATCCCATACTGACTGCAAAAATATTGCAGATGGATTATGTTTCTTTTAAAACACAGTATTTTCTGAGTCCTTATCAGAATGTTGCCACTCTCGATACACCCTCCTTACTTTTGTGTTTGAAAATTTCAGTAACAAATGTGTTTGAAGTTATCATAAATTTTAACTCCTTTCAAGCAAATATGAAATAAGCTAGCCATATATTACATTGTAACTTTAGTATTAACCATCACTCCACTTGGCCCTGCTGCTACAATTAAAAGGCTTTTACAGTAGTAATGGTGTTTATAAGCTTCACGTCCAGGAAAGAATCCTCCAAATCTACGCTGTAAACATGACTACAGAAGCATGTAACAGGCATTAATGTGACTTAACAACTTTGGGGTTTTGCTCGGTCTGTGATTCTCCACCTTATGACATGTACCTATTTTTTACAGCAATACTCCATGTATTAGTTATTTAATGTAGGATAGAAAATTACTGCCAAATTTCATGTCTTACACAAGATTTACCATGTCACAGCTTTCTCGAGCCAGGAACTTGGGAGCAGCTTAGCGGGGTGTTTCTGGCTCACAGTCTCTCATGAGGCTGCGGTGAAGATGCTGCCACAGCCACAGCCATCTGAAGGCCTGACTGAGACCGGAGGATCCACTTCGAAGGCGGCTCACACACCCGGGGAGGACAGGTCTCAGCTCCCCACACTGTGGGCCTCTCCATAGGGCTGCCTCAGTGTCTTCTCAACACAGCAGCTGGCTTCCCCTAAAGTAGTGGTTCTCAGCAAAGGGCGACTGTGCCCACCGCCCCAGGGGACCTTTTACAAAGTCAAACATGTTTAGCTGTCACAACTGGTGTGTGTGTCGGGGTGGGGGGTTTGCTGACATCTAGTGGGTAGAGGCCAGAGATACTGCTAAACATCCTTCACAACAAAGAATTATCTGACCCAAAATACTACTGAGGTTGAGAAACTGCCCTAGAGCAACTGATCTCAGAGGAAGAACAAGACAAAGGCCACAATGTCTTCTAAGACCGTGTGCTAAGTAGTCCCCCTCCACCGTTGCTGCCACACTCCCTGCGTTGGAGAGCTGAGCTATTAAGGACAGTCTGCACACACGGGAAGGAGAATTAAGCTCCACCTCTTTAAGGGGGGCTATGAAATAATTTACGGCCGTATTTTTAAATCATTACACTTACCAATTTGCTATTTTTCTTTTTTAAATTAAACATACTGTGGTGACATTGGTTAATAAAATTACACAGGCTTCAGGTACACAATTCTGTAACACATCATCCGCATGTAATATTGCATGCTCGCCACCCTAAAGCAACTTGTTTTTTTTAATCAAAGTACTGGAACTTTCAAGATAGCTCATTTACTTTTGGGAATACTAAATAAAATCTTATCAGTGCTGTAGAAAAATCACTGGAATTCCACGTAACAAAGCTACTTTTGCATCCCAGTGAATGGTCACTGTTTGCAGTACTTTCAGGAACAGATCCCGAAAGGTTCTATTAAGCAAAGACGCGCTCAGTGTGGCAAAGAGAAACGCGAACCAGTAGTGAAGAGACTCGTGTCCTAGCTCAGGTTGTGGCACTTCCTCGCAGGCGATCCTGGCCAAAGCTTCTGGGCGCCCATTTCCGAATCGCTGCAACGGCGGCGTGGCCAGCCCTGCTTGTCCCCCACTCCCATTCTGAGGCTCAAGACAATTATGTGACAGTATTATGCACGATACAAAGCGGGCAATTTTGAAGGTTTCAAGTGGAAAAGAACAAGCATGGGGCTTATCACACAGTCAAGTCTCAACATCTGTTTTTAGATTTCTTAATTTCAAATTTGAGGTTGAGTACTTCCCTGAAAGTACAGTAACATAGGGCAGATTATTAAACCTAACTGAGGACCTATATCCCTGATCATCTGTGGTCAGGCTAAGGACAACTAAAACATAGTCTCTTGTAAGTTAATATGCATACTTGTTCAGCAATTGTTAGATAAGAGCTACGAAAATCAACAATATAATGTCGCCAATACTTAGTGACACTGAACTGCAAAAAACTATTCCTTTATATATTTGTTTCCCAGTTGAGACAGACTGTTGAGGGAGAGCAGAAGCTACAGCTTGTCCTCAGACTCTAGCCCAGGGCCTGGGACATTCTGCAGGATCAATAAATACACACCTAAGCAGACAGCTGCCGACCATAAGGAACTGAGAAATCTAGCTGGGGAGTCAGAATGAACAGAGACACATAAAAAAATTACTGAAGACTTTTTACAAAGCAACACACTTGCTTCCTGCGATCCATTCAGTCCCTCCAGTCAGACCAGTTTAGGGGCACTTCCTCGCTACTTCAACTCAGCTCTCTGCTGCCTACACAGGCACAGTTGCCTTGGCCCATTCCAGACCTAATTCTTTGTAAGATTTTACTTATTTATTTTTAGAGAGAAGGGAAGGGAGGGAGAAAGAGAGGGAGAGAAACATCAGTGTCAGAGAAATACATCGGCTGTCTCCCGTACGTGCCCCTGTCTGAGGACAAACCACAACCCAGGCTTGTGCCCTGACCAGGGACTGAATCTGCAACCTTTTCCTTTGCAGGACGACACCCAACACACTGAGCCACACTGGTCAGGGTCCAGACCTGATTCTTAATTACTGGGGGTAGGACCCGAGCACCTGTGTGCTCAAAACCTCCACAAGTGGTCCTGAAGAATCACCGGCATTAAGAACAACTGGGTTCATCCAACTGAGCTACTCCTCCATCGGGCCAGCCCATCTCAAATCTAATTCTATTAGTTATGGTTTCTCCTGGTAACCGAAAAACGTTCCCGTTCCTCCTCTCCAAACACTGCCCATCCTTCAAAATAATCTGCAAATTCTTCTCCCTCCATGAAACCATCTACTATCAACACCAGAACCTATAATGTTCCACCCCTCTATACATATCAGTATCTTTTTATATGTACAGTTCACTAGTATTTTACGTTTATATCTTTTATACACTGGTGAACATTTAACACTGCCTGATATATGCCAACAGGTTTCCTTTTCTACTGTAAAACTAAAACACAAATATATATGAGGTCTGTCCAGAAGGTATCCAGCCATGTAATATGAAAAAGACATTTACTGAAGATGATACAAGAAACATTGTACACAGGACAATGATGACTCAGTCCCCTTCAAAGCAGGCACCTTGGGCCCTCACACAGTTCTCCCAATCATCATCAGCTGCTCCGTCATATTTTCCTGAATCTCATCCATGGTCTGAAATCTGTTTCCTTACAAAGGTGATTTTAGTTGTAGGAAAAGCCAGAAGTTGCAGGGCACCAAATCTGGGCTGTAGCGGGGCTTAGTCACCCGGGTGATCTGATGTTTTGCCCAAATCCTCTGCACAAGATGTGACACATGACCGGGCACACTGCCGTGATGAAGCTGCCAATCACCGACTGCCCATCACTGCAGCCTTCTGAGTCATCCAAATAGCTTTTGCAGTAGAATGTTCAAGCTTAATGCAAAATTTGATGCAGATTTGCTGCTATACTCACCCAGTCATTCTGAATGTGACGGCCACATGGTACACATGCTCACTCAATGGCATCTATTGCCCCCCCAGACTAGTACAGTGAAGTCGTCATTGTTCACACATGTGCATTCCAGCCCACTCTCCTTGGCTGCCAGGTGACATCCATGTCGCTGACACTGTTCTTGAGTGACATGGATGTTATATTAACAATGGTTGGACTTTTTACGGACAGACCTTGAATACATACACATATTCCAAACTTTCAAAATTATGGTGCCTTAAATACCTAGACTAATAGAAATCTTCAGGTAATTTGCTCATTTCCTGATTGTAATTTTCATGATGACTATCATTTGCCTCATGATAAGCTTTCTTCAAGTATCAGCTCTACACACCAAAGGCTGAACCATACAACTTTACAGCACGAATCCATCCTACCTAGTGCCTGAGTGCTCTGTCCTCAGGAATGTGCAGGAAAGTAATCGAGGGAAACCACGGAACGTTGCACTTCAACAGAGGGCGAGATATTCTTGCGACTAGGTTTGGAAGTAAACGTGGACACACAGTACGTGAACAGGCCGCTGTGGAGACTGTTTCAGGTGAAGGGTTCACGAGGAACATGCACAGAAAGTTTCCGTCTTTCGTGCAGGTGCAAGGTTCAAATGATCTGATCTCACTTTAATTCATGGACGATCAATTCAAATGTACAGGATACACAAGTAGTTCTCAACCACTTACCCTCAGGGGCATGGGGTTAACATCTAGATATATTTTGAGTTGTGCCAAATGAGGGCTGCCGCCGGCATGGAGTGGGCAGGGTGGGGGGACACTGTTCAAACATCCTGCCGCGCACACGACAGCCTCCACAGCAAAAAAACTTACCCCACCCAAAATGTCAGCAGATGGAGTAACCCTAGGTAAGACTACGCACACTAGGGAATGTACGCACGGCGTGAGAGACGCCCGTGATACTTTGTTCTCTTAGTTAGCTGTTTTTCCCCTTTTGCTCCTTTACCATCAGTATCATTTACTGAGACTGTTCATTTCAAAGCATAAAGGCACTTAGGATCTCAAACTAGGAATCGAAAAAGGAAGCAACCTAATTTATAATGTCAGATGAGGACATTATTAGAAGTATATCAATATAAGATACCAACATCAATATTTCACTTAAATTTAATACTAATATTGTCAGGGAGCCATATTTTATTATACCAAGTTAGGAAGATAACTAAGATTTTCACCAGCATCTGGCAGTCTGGAGAAAAAGACATAAATAGAAACTACTATTCAAAAATCTAAGCACACGAAGGTTCAAGTTAGCTAAAGCCCTAGATACAGGGCTTGACAGAAAAGGAAATAAAGAAATAGCTATTGGGGATACTAAGAATAAAACGATTATTTCTGAGAATAAAGTTATAGCCCTTCCTTCCCCTAACACAGAGCCTTCCTGAGCTCTTGGCAGATCAAAAGAAGAAGTTCTGACCTCCTGGAGGCCCACACTGATGTCATTACTTTCTAGATCTGAATCATCAGATGCAAAGGCTTCTCTGACAGAGTTTCAACACATACCCTTGCAGAAAGTTGCCGTAGATGTGAGAAGTGACCAGTATGTCACCAGATTCAAGAGAGACACAGAAGAATCTAAAAGAAGACTTCAAGGGAAGCACTAGAAATACAAAGGTAGATTTGAGATGGCAATTTAAGTTTTTTAAGAATTGCAGGAAAAAAGAGCTACTTCCAAAAGAGGACTTCCACGGCAATCTGAGGGAACACAAGTATATCCCTTATAGAATGATACTTTCAAGAACAGAAACCCTTCCCACTTTTGTGTTTTTTTAATCTTTAGAAACACAACACCTAGTACAGGGCCCGACACTGGAAATACTGAATTAATTAATTTTAGAAAACAAAGGGGACTACTGGTGTGCTGTGTTGTTTTTTTTTATGGTCACGCGCTCCACGTTGCCTACACTCTGGATCGCAGGACTGGACGAGCAAGCAAAGCATACTCGCGGGCAGACTGACAGTAAGACACACATGCCACATACCTTCCTTCGCGTCACAGGCCCGGTGACTACACCTCCAAGGCCTAAGCGGGGAGGTTTTCAGAAAAATAAGGAAATCTGTAACATCATTCAAAGTAACAGGAGCCAACATGTTCAAGGTCTGAAGTTACTCAGACAGCAGCAGATCTAAACAAAATAAACATTTGTTCTATAACCTTTCTGTTATGTTGCCATGGGAATCTGTGTTTAGGAACACTTATTTTCTGCAACTAGAGCAGCAAAAGGCAGGACAGCTTTCAGGAAGGAGGAGAGAAACTTGTAACTGTAAAGGCAGAAAAGACAATAAATCCTACAGATCTTGATAGGGTCATATTTGTGCAGAATCTTTCAATGTATAACATTTCTTCAGCCCTGGCTGGTGTGGTTCAGTGGATTGAGTGCCAGCCTGAGAACTGAATGGTCGCTGGTTCGATTCCCAGTCAGGGCACATGCCTGGGTTGTGAGCTGGGTCCCCAGTAGGGGGCACATGAGAGACAACCACACAATGATGTTTCTCTTCCTCTCTTTCTCCCACCCTTCCCATCTCTCTAAAAATAAGTAAATAAAATCCTTTAAAAATAATAAAATAAAATTTCTTCAGGTTTAACAAAGAAGTTCTGGGGGCCTCGTAGCCCAAGTATTAGTAATAGGTAACAACAATCCCACCTCTGCTGAAATTACTATAATGGAGGAATGGTGGAGGAACGTAAAGTAGATACAGGGCCAAATAAATGGGACCCTAAATGTAGAAGGAAGGTAAAAATGGCTTTTAAAATATGACCTGATAGTAAGAAAAAGCCTAGAAGCCCAAAGTCAGAAAACATTCAGTCTGCCAGAAGGCTAATCTCTTGTCAGAAATCTAGAGATAATCTCTTTGCTCCCTTCCTTTTGGCAACAGAAACCTGAAAAAGCACGTGAGCCCATGTTATTTAAAGAGCTTGAGTACCCTCCATTTCCAGGGCCCACCAGAAGTCTGGCTCTGGTACTCTGAGCCTTCTGGAGCCAGAGTTGTGAGCACTGGCAGGACTGTGCACCAATTCACCCGGCTCTCCCATTCAACCCTGCGCTACTGGGTTGGCCAAAAACCATTTAATTTTTTCCATAAAATGAAAGACACATTTTGTGCCCTAGCTGGTGTGACTCACTGGATTGAGTGCCGGCCTGAGAACCAAAGGGTCGCCAGTTCAATTCCCAGTCACGGCACATGCCTGTGGGTTTCAGGCCAGGTGCCCAGTAGGGGGCGTGTAAGAGGCAACCACACATTGATATTTCTCTCCCTCTCTTTCTCCCCCCTCCCCCACTTCCCCTCTCTTTAAAAATAAATGAAATCTTTAAATTAATTAATTAATTAATTAAATGATTGCTAAAAAGAGACACATTTCTTTATTTTCACCAATAACTTTATTGATTTGGATGTTTTGAGTATGTTGGCTATCTCCCACATGGTATAGTGTTGACTGTTCTCAATAATGTCTCAATTTGGTTGCTATCAACTTCAACTGGTCTAATCAACTGTGAAGCATCATCCAGCGATAAATCTCCAGCACAAAACTTCACAAACCACTTCTGACACATTCGATCAGTTCACAGTACCTTCTCCACACACTGCGTAAATATTTTTTTTGTGTTTCAGTTGTGTTTTTACCTTTCTTGAAATAACAAAATGTAATATGGTGAAAATGTTGCATATTTTCTTCCATCTTCAATATTAAAATGGCTACACAAAAATTCACCAATTTTAAGTTTTTTTAATGACGCTGATATGACAGCTGTCATAATACAATCTAACAAAATTGTTGTTTTTTTTAAGATTTTATTTATTTTTAGACAGAGGGGTAGGGGGAGAGAGAGAGAGAGGGAGGGAAACATCAATGTGTTGTTGCCTCTTGAACACTCCCCCACTGGGGACCTGGCCTGCAACCCAGGCATGTGCCCTGACTGGGAACCGAGCCAGCAACCCTTTGGTTCACAGGCTGGAGCTCAATCAACTGAGCCACACTGGCCAGGGCAACAAAATTGTTTTCAATGAAGTTGAAGACAAATAAGTGCTACTAGAGCCATCTTACAGAAAAAAACCAAACAAACTTTTTGGCCAACCCAATACAATCAGCATCTGTAACTGATAAAAACAGAAATTAAAAAAAAAAAAAAAATAGGGACACCAGAGCAGAGTGATCTGTTAAAACGTTAAGTTAGACCATGTGTCTTCTCTGGGCATAGCCCTCCGTGGCTCCCCTCTCACCCAAGAGTCCAAGGCACGGTTCTTACAAAGGCAAGTAAGGCCCTGCATGATCCCTGCACATCTGCAGCCCCTCTACCTCCTCCTCCTAAGACTATTCGGGCCCTGGTTCACTCAGCTCTAGCCAAACGGGTCTACTAGCTATTCCTAGAGAACAAAGGGCCTTTGCCTCAGGGCCTCTGCGCCAGCTGATCGCTCAGCCTGAAATGTTCTTCCCTCCACGCCCACACCCAACAGGTGTTCTACATCACCTCCCTCAGGTTTTTGCTCAATTGTCATTTTATCCCTGAAGCCTACCCTGTCCACCCTGCGTAAAAGCACAACAGAGCCGTCCCGGTACTCCCTCTTCTTTCCTCGCTTCCTTTTCCCCAGAGCACTTATCACCTGATGTACTATCAATTTTGCTTATTTCCTACTTCTATTTCCACCCCCTTAGAATATAGTTTCTTATGAGCAGAAACTTTTGTCTGCTTTTCCCAGTAGGTGCTCAAAGTACTGACATATAGAGTCCTATCCTCAAAGAGATTAGCATGAACATCTTCTATTCCTTTGCCTCTTAACCCTGTACCCTGTACTACTCCAAAATTCAGATAGTGGCACTAAAACCTACTCATTTGTCCTAATCCAAAACTCAGGGGTCATGCTAGACTCCTCTCTTTTCTGTACCTCTTTCTCCCCCACATTCGGCCTGGAAACCAAGCATGTTGGAACCCAGGACCTATTTTTCAAATGTGCAGAATTTACAGGCCACCATGTTCTTCTTCCCTAACATAAAATTTTAAAAAGAATGAAATGCTGCAAAGCCAGCTAATTTTATAAATCTTTAACACATATGTACTTAATTTAGGGAAGCACTAGACAAAGAAACACTACTTCTAATAGTGAAAGCTTCATTCACACACACACAAATTGAAGTTTAAAGAGATCTTTTTGTTGTCGTGAAGAAACATACGCATGACTTCCAAGCGCATGGCAACCCCGAGATGCACTCTCTAGATTCCAAGTCAGAGAACCCAGTTTATGATGAGGTTTGGGGCTTTTTTTAAAGCACAACAGTACTTATAACTCTTGGATAGGAACCAATCAGCACCAAATGTCACAGTGAAGAGCAATAATCCAGTGATTTTTCACAGGTTTGGAGAGGTAATTGTTTCTATTACAGAAGGCCCAACTTTACAAAGTGTACACAGAAGAATTTCAAACCAACAAGGGTCATCAATTCAGGAATTAACTACGTGCATAGCGTCTAATAATTTTGTGGGGGGAAATTTAATCTGGACAACAAATTCATTTTTCAGTCCATCAATTCTGCGGAAGGGATGTGGCTTCGGTAAGTCGAGGCGTTACCCTCCGACTAGCTGTGCCCTGGCGTCGGCGGGGCTGGCTGCACACAATACCGCTCTACTACAAGTGACCCAGCAACCCCTCTCAGGAAAGGAAGGAGGGAAAGGCAAACAGCACAACCTCATCAGCAGGCACAGGAAGGAGACTTCTGAAGTGCTGAAACCCCAGAATCCATCCAAAGTAGCGCTGACAAGTATGCCATTCCTTCAATGAATGAGCCCAGCTCCTCCGCTACCTAACTTGGTTAATAATACCAGCCTTCATAAGGCCAGGGAAAATTGGATGATAATACTTTGGGTGCAAATACTTTATACAGTATAAAATCCCATTAAAACACCAGTTAATTCTAACGTGAGAGTGACTGAACTCCGTGAATTCTTCCACCTTTGAATCCTAAGCCTCAGGGGCTCGGCACCACCTGCGCAGCTGCCCAAGAAGAGCAAGGTCAACACACAGATCACCTCTGAGGACGGACGATTAGAGTGAAATCAAAAGCAGAGCACTCCTTAGCATCAAAAAGTTAAACTGGCAGTCCAGGCCAGGCGGCACAGTCGGCTGAGTGTCATCCCTACACTAAGAGGTTGCGGGTTCGAGCCAGGTCAGTGTCGGTGACTAGGTTGCAGGTTCCCTGGTCGGGCGCAAACCCAACTGATCACTGTTTCTCTCTCTCCTCCCCACTCCTTTTCCTCCCTCTCTTAAATCAAGAAACATATCCTCAGGTGAGAATTAAAAAAAAAGAAAAAGAGAGCGAGAAATTAAAACTGGCAGAATTGAGAAGCTAGAGGCCCAGGATACCCTTACTTTAGAATGGGAACCCGTGGAAAAGGATCAGTGAGAAAATGGGATTTGATAAATAAAATGACTTTAGAGCCAACTTAACTCAACTGCTTCTTAGAAGTCTTTATATGGCAATATGAATATTTAAATACTTACTGGTTAGCACTGACAACATGCAGCCAATGATAGCATCTTTGGTTACAAAGCAAAGCAAATGGGAAGATCAGCCTGGGCCTATTATCACCACGAGAAAAGTGAAGGGCAAACCCTTCTCATTGATCAGAGGTCAAGGAAGTCATCTTTGCATGCTCGATGACCACGTATTTCTATCTACTTGTGCTCTGGCTCATCCTAAAATGTTTTTTAAAAATAAAAGATTTAAAATGGTGAATGGCCATTAATACTAAAAAACAAATAGCTTCATTTGTTTTTATTATATTCATTAATATACCATCCTGCTCCACAAGCATTTGGGGAGCTGGATTTGTTTAGTAAATTTTGGCAATGTCTTACTACAAGTCTTGTTCTCTACTTTATATACTGATGATGAATATAATAACCCGCACGGCACAACGCCAGGAACGGAGTCAGCAGTCCAGAAAACGCGGCACTATTCACATCAGGCTGTAAGCTCTGAGGGGAGGGCACCGCCTTGCTCTGTCTCCTTCAGCACGCTATCTCAAGAACCCAGCCTGCTCTCACTCAGGCCCATAGCTGGTGCTTAATAAATACCGCTGAATAAACAACTGATTAGGATTTAGGAGTAATTCTCAACTCTCACCTTTTTTACATTACCAGTGCCTCCCACCTCCTCTAATCAACAGCAAGGGTCTGGAAAACCATACCCCAGAGAAAAGACATTTAAGTTCCTGTTTATGTTTCCTTAAAATAACCACAAAGATTCCTGTCCCAAAACCACAAAATCAATGCTTTGCAACAACGTATTCTTAAACAATTTTACTTCATTTCCCCTCAAACAATGCACAAAGTTCCTTAAAACTGCAAGACTTAGTTCAGTTCCCTTTCCTCCTTAAAAAGGAAAGGCATATGTATAAAACCCTATAATTCTCAAATTTCTAGTGTGATTCCTTGATCTTTAATTCATGGATGGTTATCACACTGGTTCTATTTGCTTTTTTATTATATACTTAGTACAAGGTAAAATAATAAAAATTGCCTTACTATAAAAAAAATAAAATTTTAAGTTACACATCAAAGTACACTTCAGAACAATCAAATTAGGAAACGGACACATTTCAATGATGTTGCATTCCTTAAAATACTTTCAGCAACACTTCTGGGAACAGACTTCAGGTCTAGTTCTACAAGTCACACAAGAAATTCTGTGTCATTACTTTTTAGCTGAGGCTCCTATTAGGTATAAAATAGTATCACCAACCTGATTGCTCAATCTTTTTCAGCAGATTTTAGTGCAAATTCTCTAAATTACTGGGATTCAATTTCATTTTGTTATTCCCTCAAATCAAATCTGCACTCAAAGGATGAATGAAGATGGTGAAAAAAAATAGAGGCACCAAAATGAATTCTAAAAATAGTTACAAAGAGAAGTATTTTCTGCCACATGTGAAAAGTTGCTAATTGAAAGAACAACTTCAAATAACTACTCTGAATGATATAACACTTACTTGTAAATCTAAATTCTGATATTTTTAATCCAAAATAGGTTATATTTGCTTACAGTCAATTGTGACACATATTGGTTATATTTTCCTCCACCAATGTGCCATAGGTTACACGTGTCATAGGTTATACCTTAAGTCCCCTTCGCAGAAATACTACCAAAGAGCAAACAAACTCTGCCTCCCTGTTAAGACACATAAGAAACTTAAGGGTGCTTGTCTCTGAGGAAAGGAATAGCATCGTTGCAGGACAGAAGAAAACTTTTTACTGAACACTTTATACCTTTTGAATTGTATACAATGTGAATGTATTACCTATTTTTAAAAATCTGCTTAACCTAATTACTTCCCAATGTCAGATATCTCTGGCTTCTAAGCCAGAAAAGTATACTAACATTAAAGAAACGTGGAGTTCTTTTAATGGCATGTCCCTGGAAATCCGGATCTCCAGATGCAGTACCGAGCTATTCACACCAACAGCAGGGAAACCCTGCAAGCAGTTCCTTTCAACTTCACTAAACTCACCAGAGTTGAACTATTCTGCTGTATCATTCCATTTAAAGTTTAAACATCATTGGTAACAAAAACTTGATACTGCAAAAGTTAATGTGTCAATTCAAGAATGAAAAACAAAGTAAATTAATGAGATATTAAAGGAGCAATATCCAAATATGTCTTTGAAAATTAGCAAGTCGGTAACACACATATATAGTAAAATGTTGCAAATTCCCTAAAATATATGCCCTCTACTATAAAAATGTGGAAAAGATGTCAAGCACGGTGCTGTCAGCAACATGGGTCGGGCAGCGTGAACTAGATCATGCAACATGATCTGTTGCTGGACACAATTGCTCAATCTCAATTACCCAGAAGATTCTACCAAACAGGAAATTCATGATGTGACTTTAAGAAACACAGGAATTATATTTAAAGATTAATACGTTCAAAAGGCTGGAATTCGTTTCAGAACAAGAAATAATTTTATAGACCCCCCTTTCAAATGTTGCATGGGCATTAATTACATGCATCTTTCAGATCAGGTGCTCTCAACTTACTCTAAAGTAACTCTAAAATAGTGTATAAAACCTTGTAAGTTAGAGAAATCAGTGAATGTTTTCACGTCCGGAAATTTTATGGGTATTATTTTAATTTAAACCACACTCACAGTGTGAATTAAAACCGATCTATTCCACATCCTTATGAAAACCATCGTGTACCTGAGGCTATAAACGTAGATAAGTCCCCTGCAAACTCTCTCAGGGGCTTTAAAAACACGGCTCTACTCACAAGAATTATCGTGATCAAAAAAATATTTACAGTATCTCCCAGCATTGTTCAGAACTTTTTGATCTCGAGGGCGTCCAGCGGATCTCGCTTGCTCCAAATGAGAAAACTGTTTGTCAAACAATGCTTAAATGAGCAGTGGAATGTGACTAATCAGCGAGGCCGCCAGCTTCTCAGGCTGCACTGTTCTCGCAGGCGCTATCACCCACCCGCCAGTCCACGGAAAGGAAACACACTTTCAACCGAATCGGAAACGCAGCACTCAAGCTGGCACGGGCTCGCCGAGATAAAGCCGGTATTTTAAGCTCTATGGGTTGCTCCTAATTGAACTGAGAATTCAAAACGAACGCTTCTCAAAATGGGATTTCGACAGAGGCTTGCAGAAAACCCGGAAAGAACGCCCTGCGTCGTCAGTTTCGCTCCGAGGACTGCAGCCTCCCGGTCGGGCTTTGCCCGTCCGCATCTCCCGGCAGCTCCCCGGGCTCGTGTGCTCAGAGGGCAGGCTCCTGCGCCCAGGGTGGGCGCACCTCCGGAGCGGGTCCTTCTGCTCGACGCCATTAGGGAGACACCCCCCCCACCCCTCCGCGAAAGAGCCTCCCCGGGTGCCTGCCCCCGGAGCGGCAACCTCCAAGGAGGGAAGGCTCAGGGTGCAAGCCAGGGTGGAGTTCCAGCACCACCACCCGCTGCCCACCGTGGACCTGCGTCCTGCACACGGATGACCACCCACCCAGGTGTGCAGGGCGAGAGGTGCAAGGGGCAGAGGCGCCGGACAAGGGTCGAAGGGGCAGCCATGCCCTCCCCCAAGGAAAATTCCTGCCGCTTGGTGCATCGCTGAGCCGCGGGGACAGGCCTGGCTCCGGGACATAAAGGCCAGACAGCCACCACGGCCCCAGACCCAGTGACACTCACCACACTGAGCCATAGGCGCCGGAGCCCACCGGGGACAGGTTCTGGTAACGCTCGGGCACCTCCCAGATCGTCTTGTTCAGCTCCTGCCGGTAGAACGTGGGCCTTTCCTGAGACATCTTCCAGCGGCGGCCGCGGGGGGAGGAGGTGGCCCTCCGGGGCCGCGCCTGCACCCGCACCCGCTCCCGGGCCCTCGTCCCCCACGCTGCAGGGCGAGGATCCCGCACCGGCTGCCTGCCCTGCACAGGTGCGGCAGCCGCGACCCTGCCGACTCCCGCGCGCGCGGCCCCTACCAGCCGCAGCGGCTGGCCGCGCCTCGGCGACGAGGACGAGCTCTGCTAAGGGGAAGGACGCACTCTGGAGCTTGAGGATGCGCCCGCCGCGACCTCCCTGCAAGCTGCCCCGGGTCGGGCCGACTCCGGGCTGCGCCACGGGCCGCCGCGCCAGCGGCTGCTGTTCCAGTAGTCGCCGTTCCAGAAGCAGCGAACTGGAGCCTCCCGCTGTGCTCTCGCGAGAGGAGCTCTCGGGACTCTCCGCGAAGCGAGATTTTACCCAATATGGAACCTGCCCGCGGGAGGGGGCTGCGGAGGGAGGAGGACGGGAGACGCAGTTCTCGCGAGAAGAGAGCAACAGCTGGAAACCAGAAGGAATCCGCCGTCTGTTCTTACTGAAGGCGCGAAGGCGGCACCGGGAAGGGGAGGAGAAGCTGGCAACGCGTGCCGCGTGCGCCCCATCGTGGTCGGCGGGGCAAATGGCTGGTGGAAAGTGACAGGGACAAATACGGTGTCGGGAAACGAGCCAAAAGATCTTTGAACTGCCACCAGTCTCCGCCAGCAGCAGAGCACCTGCTCGGCGGAGCCCGCAATTTCCAATAAATACTTGCATTAAAAAAAGAGAGAAGCGTTCAGGCCAGAAAGCGGTTGCATCCCCATCTGCTCAAGGACATATGGCCAGCTCTTCGGAATTCTGATAAAATCTGTCCCAGAAGCAAATATTAGCCCTGCACTAAAGCCGGCGTATTACATCCAAACTCTCCTAGTAGTTTTCAAACTTTTAGGTGCATAAGAATCATCTTGGGAGTGTAAAATGCAGATTTCCAGGACCCCGCAGGGAGTCTAATTGGATAGGTCCGAGATGGGCACCAAGAATATGCATTTTTACAGTAAACCCCAAGCAGTTCTGATTCAGGAAACACTCTGGTATCTCCCTTTGAGAAGCATTTTTTAAACCAACTGACTCCTGCCCTGAGGAGCGTCCACTGATGAAAATATTAAGCATTTAATTCAGGCCTCTCAGAGGAAGGAGAACAGGGCAGAGTGGTATTATTAGGTAAGTGAATTGATCTTTCGTAGACCTTAGTTCCAGTTCATGCAAAATAGAATTCCTTTCTTACATTTCCACCTAGTAGGGTCTTTTAAAAAGTTGGACAAGATAAATATATATGAGCAAATTATTATCACCCCATACCCACCCCCATTGTTACCAACCTATTCCTATGCAAAAGCTTGTTAGAGTAAGCAGAAGAATTGGACCCTAGAAGAAATAGGTAGGTCCAAGTCCGGAAAATTCTCGTCACTTCCCACGATCATTCTCTTTTGTGTTACGCATCCCTTGCCATGCTCAGATTTTGCCTGTCTCGTCCCAGCATCTAGCATAGTGCCTAGAACATAAAAGTTACCCCATAAATATTTGTTGAACAAATTAGAACAATGACCATGATCTCAATTTCAGAGGAGGTGGAGGATCCTCAGTGCTTGTCAAGGAAAAAAGTAAAGAAAACCTGAGACCTGATTCATCGGTGATTCGTATGAAGCTTTTTTTTTTGTTTTCTTTTTCTTTCCTTCTTTTTTTTTCCTTTATTCTCCTCTCTCTCTCTCTCTCTCTCTCTCTCTCTCTCTCTCTCTCTCTCTCTCTCTTGAATCAATGCGGCTTAGCCTGGATTCTCTGTCCTACAAAGACATGCTGCTTGCAAATGTTCCAGGCCAACCTGCAGGTTAGGCAGCTTTGAAAAAGGTAATGAAGGCTGAAGAAGGAATGAGGACAAAAATGGGGCTGAAAAAAACGAGGGCTGGGAGTGAGGAATCGAGGGGATGAGTGAATGGACAACAGAGGAGAGGAAACTTGGAAGTAGGAATTCCAAGAAATTCACAAATGCATCCAACAAACTGGGATGATGAGGTGAGGGTGACCACAAGGGTGGAGTGGGCACTGCATTTACTCGCTCATTCAACATGCATGTATTGAATGCCTGCTAGGTGCCAGGCACTTCTGATGGAAGGGTGACTCAACCACGGACACGTTTGCGGCCTCCAGGAGCGTGCAGTTAACTTCGGGGCAATCATTCAACGATTCAACACAAATTTATTGAGCACTTACTCTATCTACCACTCTGTTTTAAGTACTGCTGATTCAGCCATTAATGAAAGAGGAAAAAACCCCTGACCTTTGAGGGGTGAGACAATTTACAAAAAGGAATAGGTAGAGTGAAGAGCGTGTAACACGGCAGTCCAGCAAGTGTAAAAGTGCAGCCGCCGACCAGGGACAGAAGGCTGCAGGGGCAAAGTGGCGGGCACTGGGCTTCAGGAGGCGGCGTTAAAGCCGGTAAGTGGGGAGAGGGCAGAGCAGGGGGCCCGGGCCGCAGTGCGTTTCAGCCGCAGGACCCAGGCCGGGGCGCACCCAGACCTGGGGCGGAGATCTGAGGGACCTGCAGCCTCAGTTTCCTCGCGCCTCACCTGGCCGGAGGAGGTTGTGGGGCGACTGCGGGTGACTCACTGTGTGCGACGTGCGGGGCGCGAGGCCTGGCATCAGGAAGGCCCCCGATTAAGGGCGGTCAGACCTGCAAGCGAGTGGAGGCCTGGGTGGCACAGGTTCGGGGCTTCCGCGGGAGGGCGGCCCAGGGACCCTGCTCCGCACCCCGCTGCCTGCGCTGCACTGCCTCGCCCCCGCTCCTGCCGCCCGCCCGCCGGAACGCCCGCGGGTTCGGCCGCAACGGCTCGGGAACCGCCTGCGCCGGTGCCCGCCGCGCCGCCAGCCGGGCCGCAGCTGCCTGGGCCTCCGGCGCCCGCACTGCCGCCCCCGCCGACGAGCCCGGTGAGCCGCCGCCGGGGGACGCCCGGGTGCCGAGGCTGCGGCGGGCCCCGGGCGCCCACGTCCCGGTGCGAGGGGCCGCCCCCGGTTACACTGCGAAGTCCCCGGGCGGGGGCGGCGGGGGCCACTGGCGGGGCCAGGCACGTCGCGGGTGCTCCGCCAAAATGTGTGGAATGAATGAATGACGGCCGTCCCTGGGAGCTTATCTCTCAGAGGTACCGTCTCTGATTTTGAAAGGCCGCGTGGAATGGCAATGGCAGTTGTGTGCGTTTTGCAAGGTGAATCCTTTCAAACTCGTTGGGCCGAGCGGTCAGAAGCCCCAGAACCGGTGCGCTGCCGGGCTCACCGCACCACCCACCCCTCTCCCGAGGCCCGACGGCCCAGGCGTGCCTCCTACCTTCGGACCTCTCTGCTTCTGTTCGTTTTGTTCCCTGTGACTGAGTCCACACTGCTACCACCGCCACTTAGCCCGTTTCTCTTATCAAGTCCTGCGTATCGGTGACCCCTGTGGAGCCTTCTCTACATCCCCCACCCCAATAGCGAGTTCTCCCCAACACGCCCTAATTGTTACACTGTCATCAGGTTACAGTAAGATAATTGTTTCTGTGTCCAGTGGTCAGCTCCATGGGGACTGTCCCCTTATTATTCCTCCTGGCCACTAGGCAGAGTGACTGAGGGACGCTAAAAGGCTCTGTGTTTGTGCCTGTTCTGTATTCCAAATACATTCCCCATAAAAATGTAGGTGGCGAAGGGGAAAGAGGTGCTTCTGATGGAATTCCAAATGCTTATTTTGAAATTTTGGAAGTGAATTTCACCTTCCCATGATTATAGAGAACGTGAGAGGTGTTTAAGACAGTATCGGAGGGAAAATTCTTGCAACTAAATTAGGCTCAGGATTTCATGTATGTTGGGTTGCGTTTAAATTTTTTGTTCTTGACTTTTAAAATACTTTCGACATTATGTAAGTGAATCAATGGGTGGCTGGATAGACAGGGGTCTTTTAGGGGCTGAAGGAGCTAGGTCAAAAGTGCCTGTATTTTAATGGTGGCCCCCAACTTAGCATTGAAAGGCTGAATAAAATGATTGGCTACATTTACAGTGGTTCACATACTTTATTGTGTATTGGAATCACCTGGAGACCTTCCCAAACCTTGCTGCTGGCCCATCCTCAGTTTCTAATTAATTTGGGTCTTGCTTGGTGGAGCCGGAGAATTTGCATTTCTAACCTAGTTCCCAGGTGGTGGTGAGGCTGTTTATGTAAGAACAGAGTGTGACTTACAGAGATCAAATTAATTTCTGTTAGTTTGTAGTGAATCCAGATACCCCAAATTATGTCATATTGATAGAATTCCAAAATGAAACTGTAATGAGTTCATACCCACAGTTCACCCGCCTAAATATCTCGTCTGGTGGCAGGTAGCATCAGAGAGTTGTTTGCTAAGTGGACATTTGTCTTCCAGATTATGGGTAGAGCTTTGCATGCCGTTGATCTCACTGTGTGCAGAGGCCCCATCACGCTAACGCTTAGGAGAAAGTAACAGAGACCCCCTCTTGGGTTGTGTCTTGGCTGAAAGGTCCTTATCCCGTCCATGTAGTTTGGATGATGTTTTTCTGAAATCATCACCTTTCCACACTGAAGTGCATCTGCCACTTGTCAGCAGGAGCTTCTTGTCACTGCACCTTGCGGGGAAAGGGTCCTGCTAGTGCCGAAAAATGAACCACTAGGGTTTCTATGAAATCAAGAAAGACATAAAGGAGCTAAAGAAATTCCAGAGAAGACTGCGAAAAAAACACCCAATACGGAAACCATGTGTTTTCTCTTGCTGCCTTAGCCAGTCATGGGACGAGCCCTTTAACGACAGCCTTCCACGTGCCCCTCCAGGGCATCCTCACCAGGGCCCCACAGGTTATGATTTGGCTACCCCTCCCCTAGGCTACTGTACCAGTAATAGTAATCGTCTCCAGTTGGCCTTTTTAGCTCCGGCTCTAACTCTTAAGTACTGTTCAGTGAGCTTAACCTGATGAGGGAAGTGATTCGTGTCTGCGCTGTCCGTGTGGTAGCCCCTGGCTCGTGTGGCTGTTGAGCACTCGAAATGAGGCTAGCGTGATGGAGGAACTGGATTTTTTATTTTACTGTATTTTAATTAAGTTGAATTTAAATAGCTTCGGGTAGCTAGAGGCTGCTGCCCCAGACAGCACAGCTCCAGACCATGGCACAGCTCGTGTTCCGAGGCGGGGGTGTCTACTCATAGCGCTACATTTGCTCAATAGCTGAATAGCTACACTTTAAACAGCTAACAAGTCCAGGTTGGACTCAGCAGTCAAGACCCTCTAATAGGCCTCAACCTACTTTTGGGGGCTTACCATTGACTTTACTAAGATTTATTGAATTACTTGCCTTATTATCTTATTATCTCTGAAATGTATCCTGCCCTATTCCTAAAACACCTTATTCTCCTCCTTGCCCCCAGTGTAGACAGAGCAAAGCTCAAATCATGTTCCTCCAGGAGATCTTCCTCATCCTTCCAGGTTGGGGTTATTAATTCCACTCTGTGGGAGATTACATTGTATTAGGACGTGGCATCTATTTTAGAATCAGAAAGGCTGCGTTCAGACTGGCTCCGCTATTATGGTAGGACTCCATGGAGCTCACTAAATTCAGCAGTAAGTTGAAGGCTAGGAGATGAAGGCCACCTCTTGAATATAAATGATGGAGACTGAAGTCAAGAAAACGAAACACTACTTTCCCTAAGTGAACTAATAGAATATGATGCCTCCAAAGGGTACGACAACAGAAAATGTAAATACTTAGCTTTGAAAGAGAGGGAAATTCTCAGGGGATAAACTATAATTTGCAATGGGAGGAGAGGGTTTTTTTGTGTCTTCAATAACAATTCTCTTGATCTACTAGTCATGTCTGGTGGCCCACAGGCTGAATCCAGCCTGCAGAGGTGTTTAGTTAGATGTGTACTATGATTGTGAAAATGTGTAAACTGATTGACATTTAAAAATCAGAACTTCAGATGAAATCTGGAATTATGGCTTCTCTTGGAAAAGATCGGATCTGGCCATGCCGGGCCCAACGTGACCCACTACAGCAATCGCTGGAGCTGAGTAGCTGCTGCAGCCCCCCTCCACCCCCAGGCCCACTGTTGCCACTGTTTTTGACATTCAGGCATTGCCTGCTTCTCACCAACCTGTCCTCGCTGCCACTTTCAGAAACAAAATGCTGGATTCTAGACCCTGGATCTAACCCAGGATGGCAGTTACTATAATCTCAATATAATTAACAAGTTAAGTAGGCTCTTTTAGTTGCCAGGGACACATATATTCTAGTAATGGAAGCTTATTGTAAGATTACGTGAAAAAAAAAAGGAAGACTGGGTCAAATATTCCTATGGGTGGGGAAAAAAACGGAAATATTACTTATGTATTAGTGTACAATTCTACCTGGTTTTTTTCCTGGAGAAGACACGAAGTACTAATTCTCTTAAGTGACACATTGTAAAATACCTCTTCCATCTTCCTCTGTGTTCCCCAACCACATACTCACTTCTCTATTGAATTTGTGATTTTTAGTTCACGGTGTTGTGTAGCATACTACTGCTACCCAATGCTTCGAGGGTAAAACTACAATATGTAACTATGGCCCAGCTACTTAACTTTTCTAAAGCCTCAGTATTATCACCTACAAAATAGGGATAACGGTAGTACCAGGATTGTTGTGGGAATTCAATGAAAAAACTCATGAAAAAAATCTAGCACAACGCTTGCCATATAGTGAGTGCTCTGCAAAGGTTGGCGTTGCTGAGGGTGTGTGATCACCTGCAGGGAAAATGACGTTGATGGCACATTAACCTTGTTTCCAGCCTCACCTACTAATGAACTATCTGTAGGACCTACCTACTTTGTGCTTGCCAATGTATTGTAGAGCGATGGCACATATATACTTTTTCACATTTGTGTGGAAGAATTTTAGAGTTTAAGCCTTTTTTATTTTTCAAAAATACAGACGATCAAGAATGATTATACTTTCTTGCAGAGATGGAACTATATCCACCCTCAGGAACTCCTCCTCATTCTCTTAAAAGAGCAAGACCATACAGAGTTTTAAAGCTTCATGTAACCCTTAGAGATCATATGGCCCACCCACGTCGTTTTATGGACAAGGAAACTGACACTGGAACTTCTTTTCTACGACACTTGCCCCCAATCAGATAGCTAGTTAGAAAAACAGCCACAGCTAGATCCCCAGTCTCCTAAGACCCTGTGCAATGCTTTTGCTGTTATGGCACGAGGCCACTGATTGAATACTACATAGTCATTAAGGAATACTTGTTGGGGGGCTGCTAAGGGTCAGGCACTCTTCTGAGCCCTGCGAATACAGCTGTGAACAGTTGAAGTCCTGCCTCTTAGAGGGAAACAGACAATGGTCAAAGAAACAGCCCTAAGTCAGGTGTTGGCAATCGCTGTGAAGAACAGGGAAGGGTAAAGAGACAATGATAGGTACGCTATTTCAGCAGAGAAGGAGTTAGGAAGACGCCGTATGGACTGACCACTTAACCCTCTGCCTTTTTTTTTTTGTGAAAGTTAGTGGTTATACTGACTTGCACCTCTTAATCATTTTCCTACAGCATAATTGAATATAAATAAAACTAGGCTTCCTAGCAGGACACCTGGGTTCTAGTGCTGACTCTAACTGAGTAACAGCCAAGTCTGTTTAAACTTTGGAGCCCCAGTTTCCCCAAGATGCGAATAATTCTCACCTTGCATTCTTTCTAGGGTGGTTTTGAGTATAAAATTGTAAAACACACGAGAAGATTTTACAATACTGCAATGTGTTAGGCAAATATAAGGTATCGTCATGTGGAACTTTTGCTTAAAAGGGTCTAGATTTTTTAAAATCACCTTCTGTTTGATCTGTTTTCATCCAGCCAGGAATGATGCAGCCAGGGAGTAGCAGTCACGGTTTTGACTCTAAATACAGGGAGAACTCTTTCACGTATGATGTTAAGCGAGATGTGTACAATGAGGAGACCTTCCAACAGGAGCACAGAAGGAAGTCCGCTTCCTCTGGGAACATGGACATCGACATCACCACCTTCAGACACCACGTCCAGTGCCGGTGCGTGTGTGGCCATCCGCCGGCTTTGAGGCTGGCGGCACCACAACCCTATGGGACCCCTTTCGGTGCCTACTTCTGTCTTCCTCCTCTGAATCCCTGTCGCCGGAACCCTAGTGTACCGAGCGGTTTCTCTTCAGTTGAGTGTGTGTGTGTGTGCTGTGTCCTTTAGCACCTTCTTGACTGTAAACTTGAGCACGGAAACCTTGAGTGTCCCCCACAGGATCTGAGGGTGACATTTCATGAGTACGTTGTGTGATTAACCACCATCACCAGTCTCCCAACAACAGCAACAAAAAGCAACCGTGGTGGATGAATTAATGGTAGCAGAATGACATCCTTTTAATCTCCCAGCCAGCTGCGCCCACGCAGGACTCGTGGTCATCAACAGGGAGCCCACACCTCCGATACGCACGGCGACTATGCAGCCCCACGGTTCAGGGGCTCCTGACCCGTTTCTGTGCCGTGAGACTTTCAGCAGTCTGGGAAAGCTTACGAACCGCTTTGCAGAATATTCTTTTTATTTTTTACTGTGGTAAATATATATATCCCCACATTATATTATAAATATATATAACATTATAAATATAAATATATAAATATGTAACACAAAATTAGCAGTTTTATCTATTTTTAAGTGTACAACTCAGCATTAATGACACTCGCAATATTGTGTCACCATCAGCATTATCTGTTTCCAACACTTTTCACTCCCTTAAACAGGAACTCTGTACCCATTAAGTAATAACTCCCCACTTTCCCCGCCCCTCTGGCTCTTGGTAACCTCTCTTGTACTTCCTGTCTCTATGAGTTGCCTATTCTCGATACTTCCCTGAAGTGGAGCCAGACAATATCTGTCTTTCACGAGTAGCTATGTCACGTAGCCGCGTGGTCCAGGTTCGTCCACGTTGGAGCACGGATCAGCACTTCGCTTTCCAGCTGAGATATTCCATTGGATGTATACAGCGCACTTTGTTTATCCACTCATCTGCTGGTGGGCACCTGGGTTGTTGCTACTGTTTGGTTGTTATGAATAATGCTGCCATGAGTACTGGCACAGGAGTGTCTGCTGAGTCCTTGTTTTCAGTCCTTCTAGGTATGTCCCCAGGAGTAGAATTGTCGGATCATGTGGAAATTCTGTGTTTAACTTTTTGAGGAACTGCCAAACGTTTTTACAGCGGCTACCCCATGATACATTCACACCAGCAGTGTTCAAGTGTTCTGATTTCTCCCTGTCCTGTACATTTATTATTTACCTTTTTTTTATTATTATAGACACCCTAGTAGCTGTGAAGTGGTGTCTCTCTGTGGGTTTTGCTTGTTTGTTTTCCATTTCCCAATGACCAAATATGACGGGCATCTTTTCTTGTGCTTAGTGGTCATTTGTATGTCTTCTTTGGAGAAATGTGTTTTCCTTTGCCCTTTTTACAATTAGGTTGTTCGACTTTTGTTGAGTTGTAGGAGTTCTTTATGTGTTCTAGATACTAAATCCTTACCAATATAGAATTTGCAAATACTTTCTCCCATTCTGTAGGCTGTCTTTTCACCCTGTCGTTAGTGTCCTTTAGTAGTGCACCTCCTACCGAAGGACACTACGTTTTTGGGGTTTTTTTAAATTTTAATGAAATACAACTTATCTATTTTTTCTTTTGTTGCCTGTGACTTTGGTATCATATTTAAGAAACTGTTGTGAAATCCAAGATGATGAAGACTTTCCCCTATATTTTCTTCTAAGAGTTTGTAGTTTTAGGTCTTAAATTTAGATCCTTGGTTCACTTTGAATTAATTGTGTACGATGTAAAGTAAGGGCCCCACCTCATTCTTTGCTAAGTGGGTCTCCCATTTTCCCAGCACCATTTGTGGAAGAGACTGTTCTTTTCCCATTGAATGACCTTGGCCTGAAATTTTTTCAATGCACAAAACACATAAAATTATAAAGGAAACCAGTTTTATTGAAATATAGTTTATTAAAATATGAACAATCCAAAAATTATGTAATTTAATAACATGGGTATAATAACTATACCCAAAGTAGTAATGAATACAAATGATATTTTAAGATACCTGCAGCAATTTTAATGTAATACAAGAATATTTGTGATTTCTGTTGGTGACAAAGTCAAGTTCTCCTGACACTACTTTGGTTTGTTGTTAACATTCATAATTGAAAGAAATGCTAAATTTCAGTTCAGAGGTCAGTGAAAATAAAGATATAATTTTTCCTAAGTTTACATACCTCCAGGAATTGCATCTACAGACTTGGGGAACCCTCTGTAACCTGCCACATGAGGTTAGCCCTGATTCTCAGGCTGTCCTCACCCAGGCTCTGGACCCACTGCCCACCAGTGGTGTGGGCCAGGTAACAAGAGGAAGCCCCGCACAGCTCTGTGGCAGACTTCCTCCTTGGAGGCACCCTCCTTTGTCCATATCCTGCCTTTTGCAACTTGTGGTCTTGGGTGTCCCTCCCAGTCTTACAACACTACTCCTATTTTCTCTGCTCCAGGATGGGCCAGACGTCATTCGTTAAAGAGGGAATTGGGAGGCCACTTAGGCTTTGTCTCTGCAAAAGGATAGTCTTTTCCTGACTTGTCCTTCCTCATAAACACGTACTTACTCCCCTCCCCCTGCCCTAGGCTTAGGCACTGAAATCTCACACGTTCTGCCCTCCACGGGCTCTCTTAGCAGTTTTTATTCCCTACTTCTGAATTTTGACCTGAAAGTCACTGTGGTTAAGAGCAAGACTTAGCAGCTGGATTGCCTGGTTTTGAATCCCAGTTCTCCTGCTCCCCAGCTGTGCGACCCTAAGTAAGCTATCCACCGCACTGTGCTTCAGTTTCCTCGCCTGTAAAATGGGGATGGTACTAGCACCTATTTCCTAAGGTGATTGTGAGGATTTTTTTTTTATTAAAGTGTAGTTGGCATACAATATTATATTAGTTTCAGGTGCACAACATACCTTACAATGTGATCACCACACTAAGTCTAGCACCCATCTGTCACCAGGCAAAGTTACCACGGTATCGTAGGCTAATTCTCCTTCCCTTTTTTAACTCACCCCTCCAACCACCTCCCCTCTGGCCACCATCACTTTCTGTGAGTCTGTTTCTGCTCTGTTTTGTTTATTTGTTTCTTCTTTCTTTTAGATTCCACATAGAAGAGACATCATGTAGTATTTGCCTTTCTCTGTCTGACTTATTTTACTCAGGGTAATACCAGGTTGTCACAAATGGCAGGATTTCACTTTTTATAGCTGAGTAACATTCCCTTATATCACATCTTCTTTATCCATTCCTCCATCCGTGGACACCTGGGTTGTGTCCGTATCTTGGCCACTGTAAATAATGTTGCAATGAATATATGGGTACATATATCTTTTCGAATTAGTGTTTTTGTTTTCTTCAGATAAACACCCAGAAGTGGAATTGCTGGGTGATATGGTAGTTTTTTATTTAGCTTTTTAAGGAAACTTCATCTGTTTTTCATAGTGGCCACACCCATTTATAGTCCCACTGAGGGTGCACAAATGTTCCCTTTTCTCCACATCCTCACCAACGCTTGTTATTTGTTGACTTTTTTTTTTTATATAGCCTTTTTGACTGGCACGAGGTGTTATCTTATTGTGGTCTTGATTTGCATTTCTCTAATTAGTGATATTAAACATCTTTTCATATGTCTGTTGGCCATCTGTATGTCTTCTTTGGAAAAATGTGTTTTTTTTTCACGTCTTCTGTCCATTTAAAAAATTATTTATTTTTTATTCTCATTTGAGGGCATGTTAACTGATTTTCAGAAAAAGGGGGGGGAGAGAAAGAGAGAGAGAAACACTGATGTGAGAAAGAAACCAATTGGTTGCCTACTGTAGGTGCCCCAACTGGCAACGCAACCCACAACCTACCCGGGAATCGAACCAGCGACCTTTTGGTGTACGGGACAATGCTCTAACCAACTGAGCCACACTGGCCAGGGCCTCTGTCCATTTTTTGATCATTTGTTTATTTTTTTCTTATTGAGTTGTGTGAGTTCCTTTATATTTTGGATATCAACCCCTTACTGGACATATGAGTATCATTTGTGAATATCTTCTTGAGTTCAGTGGGTTATCTTCATTTTGTTGTTAATTTTCTTCACTGTGAAGAAGCTTTTTATTTTGATGTAGTCCCATTTGTTTATTTTTTTTCCTTTGTTGCCCTTGCCTGAGGGGACATATCCAAAAAGATATTACTGAGAGTGATATCAAAGAGTTTTTTTACCTATGTTTTCTTCTACGACTTTTATAGTTTTAGGTTGAATGTTCATCTTTAATCCATTTTTAGTTCATCTTTGTATATGGTGTAAGAAAGTGGTCCAGTTTCACTTTTTTTTTTTTTTTTGCATGTATCTGTTCAGTTTTCCCAACAAAACTTGTTACACAGACTGTCATTTCTTCATTGTATGTTTTTTCCACCTTTGTGGAAAAATTGATTAATTGACCATATATGCCAGGGTTTATTTCTGGGCTCTCTATTCTGTTCCATTGATCTGTGTGTCTGTTTTTGTACCAGTACCATACTGTTTTGATTATTATGGCCTTGTATAGTTTGAAATCAGGGAGCGTGATACTGCCAACTTTCTTCTTCTTTCTTAAGATTGCTTTGGTTATACGTAGTATTTGGTGGTTCCATTTAAATTTCAGGATTATTTGTTCTAGTTCTGAGAAGAATGACATTGGTATGTTGATAGGGATTGCATTGAGTCTGTAGATTGTTTTAGGTAGCATGAACATTTTTAAGATATTAGTCTTTTTAATCAATGAATATGATATAGCTTTCCATTTTTGGAGTCCTCTTCAATTTCTTTCTTCAATGTTTTATAGTTTTTAGAGCATTGGTCTTCACCTCATTGGTTAAATTTATTCCCAGGTATTTTATTCTTTCTGATGCAGTTATAAATGGGATTGTTTTCTTAATTTCTTCTTTTGGTCATTTGTTATTACTATATAGAAATGTTGCAGATTTTAGTATATTAACTTTGTATTCTGTTACTCTACTGAATTCATTTATTACTTTTATTAATTTTTTGGTAGAGTCTTTAGAGTTTTTCTATATATGGTATTATGTCACCTGCAAATAGTGATAGTTTTGCTTCTTCCTTTACAATTGGAATGCCTTTTATATCTTTTTCTTGTCTGATTGCTGTGGCTAGGACTTCTAATACTTTATTGAATAACAGTGGTGGGAGTGGGCACCCTTGTCTTGTTCCTGATCTTAGAGGAAAATCTCTCAATTTTTCATCATTAGTATGATGTTAGGTATGTTTTGTCATATATGGCCTTTATTATGTGGAGGGAAGTTCCCTCTATATCCACTTGGTTGAGAGTTTTTATCATATATGGATGTTGAATCTTGTCAAATGCTTTTCATGCATCCATTGAGATGACCATATAATTTTTATTCTTGTTTTTGTTATGTGATGTTATCACATCATTAACAGATATTGAACCATCCTTGCATCCCTCAGATAAATCTCACTTGATCATGGTATATAATCTTTTTAATGTATTATTGAATTCAGTTTGCTAGAAATATTTCATTGAGAATTTTCACATCTATGTTTATCAGGGATATTGGCCTATAATTTCCTTTCTTTTCTTTTCCTCCCTTCCTTCCTTTCTTCCTTCCTTCTTTCCTTCCTTCCTTCCTTCTTTCCTTTCTAGTATCATTGTCTGGTTTTGGTGTCAGGGTAATATTGGCCTTGTGGAATGAATCTGGAAGTTATTGCTCTTCAATTTTTTGTAATAGTTTGAGAAGAATAGATATTAATTCTTTAAATGTTTGGTAGAATTCACTGGTGAAGGCATCTGGTCCTAGGCTTTTGTTTTGGGGGAGGGTTTTTTTTTATTATTATTACTGTTTCAGTTTATTGCTAGTAATTGGTCCATTCAGATCTTCTGTTTCTTCCTGATTCACTCTTGGAAGGTTGTATGTTTCTAGGAATTTATCCACTTCTTTTAGTTTGTCCAAGTTGTCCAATAAGTGGCATATAATTGTTCATTGTATTCTTTTATTATCCTTTTATTTCTGTGGTGTTGGTTGTAGTCTCTTTTTTTAATTTTTGTTTTTATTTATTTGAGTTCTCTTGTTTTCTTGATGAGTCTGGCTAAAGGTTTGTCAATTGCAAGAATTTAAAGAGTATTTGTAAAGCAATGGGCACATAAAAATCACTATGTAAGTGGACTTTTTTTTTAGTAAAATATGCACAATTTTTTAACTCTATCACTTTCCTTCTGCAGAAAACCTAATCTCTTTTTATTTTCTCCCTCTTAGTTTTAGCAAGTGCGAATACATCCTTTCTAGTCAAAATACCTCATTGGCTGTCACACTGACTTACATTACTCACTTTTAAGATCCCTAAACTAAAATCCAGATTCGTGTTGAATCCTCATACTTTTCCCCACCAACTCCAATCTCCGTTCCTCTAACATCCTCCTTGATTCTTTTCAGTCTTAGACACTCACTATTCCACGTTCATTTTATTTTTTGCCATATTAAATGGCTTTGATGACTCTGCTTGGGGTGGCTGGTCTTTCACCAAGTGGCACTTGGAATGGAGGAGAGGAAGTAAGACCGGACCAGGGGAAGAAACAGATTGTCCCAATGCCATGCTCTACTCACCTCCATAGAAGGCCGTAGTTGGAGAGGGCACACTCTGTGCACCTGTCTAACACTCAGGGGCTCTCATAAAAATAGCAATATGATGTTCCTTTCAAATCAGTGGTCTTGCCCCTGAAACCTGAGCAGAATTTAACAGCTCTCAGTAGGACCTGTGGCAGTAATAGAGTGGATAGAACACTAAACTAGGAATCAGAAGACCTAGTTTCGAGCCCCAAGTCATGAAAGGCAAGGACCTACATCCAAGATTACTCCATCCAGCAAAGCTATCATTTAGAATGGAAGGGCAGATAAAGTGCTTCCCAGATAAGGTCAAGCTAAAGGAGTTCATCATTACCAAGCCCTTATTATATGAAATGTTAAAGGGACTTATCTAAGAAATAGAAGAAGATAAAAAACTATGACCACTTATGACCATGACCTTGGCAAAGTCACTTATACTTATTTGGCCCTAATTACCTTAGGGATAGTAATGCTCGTAGTTGTGAGAGTCAAAGATATGTGAACATACTCTCTTTTGAGCACACATTTTAGTCTTGTGTACATCAAAGTTATATTTGTTGCTATAATCAAATCCCAACTATCCAGATTCAGCTCACACATGAAAAATCTTCATAGGCTTTGCTTTCAGCCCATATTGAACTGTGTGAGTGAGGCAGAGCTGGCTGAATGGAAAACTAAAGATTCAAAACCTCTAGCTATAAAATACTGCAGAGGTTGCAACAGCAGGAGAAACTCCCAGTCTCACAGGAGAGTATGTTGGAAAGTGGGGCCAGAGTGGAGTGAGTGAGTGGCATTGTTCCCTCTCTAGGCCCTCCCCCACGCGCAGCGCCACAACGCAGCAAAGAGCGTTGCCTCACCCAGGTGAACACCGAAGGCTCTGCCCCCTTACATAACAGGTGTGCTGAGACAAATAAAGCCCAAATGAAAGAACAGATCAAAACCCCAGGAAAAGAGCTAAGCAATGAGGAGATAGATAACCTATGTGATGCAGAGTTCAAAACACTGGTAATCAGGATGCTCACAGAATTGATTGAGCTGTGTTACAAAATGAAGGAAGAAATGAAGGCTACCCAAAGTGGAAAAAAAAAAAAGCAAAATACACAGGGAACCAACAGTGAAGGGAAGGAAATTGGGACTCAAATCAATGATTTGGAACAAAAGGAAGAACAAAACATTCAACCAGAACAGAATGAAGAAACAATAATTCAGAAAAATTAGGAGAGGCTTAGGAACCTCTGGGACAACTTTAAACATTCCAACATCCAAATCATAGGGGTGCCAGAAGGAGAAGAGGAAGAAAAAGACATTGAAAATTTATTTGAAAAAATAATGAAGGAAAACTTACCCAATAGAAACTAGACTGGCAAAGGAAACAGACTTCCAGGAAGTCCAGAGAGTCCCAAAGAAATTGGACTCAAGGAGGAACACACCAAGGCACATCATCATTAAGTTACTCAAGATTAAAGATAAAGAGAGAATCTTAAAAGCAGCAAGAGGAAAGGAGAGAGTTACCTACAAAGGAGTTCCCATAAGATTATCAGCTGATTTCTCAAAAGAAACCTTACAGGCAAGAAGGGGCTGGAAAGAAGTATTCCAAGTCATGAAAGGCAAGGACCTACATCCAAGATTACTCTATCTAGCAAAGCTATCATTTAGAATGGAAGGGCAGATAAAGTGCTTCCCAGACAAGGTCAAGCTAAAGGAGTTCATCATTACCAAGCCCTTATTATATGAAATGTTAGAGGGACTTATCTAAGAAATAGAAGAAGATAAAAAACTATGAACAGTAAAATGACAACAAACTCAACTATCAACAACTGAACCTAAAAAACTAAAACTAAGCAAACAACTAGAACAGGAACAGAATCACAAAAATGGAGATCACATGGAGGGTTATTAGTGGGGAGAGCGAGGGGAAGAATGGGGGGAAAAGGTACAGGGAGTAAGAAGCATAATTGGTAGGCATAAAATAGACAGGAGGAGGTTAAGAATAGTATAGGAAACAGAGAGGCCAAAGAACTTATATGCACAATCCATGGACATGAACTAAGTGGGCGGGGAGGGGAATGCTGGAAGGAGGGGGTGTGGCAGGGCAGAGGGGGGAGTAAGGGGAGAAAAAATTGGGAAAACTGTAATAGCATAATCAATAAATTATACTTTTTAAAAAAGCAATTTAAAACCAAACTAGTTTTACTGATTAATTACTGATTGATGGATTGATTGATTGGTGGTCATTCTTCTGTTTTAGATGATCCAAAAGTTAAAATAGCTTTTCTCAATTTTATCATCATTGACACTTTGGACAAGAACATTGTTTCTTACAGAGAGCTGTCCTGTGTATTTTAGGATGTTTAGTAGCATCCCTGGCCTCTACCCACTCGACACCTGTCAGGATAATCAAAAACATCTCCAGATATTGCAGGCCTTCCCGCTGGGAAACAGAATCACTTCTGGCTGACATCTACTGAGTTCAAGAATACCAAGGTCTTATTTTACTGCTCTTTATTTACACGTCTAACTCCTTAAGCATGGTAACTCCATATTCTATATTTTCTCTACATTTCTACATATCACAGGTCAAAACTACATAGAGTTAACGTTCAATAAAAATTTTGGCATACGGGAAAGCTATGACTATGTTAATTGCCCCTGCACTCACCAGTATCACATCCCAAAAAACTGTCCTTATCAAGACAAAGCACTAAGTCCGTTTTCTACTGGAAAGCTGGTCAGTTTAAATCTTTCTAAATGTCCTGTAAAAACAAAAACTTGATTTGTACGCTGGACTTACAAGGCTTGGAGTTTTGTTATATAGGACAATGGCTCTCAACTGCAGGTGGTTTTGTCTCCCAGGGAACATTTGCCCATGTCTGGAGGCATTTTTGGGTGTCACAACTGGGGGAAGGGGCATCCAGTGGGATGCTGCTGAACGTCCTACACTGCACGGGACAGCTCCACCACAAACAATTATCCAGTCCAGTGTATCAACATTTTGACAGCGTTAACAAGGAACTCCGCTGTCCTGGAAGAATTGTGCACTGTGTCTTTTCTTGGCTATGTGGGCTTTTTCTTTGGAGAGCATAATCGAGTCTCTGTTCTTCTTTCTCGCAGCTGCTCATGGCACAAGTTCCTAAGATGCATGCTTACGATCTTCCCCTTCCTAGAATGGATGTGTTTGTATCGATTCAAGGACTGGCTTCTTGGAGACTTGCTTGCTGGTATGAGTGTTGGCCTTGTGCAAGTCCCCCAAGGTAAGGACGATAAAAAGCCTTTCACCCACAGACGGCGAGTCAGACCTTGTCCGCTCGCCCAGAGTAGACAATTACTTCTACTAGATGAATAGAAAACAAATGTGAATTCCAATCACATCATTACCATTTGTGCGTTCCCTTTCCTGCCAGGTTTCTAACTCAGGATGGTCCCACAATACTCGGTTTAGTCTGCGCCCCTGAATACTGGCATCTGCAATGCCCATTCATGGTCATTTCTTTTCCTAACTAGATATTTCATAGTCACGTGACCACAAAAGACCTCATTGGCACTGGTGTTACTTAGAAAGGTGACGGATAGGAAACATAGCATGCTAGCATCTCTTTGACAAGTCGCACACACAGCAGTCCAGGGAGTACTCTTTGGTCTTCCAGGTGGCAGTTCGTTCAGACTTAAAACAACAAGATCGTTCAGATAGGTTGAGAGCTAGCTGGGCTTTAGAAGCCTCATTTCCCAAACAGAAGCCAATGCCTCTGGTAATTTTCATTAACATTTGCTTCCTGGGTCCTAAAAGTGACATGCCCAGTTACAAGATCATCGTGCTCAGAAAAGCCAAAGCTAGGGCCCCCCACTGGATACTTATCTTTCACTTACATCCTCTTGGTCCAGGTAGCGTACACTAACAGGCTCATTTTCACTATAACCAACGTTGTCTGGACCAAAAGGGCAAGTGGTAGCTTTCTGACACAGGACTGTTAGTTGGGGGAAAGGAATCCCTTTTTAAAAAGAAATTGTCCTACAGTAAAACTGACTTCCTCTTGGTGTACAGTTCTGTGGAGTTAAACACGTATATAGCTTCATGTAACCACCACCACAAGCAAGATACCTAACAGGCCCATCAGCCCCAAATCTCTCGTGGGCCAACCCTTTCAGTCACGTCCTCCTCTAACCTCGAAGCCCCAGCAAGCACTGAGCATACTCAGCTGTATGTGTAGATCACTTTTATTTTACATATTCTCTACAGTTTTTATTTAAGGTGACTTTTAAAAGCCAAGCTATATTTTCTCACTTCAATTGTCTTGCTTTTCAGTCCTGACGTTCAGTTTGCTGGCAAGGCAGCTGATTCCACCTCTCAATGTCTCATATGCAGCTTTCTGTTCTTCGGTACTTTATGTGATTTTTGGATCTTGCCATCAAATGTCCATTGGTGAGTTCAGCCCTGGAACCACAGGAGGCGGATGAAGTCCCCACCTTACTTGTTGACTTACTCCTAAGGAACCCAAGTTAAAGCTATGTTTAAGGTAGAAAGAACAGAGACAGCACGGACATTCTAGTCATAGGACCAGTGTTTAGATTTTAGAAGTTGAACACGAACACTTCTAGTTTGTCATTATTAATGCCACCACCAGATACGCAGGCCAGAAAGCTGTGTCCCAAAGGGATCAAAGGACATTGGGATCTGGCTGCCCTCAACCAGGAAGATCCAGAAACAATTTTGCCAATACTTTTGGAGTGGATCCATCTTTCAGCGGGACCCGTGATAACCAGACCTCGTGGGCCCGATGTATAACTATCATGTCAGCTTATTAATTTACAGGGAGAAAATGCTGTCACAGTAATCAAAACACTGAAAACCACAGGATGAGCCCTTGCTTTCTCAGAGTCAAAAGTCCGTCTACTATTTAAAAATTAGAAATGACTGTTCCAGGAACCAAACTGGTTAAAGGTCATATAATCAGCCTGTTCACTTCACATTTACTAGGTGAACCTGGGTAGAAATCAAATCACACTCGGCCCAGCAGCCTTGGAAGGGCGTAGCCAGCACTCACTCACTCACTCAAGTGCCTTTTCCTGCGCTTCCCCACACAGCCAACGTCGACAATTTTGCCCGACATACCTTTGCTCCAGATGAGTTTGTTCGAGCTGGAGCCATCCCGTTCTCCTAGACGCGGAGTGCACTGTGCCTTCTGAAAGGGCAGCATCCCGTATTTTTACTGAAATCCACTATGTGCTGATTTTACATTTGAACATGAGAGAAAAACTGTATTCCCGTGTTCCCGAGGCACGTCACAGTTATTTCCAAATACTGATCAGAAGGCCCAGCAGAGGTTTGTTTCTGTTAGGCAGCTTAAAAGTAAGGTTTGCCTCTGCTCACATACCCATATGTCTGTCGACATGAAGACTAAAGGAAATGATCTTTGAAACAGGTTGAGCTCGGTCTCGTTTTGCACCTAGTAAATTCTTCACAAGTGTTAAGTATTCTTCTCCTTCTTACAATATTATGGTCTAGCTTTGATTTCTGATACTTTCACCACCACCTCGCCTTCCACCACCTCCAAGAGCAGGCGCAGTGGCTGAACCTGATACACATTTCCAGTCAACACTCTCGATTCCCACTCTGTCTGCCCGTAACGAAAGAGCTGATTATCTGGGCCCCCAAGATCGAAATGCTGTGACTTCGTCTCAGCTTGTGGAGCCAGCGGTTTTCTTTTGCTTTTTTTTCCCCGCCCTCTCTTTCTTACTTCTCCATGGACACTTTAAAATAAGAAAAGTTCTTCAGATCAAGGACAAAACAAGATAAGATCATGCCTTGAGTTAGTGAATATCTTCCATTTACCTGGACTTAAAACCTTACCTTCTGCCTAAACATCTTCTTTCATAGGTCCCTTCTTCCTTTTGAGCACGCTGGTGATTAATATCCTGAAGTTGCACCCGTTCAACAGTGGCCACCTGATACTGGGGACTTTCATCAAAGAGGACTTTTCCGACCCCTTCTTCTTTACGGCTTACAACAGATCCTTGAGTGTGGTGGCATCCACCACGTTTCTGACTGGGGTTTTTCAGGTAGGACCTGCGTCTCCAAACCTCTGAAAGAGAAATAAGTAAAAGGGCTACAAATAGACTCCTGCCTCTGATCGCTCCTGCTACCCATTATGATGCACCTGGAGCTTCAGTGATTTGTTTCTGGAAAACTTGTGGGATGTGACGAAACTTCTCCCTTGCCAGAAACCACCCGCCATTGATTTTGGTTTTGTTTTTTATTACTCAAAACAGCTTCATTTTTTAATTTAGCTTTCTGACTCTGTGCTTGTGCCTTCAATGCCGACACGTGATTTTCTGCTCCTCGCTAAGGAAAGCATGTGTGATCCTGTCACTGATGCATTTAGCACACACGGACCCTGCATACGTGTTTTTTCCTTCCAAACCACCTCATTAGAACTTTAGGTCTCCCAGCACGAACTCCACAGAGTCGGCCCGGGCACACGCCACGTGCAGACTGTGGAGCTTCCCCAACCTTCCTGGTGTGAAAGCAAACAATTCTGTTCCCAGGGGCTCAGGACTGCCTAGTTTTGTTAGAGGGGGTATTGTAGGACAGCTGCCACCAGTACATCAAACCCTGGGCCAATGTGAACGCCTGAAGACGCCGTCCCCAGGGGAGGAAAAAGCCATCCACCATTAATTTTGGATGAGGTACTATACACACTCACCAGTCCCTTCTCTAAAATTAAAGAGGGGCCCTAGTAGATTTCATGTTTTTAAAAATCCCTCTACATTCTTTCAGTAAGAATAGCTGATAGGCTCAGATACGATGTTTTGGGTTAGTAAACTTTGGAGTCAGACCTGGAACCCTTTTCCTTCAATGACAGGACCACAGCTAAAGGACAATAATATCAGTGACTTATTAAAATATCGAAGTTTATTTTTTAGCAATGTCTTTCATTTTTCTCTGAGAATCTACCATCTAAAGCTTAATCCACCTGTCTAAAATCACATAGTACAGATTTATTTCCCTTTCTCCTCAACTAGCCCACTCTCTAGCCAGTTTTCACTGATCTATCCTGGGACCATCTTTCATTAGGTAAGGATTTATTGAGAGCCCACAAAGGCAAGCTATTATGGTGGGCCGACCCCAGCCCTCACATTTGCCAGATGTTTGAACATACTTAAATTACCTTACCTTGGTGGGCCTTAGTTTTCTCAAGCATAAAACGGGAATCATAGTTTTTGTTTTCTGGGGTTCTTGTCAGGATTGAGAGAGAAAATGCATGTAACACTCAGCCGAGAGCCTGTCACTTCGTAAGCCTCATAAATTACAATTACTGACAGCAGAGAAATAAATTTGGTACTTTAACAGAGAGCAAAATATTTTGTAAAAGACATGATTCCTGTAGTTAAAAAAGATCCAGTATGTAGGAGAAGAAATAATAGGCAGTAAGTCACCTGTCAATACTCTGAAGGCCTTCAGCATGTTCTGTCCCCTCCTTTGAGACATTCCATGTTCAGAAAGATGGAATAGATGTACTTTTCCCTATTCCTCCTGCTAAGTACAGCTAAAAACCTTGGAACATCATATGTAAAACGAACATAAGAAGACTCTGAAAGGTGAAGAGAAGAAGGGTAATGGGCTCAGACACCGGGAGAAACGCAGTGGTGAGTTTCATTTTTGCCTCATGTACCTTAATCTCCATGCTGAAGAGGCCAGGAAGCCGAAGTGCTCATAGGTGCAGACAAAACAAAGCCCCAAGAAAAGGCTGCCACAGGACCGGGATAGGCTCGCAGGATTGAAAACATCAGTACACTGGCTGGTCTACTCCAGACACCAACAAAAAATGCAATTACGGTATCACCGCCATTCGTGTCAGCAGAGGCCAAGTGGGGAGTCTAGACTCCACCCTCGCTTACCCATAATGAGGTGCTCACCCGCTCCCAACTGGGGTACTGTCAGAGAAGGCTACCTGGAGAGTCAGAACTTTCATCCCCTGGACGGTCGTGAGACACCCATCCGACTTCACGCTGGGGGGATGTCAGAGAGGGCAGAGTGAACGGTCAGGCCTTCCCCCCGACACACAGCAGTAATGAGGAGAACCTCCCTCTGCTGGGAAATTCATGTGGGATGAAGTAAAGGCATTCCTGTCTGTCCCAGACAGAATAGCGTCCGTGGAGGCTTAGTGTTGAGCCAGAACTCCCACTCCTGCCCAGCAACACTGCAGAGTCGCTAGTGCCTCAGGTGTCGGTGGAGGAGCAGAACCTGGACTTGCACCAGGCAATACCCAGGCGGTACCCTCTCCTTCCCCTGCCAGCACTTCATCAAAATAAGCTAGCTAAAACAGAAGGCTCCAATAAGATCCAGAGTTTCATAACATATTACCCAGAATGTAGACTTGAACTGAAAATCGCTTGTCATACTAAGAACTAAAATCTCAACTTGCATGAATAAAGACAATAAAAATATCCTGACACTGAGATGACAGAGATATTAGAATCGTCTGGAAAGATTTTAAAGCAGCCATCCTAAAAATGGTTCAGCAAGCCATTAGAAATGTACTTGATAAAACTGAAAAAATAATCTATTCCCAGCAAATAACTAGAAAATCTAAAGAAAAACCAAAATGGATATTTTAGAACTGAAAAACACAATAAACAAAATTAAAAATTTAAAGGCTGAGCTCAACAACAGAATGGAGGAGACAGAGAAAAGAAGCAATGAACTTTAAGAAAAAATGATAGAAATTACCCATTCTGAACAGCAGAGAGAAAATAGACTGAAAAAAAATTAATAGAGCCTCAGGAACAGTGGGATTATAACAAAAGATCTAGCATTTGTGCCAAGGAGTCCAGAATGAGAGGAGAAAAAATATGAGGTTGAATTACTTAAAGAAATAATAGCTGAAAACTCCTCAAATTTGGCAAAATACCTAATCCTACAGATTCAAGAAGCTGAGAAAATCAAAAAAATAAATCCATAGAAATCCACAACAAGACAAATCATAGTCAAAGTTCTAAAAATTAAAAATAGTGAAAAAATCTTGAAAGCAGTGAGTGAAACACTTGACCTATAGGGGGGAAACAATTCAAATGACAACAAATTTCATATCAGAAACCATGGGGGCCAGCAGGAGGTGGCACAGTATTTCTTGTTCACTGAAAGAAAAGAACTGTCAGTCCAAAATCATATACTCACTGAAAATATCATTCAAGAAATGAAGGGGAGGTCAAGATATTCTCAGACGAAGGAAAACTAAGAGAATTTGTCATAAGCAGACCTACCCTAAAAGAAAGGCTAGAAGAATTTTCCTAAGAAGAAAGGAAATGATAAAAGAAGGAATCTTGAAACATCAGGAAGAACGAAAGGGTAAAAATGTGAATAAATACAATAGATTTTTCTTATTCTCTTGGGTTTTCTAAATTATGTTTGATGGTTGAAGCAAAATTACAACACAATTCTCTTATAAACATAAAGGGAGGTAGTTTCTCTACTTTGCTTGGACTGGTAAAATACTGACACCAGGAAACCGTACTAAGTTATATACACGCAATGTCATACCTAAGGGAAGCACTAAAGAAGCTACACAAAGAGGTACACTCAAAACAATACAAATAAAAGCGGAATTCTAGAAATGTTCAAGAAACCCACCAAAGTCAGGAAAAAGAAGAAGAGAAGTGAAAACAGAACACACAGAAAAATAGCAGACATAAGCCCTCACATAGCAACATTTACTCTGAAGATAGAGACTGACATGTTTTAAAATACGCTGTCTATAAAAAACATCAAATATAATGATATAGACAGGTTGCAAGTAAAAGAATAGAAAGATTGAATGCAAATATGAATCAAAGGAAAGCAGGCTCGACTCTATTAATATCAGATGAAGTAGACCTCAGAGCTGAGAAAATTACCAGAGGTAGAGGACGACGTTATATACCGATCAAAGGGTCACTCTACCGAGAAGACAGAGCAATTCTCAGTATATATACACCCAACACCAGAGCTTCAAAATATGTGAAGCAAAACTAATACAACTGAAAAGGGAAACAGACAAATTCACAGTTACATTTGGAGACTTCAACACTCCTCTCAGTAACTGATCAAACAACTAGACAGAAAAGCAGCAAGGAAATAATAAAACTCAACAACACTATCGACTAACAGGATTTAAGAGGTATTTACAAAACAGTCCACCTAATAAATAGCAGAGCGCACATTCTTTTTAATGACTCATGAAACATATACCAAGATAAACCATGTCCTGAACCATAAAACCAGCTCAATACATTTAAATGAATTTATACCACAGTGTGTTCTCCAACCACAGTGGAATCAAACTAGAACTCAGTAACAGACAGTTAACAGGAAAATCTCCAAGTATGTTGATATCAAACAACATACTTCTAAATAACCCATGGGTTAAAAAGTAAATCTCAAGGAAAAAAAATTAAAAATATATTAGTGTGAATGAAAACTAAAAATATCAACATTTGCGGAACACGGCTAAAGCAGTACTGAAAGGGAAAAGGGGAAATTTATTGCACTAAAATGCATGCAGCTGAAGAAAGAAACAGGCTCAAATTAGTAGTCTCAGCTCCCACCTCAAGGACCTAAAAAAACTGGAGCAAATTAGATCCCAAGTAAGCAGAAGTAAGGAAATAACGAAGGACAGAAATGAATGAGCTTGAAAATAGGAAAGCTTACATACTCATGATTCCTATGCAAAATTCTGGAGGTGACAAAATTATGGAAATGCAGAACAGATTGTCGCCAGGGATTAAGGATAAGGACGGAGGTAAGAGAATGAGGTTGGGAGTAGGGATGGGCGCGGAGAGGCAGGTAGGGGTTGGCTATCAAGGATCAACAGGAGGGACCCTTGCAGTGATGGAATTATTGAGCATCCTAACTGTGGTATTGTACTCCAGTTTTTCAAGACATTCCTATTGGGGAAAAACCAGGTAAAGGGTGCACCAGGTCTCTCTGTTTTGTTTCTGACAACTGCCTATCGATCCACAATTACTGAAAATAGAAAGTGTAAATTTAAAGAACTCTAAACTAGATGACAATGTCTAACATTTATTGCTATGGGCTAGTCATTGTTGAAAGCACTTTGTGTGTATTATGTCTTTGGATCCTCGCAACTCCCCTTTTTGAGGGTAGATATTACTATGGTCCTTCTTTTAAGGAAACGAATGTACAATGAGGTTAAGTGAATTCCCCAAGGTAATTTAGCTAGCTAGTAAGATCCCAAATTGGGATTCTGGCTCAGGGTGATCTACCTCCAGAATCTGTGCTCTAGATAAACTGCAAACTAATAGTAATAAAAGTAAAGAGTTTAGTGTCATAAGAGTATAAAATAAAGGAATAATCTTTAGTTGGATTGGGGTTGTGTGGGAAGGAAACAGCCATTTGTTGAGCCTTTCATTCATTGAACATTTAGTGCTTGCTTTCTATAAGAATGACAGATGGGTTTCCTGTCACAAGACAACCCTGAGTGATTGACAATACTGCCTAGAAAACAATGTTAACACAGATTCTGATACTACATAACAGCTGGCCAAGAAAGAGTTCTGTGGTTGTAGGTAAGAGAAGGGACCCCCCTCAAAACCAGAATTATCTTCTGAAGGGCAGGCACCTTGTAGTACAGGCTTCCCCCACTAAATGAGTGTTCTAGGAACCCATGTGTATCAGTGTACCAGCTGGTGTTGTTGTGAGAGGCTGAGTTAGGCTTCAATGAATTGTTTTTGAAGACTCTTTCAAGGCATTTGCCCACTTCATGATGGGTGATTTATGAGTGCACCTGCACACATCACACTGAGTGTTCAGCAGTTTTTGACCAAAAACAGCATGACCCCCATGGCTCACCCTCCCTATTCACCTGATCTCACCCCAAGCAACTTTTTTTTGTGTTTCCCTGTATGAAAAAGCCTTCAAAGGGAAATGTTTTGTCAATGTGGAAGAGGTGAAACAAAAAACAGCAGCACTAAAATGTATCAAAATCGACAAGTTCAAAAACCATTTTAAGCAGCAGGAAAAATGTCTCAACAGGTGTATTGCATCAAATGGAGAGTATTTTAAAGGTGACTGACATTTAAACATGTAAGAATAAGTACACAATGGGGTCCCTCCCTTGTACTTCCCACTTATAAGGTGGCAGGAAAGTATGGCATGAAGAATGAGTGATATGTATTTGCCTCTGGTACTATTTCCAGATTTGAGCTAAGTGTTTTACATGTGTTGTGTAATGTAATCCACTCAAAACATCGTGCATTGTTATTCACAATTTATAGGTTAGGGAACTGAGGCTCAGAGAATTTAGTTAACCTGTCCAAACTCACACAGCCAGAGAGTGGTAGAGTTAGGGTTGAAGCCATGTTTTCCGTCCCCAGGAACCTTGCTCTTTACACCACACCTCCTAAAGAAGGGGTGTTTCGTTAAGCTCTTGAAAGCGGCGATGGACATGGATTGCCAGAGATGCCAAAAAAGAGGGGTTCATGCCCTGACCGGTGTCGCTCACTTGGTTGGGCATCATCCTACAAAGTGAACGGTCCTTGGCTCATGTCTAGTCAGGGCACATGCCTGGGTTGCGGGGTTCGACCCCAGTGGGGATGCTTGGGAGAGGCAGCTGATTGACGTTTCTGTCCCTCTCTTTCTCTTTCCCTTACCCCACTCCTAAAAAAGTAAATAAATAAAATCTTTCGAAAAAGAGGGGTTCATGCATAAGCACAGAAGCAGACATCAGCCGATCACAAAAGACAGGATGCGGATTGGCCTGATTAGAGGCAGTATTGAGCTGTAGTGACGGGAGATTAAGGCAGAGATATGGCACCCAGTTGATGGGAAGCTTTGAAACAAAAAGCTTTTAAAGCTGAAAGACTTATTCCTCCAAGTTTGTTTTCTGAGAGCGTCTAGTCCAGTGGAAGATAAAGTGGTGACAATAGCAAGCTTCAAGATTTTGGGGCGTTTTCCCCGTCTTCTTCATGCACTCTGCCAGTTTTCTGAACCTACCCCCTTAAGGGGGTTGGGGTCCACCTTTTATCCGTCATTTTTCCAATTGTGTTTTTTATCATAAAAGATGGACATGTATATTGCAAAAATCTCAAATAATAAGGTATAAATTATAAAGTATTACCACTAACTTTTAATCCCATTCCCCAAAGGTAACTTCTGTTAATAGTTTGATGTTTATACTTAAGATCCTTTGTATATTTAGAAATACAGATAATTTATTTTACTATATATAACATTTAAAATATAGGTTTTATATGCATATGTGAATGTAGAATGCTATTTTATATACATATATAGCATATATATAATCCCAAAGACATAAATTCCACTTAATTACTCTCAGTAAAGGTAAGAGTCAAAGGCCCAGAAGTTTGAGTTGGAACTCAGGTTTTTTAACTTGTCTTTTCCTTTCTGAAAAGCGTCATTCCTCACAGGAATGTTAACATCTCCTGGAAAGGGTTCTCAGAGCTTCTAATGAAAAAGGCTCTTTAAAAAGGCAAAGCATGTCCTGATTACTGTTACCATTAACCATAAGTCAACAAGGTCAGTGGATTCTAGAGCAAACAATTAAGCTTAGGTGCTTGTGAGGGAAGAAAGAAGTGTGGTCTGGCGCCCCTAGGGAGCCTCTGAACGCCGAGGGCCTGCGGGGTCTCATGAATCGCAGCTGAGTAGGGAAGGAGCCACGGAAGAGTCATCAGGGGGGCCTGGCCCAACTGTGTTGTTGGAAAGCCACTGAAGACACGTCGACTGGTGCCATTGCTGGTTTGATGACATTCTGCCTCTGTTTTTCTTTTTCACCTGAACCCCCTGCAGCTGTCAATGGGCATGTTAGGTTTTGGCTTTGTGACCACGTACCTTCCGGACGCCGCAATCAGTGCTTACCTGGCTGCCACGGCACTACACATCATACAGTCCCAGCTGACGTGCATCTTCGGGATTATGATTCATTTCCACGCGGGTCCTATCTCCTTCTTCTACGTGAGTAGTTTCTACTCTCACCCACATTACAAGTGCCCCTCCTCTTGCCCCCCAGAAGAAGTGGATCCCCCTGGAGACTCTCCTGCATAGGCAGCTGGGTAAACACGGTCCTGGGAATAATTTTCTCTCTCCTAGATTTACAGTCTCGATTCGTTGGAGACACCAGCTGAAGCGCGATCTCAGTTGCATTAACCATGTTGCCCAGCTTTTTAAACTAAAGTGATTCCCATTAAACTGTGATCTTTAGCATACAATATCTATTATAATTCTTCCCATTACATGCCTCATAACAGACATGTATCCTAAGACATCTAAAGAATATAAATTGCCACATAATCCCTCAATGCAAGGATGGCGTAGGAGCCAAGCTAAAGTACATATATGGTCTGGGAAAATTAATACAGGTTAGGCTAACAGACGGAACTCCTGGGTCCTTTGTGTTACACCGAAATATATAAAGTGTATTCTTTCCTTTTGGGACATTACGATCTTTTAATACCACTTTTTCAACTTAAAAAAAGTACATAGCTACGCACTCGGTCAAGACTCGTGTGCCCAGCCCCGCCGCCTAGGGACTTCTTATTGAACTAACCTAGCAAGTGTCATTTTCTGGACGTAGGCAATCACATGTCCCTTTCTAAGACTCTGTCATTTTTGTTTTCTTCCAGAACATAGTTAACTACTGTATGTCTCTCCCAAAAGCGAATTCCACCAGCATCCTACTGTTTCTGACTGCCGTTGTCACTCTGAGAATCAACAAGTGCATCAGAATGTCCTTCAACCGGTACCCCATCGAGTTCCCCATGGAAGCTTTTCTGGTAGGTGTTCTGATGCCCCCAATTCATGATTCAGGTCATTTAAAATACCCGGCTTTTGAAATATTAAATAAAAAGCAACCCAGGAAGGGAAAAGACTGTGAAAATAATAATTAAAAGACAGATGTTGAGTTGTGACAAAGCTGAACACATTTAAGTTTTAAATACTAGCTTATATTTGTACAACACACTTATTTTCAAAGGACTTTCATCTATTGCCTCTTTTTCATACTATTTAAATATTAAGATTTCTCCTCCTTTTGAAAGTAATACAGGCTCATCCTTGCAATTTTGCAAAACATAAAGAAGGGGGAAAAAAAGTAAGAGAAGAAATTCCTATAGCTGTACCACCCAAAGTCAACTACAGCTGACACTTCTGGATTTTCAATTACTTACCTTTTCATCTTCCACCACACAAATACAGGGCGGGCGTATGCTGAGTGTTGGTGAACTTCCACCCTCTTCTATGTAGAAGTTTTGTTTCCATTTTGGTCTGGCTGCAGTCATGCAGTCATGCAGCCGCCTCAAATCCCCACTGCGCCGCAGTACAGAAACTGGGGGAGACGAGGTGTGAACGGCATCACCTAACCCACGGCACTAGTGAGTGGCAGAGCCGGGGCTCACTACTGTCTAATAATAGCATTTCTTGTTTCTCATTTAAAAATCTACTGCTAACATTTATCTTTTGCAGTTATAACTAAAATTTTTAAATGATACAAACATTTTCATAAATAAAGCTTAATGTTTTTTTAAGTCAGTATTTCTCATATTAGGATAGGTGAATCCTTGGTGTCTTTGAGAATTATTTTCCCTTTAGGAAGTGGTCTCTTGCAGAGTTACTTAAAGTTTACCAAATATCCTTGGTAAAGGCTCCCCCACATTTCCTAGACACCCCTGTAAGTTAGGCAAGACCATGTGACCTTGGAGCCAAAGCACAGGAGACCTGGTGTGAGTCCCCATGTACTCCCTTCCCCTGCTGTGATAATCACAGGGGCTGTTTGCTGAGATAGCAGTGTCTGCAGGAGGAATTAGCTTGGATCCCTGAGGCACCCTTTGCAAAGCTGCTGCCCGGGAGAGACACGGACCCATATGGACTTTGTGCAGGCAAATAACAACTTTCATGTGTTAAGATCTCATGGTTTGTACGTGGCCACAGCACACCTATCCTACACTAACTAATCCAGGTCTCCACAGTTCACAGCTGAAAGAGCATGGGAGCTGCTTTGGAAATTGAGACTAAGCTCTGTCCCATCACTGTGGGACAGAGCTTAGTCACCTCTCGCAGAGGTGCATATTCTTTCTTCCTTGGAGTAGTTGAAAAGCTATTAGTCCATAAAGGACAGAGGCAGAAGGGCTGCTTTTACAAAAGGTTTCTAAAGTACTGTACACAAACACTGCTGCCCCGGCGCCCAGGAGGCCATGTGTACACGGAGTTTGGGGAGTGGAGTCAGAGACAACCTCTCCTTTCCCTGGAACTCCGCCCAGTTCTGGTACCTTGGGAACCCAAGGCTTTGGAGCCACCAGCAGATGGCACCACAGACATCAGCTGTCTCATTTCATTCAGCTTTATCAAGGTATAACTGACATTAAACTGTGAGACATTTACACTGTGCACCATGCTGACATATATGTATATTGTGAGAGCATTCCCCCATCTGGTGAATTAACACTCCATCATTTCACATAGTCACCTTTTTGGGGGTGGGGCTGAGAACATTTTAAGCTCTATTCTTTGATCAAATTTCAAATACACGGTTCAGAGTTATCAGCTATGGTCCTCATGTTACACATCAGTTCCTCACACCGTATTCATCTCGTAGTTGAAGGTCTGTACCTTTTCATCGACTTTTTCCTGTTTCCCCCACCACAGCCCCTGGCAACCCCTTCTCTACTCTCTGTTTCTGTGTGTGTGTGACTGGTTCTGGTTTTAGGCTCCTCATACAACTGACAGCAGGCAGTATTTGTCTCTCTCTGCCTGGCTCACTTCACTTACCGCGATGCCCTCAAGACCTGTCCACGTTGTCACAAATCAACCCTCCCTTAAGAGGCATCAGCAACAGGAATGGCAGTGCCGTTCCTTCAAGCAACCTCAAAAGCAATGCATCAGGACAGGAGGGAGGTCAGAGCACAGAGGGTGCTGTGGGCTTGCTGTGGCTGGCAGGTGGGCTGTGCTACGATGTCCATTTGGGGAATGCTGAAAGTAATTAGGGCACGCCACGAAGCCAAGCGAGGGAGGAATCTGAGGCCCAGCAATACAAGTCCTTGAAGACTTAGAATCATTGCAACTTAGGCAGTAAACTTTTCTGCGACTTCATTTATACTCGGAGGTTACCGAAGCCTACAATATGCTACTTAATAACATGTATCAAGTGATTGGGAACACTTTCTGCCACAGAGCAAGGATTAAGGATGAGGTTTAGAACTGGGAAAAGACCTCACATTTCCCCTGCTGGTGAGGAAAATGGGAGAAGGAAGGTAACAGGGGCTATGGCCTGAGGTGTGAAGAGTTTCGCACAGCGCCCACCAGGAAACTACTGTTTAGATGTGCTGCAAGAGCCTTCACACGCCCGCCCATCTGGCCAGTCCCTAAGGACGTAGTCTCAGATCTGAGGGACATTTTCAAGGCTGTCTCTGAGGTCCAGGTGGCATCTACTGACACATAATTCAAGAGTCCTATAGCTGTAAGAAATGATACATACTATATGTTTATAATTTATTTATGTGTCTGTAGTTAAACTGTGCAGCAAATATAAAAAAAAGTGTCAGTAGTAGTTGCCTTTGGGTGATTTATTTCTGCTTGTTAATGTTTCATACTTTTTCTATTTTCCTTTATGAGCAAGTATTATCTTTACACTGGAAATAAAAGAGTTCCTTGGCTACTTGCCACACTTCTTGTCCCTTAACTACACAAAGAACAAAACTTGTCTTCTCTGACTCAAGCTACGATCCAGGTTCTTCCCTCCACTCTGACCTTTAGGCCTCCTAGGGGTCTTCATCTGGCCACAGCACCACGGCTAGACCAGCTGCCACCTGCTCAGTGCCTGGCTGAACTCTCAGAGTAGATGCTGGGAAAAAACTTATGTTAGGAAAATGGGGTAAAGCAACTATATAATTATTATTTTAAAACCTAGGCATGGAGGGCCCTGGCCAGGTAGCTCTGATGATGTTTAGAGCATCGTCCCAATACACCAAGGTTGCGGGTTCTATCCCTGGTCAGGCACATGCAGGAGTCAGCCAATGACTGTATAAATAAGTGGAACAACAAATGTCGCACTCTCTCTCTCTTTCTCTCTCTCTCTCTCTCAAATCAACAATTAAAAAAAATTTTAAACCCTACGCACTGAGTTCTATTGTCCATGGTTGAATTTGCTTTGGTGTGAGGTCTTTATGAGGTATAACAGCAGCTAGGTTATCTATTTTTCCTTCTAGTTGAAAGGAAAGGGAGACCTGCCATTTTAGAAATTAATGAATGGGGAAGAAAAAAGGCAAGTAATTTCTGAGGACCTTTCTCCTTGTGCTATAACATGCTGTTCCATATTATTAAAGGTTAGTCGGTAATGCAATTCTCAATATACCTCAACAAAATCCCAAAAGGTTTATTTATATGAGCACAGCGTACCTAGATCTTATTTAAAACTGAGGCCTTGATACAGCTCTTACCTGAAAACATGCTTATATTTGGTCTAGCAGGGTGTCCAACCTGCAGCCCACAGGCCGCATGGGGCCCAGGATGGCTGTGAACGCTGCCCCACACAAAATCGTAAATTTACTTAAAACATTATGAGATATTTTTGTGATTACACGTCGCAATGTATTTAATGTGTGGCCCAAGGCAACTCTTCTTCTTCCAGTGTGGTGCAGAGAGACCAAAAGTTTGGACATCCCTGCTAGATTTTAAAGTTGGCAAGGAAAGAGACGTCCAGGGCATTCATTTGTCCCCACAGTATGGCTGAAGCTGCTTTTCCTTCAGGCTGCAGTGCTCAAAACAGCTTCGGGAACTAAAAGGGAGTCAGGGAGGACTTCTGCCCTCCTTGCTGCACGGAACTGGCCCTGCCTCCCTCTCCAGCCTTCATGCCTAGGGACTTTCATTCCCTGTCCTGCCAGATGCGAAGGCTACCTCCACTCCTGGAAGCAATACATAAAATAATATTTACATAATTGAATGCCTTTTTTTTTAAACCCCTACAGGTTCTTGGCTTCAGTGCATTTGGGAACAAGATAAACATGGCCACAGAAACCAGCAAGTTGCTCATTGATATGATTCCTTATAGGTTGGTAATTTCATTTTTTGAGACTACTTTTCTCTTTCTCTTACCTTCTCTTAGCCTCTGACCACACAGCTTGATTGATATTCTCCACTAGGGGTCTCTACGCCACAGCCCCATTCAGGTCACCAGCTTACATTCCTTTTAGAGCATCCAGGCTCATGATAAAGGGGCTACCAGGACAACCCCCTTGCTTCTTCTCTGGTCAGCTTCTGGTTCCCTTCCCATAGCTGAACCAACTCCCTTTCCCACGTAAATTGTGGGAGGCGTGGAGTACCAGAGAGACTCGCGCCTTTTTTCCCTGAGATATCGTGGGCCTAATCAACCTCCATGCCCATCTACTTAACTCTCAAGGATGGGAGAAGAGATACCTCTGTTTTCCTAGCCTCTCTCCTGGGGCTCAGTGCTCACGAGATGAGCATCCCTTCCATCTTCAGCCACTGAGACTGCATTGGTGTTCTTGAGTGACACTGTGCTATTACTCCGAGTGGAAAGCTATCCTCAGCTAGTCTGGCACACAGACTTCTTAGGGGCTCACAATGAACTTACATTATAGTTCCGACCGGTGACTATGGGGCATCACTCTGCTTCTGTTGGGAAGTTATCATTTCTTTAACCTTGATGAGATGCTCACTCTAGCTGAGAAAGGCAATATACTGCAGTTTGTTGAGTCATAGGCAGGCTTTGAAGAGCACTGTTCATTTCCTCGTGCTGTTCAATAGGGAGTACTGTAAAGAGTTAGAGATGCGGGCTAGCCCCCGGGGTCAGAAGGAGGCTACTTTGACAAACAAAGCAGACTGAATATCCTGCAGTTCTAGTGACACCTGATGACGGCTACATCCATCTGAAATTCTGTTCAATTGGTGGGGTGGGGGGAAGGGAGCAGACCCCAGGGAATGTGACAGTAAATGAGGTTTGGTCTCTACCCTCAGAAAAAATAACACGAACAATGGGATGGATACGTCATGTAATTATTTTATCTCATTTACTCCTCACATTAATGATGAGGTAGATATTATCTTCTTTTTATGGCTGAGGAAACTAAGACTTACCAAGTTGAAATTACTCATCCAAGATCACACAGCTGGTATTTAATTCCAAACTCTGATTACAACCACGCTATCACTCTATGACACTCGATATGCTTCTGTTATTAATGACAGAAACCACACAATCAGCTTTTGTTTATATTTTATCATAAACTTCAAGGCTATACGTAGACAAGTGAGCATTCCAAAAATCTAATTTTAGGTATTACTTTGGACCTCCTTTATTATTATTTACTTATCCAAGTTTGCTAGGGACTAGAAAAAAGAAAACAATTTCAGTTAGTTCCTTCAATACCCATGTCTCCTCTGAACCTAAACTGTTAACAAAGAACTGAATGTTACCGAGAACAGCAGAAAGGAAAAACAGTAGTTGGTGTTGTTATCATACTAAATATTTAAGGTTTACTAACATAGGTTAGGCAATAATAGGACAGCCGCATTCTTACCTACCTTCTTCACAGAACAGAAAGGGGCCCCGGCTGGGGTGGCTCAGGTGGCTGGAGCGTTGTCCTGTAACTGAAAGGCTGCAGGTTCGATTTCAACCTCAGTCGGAGCAGGTACAGGAGGCAACCAACCAATGGTCCTCTCTCGCTTTGATGTTTCTCTTCCTTCTTCCATCTCTAAAAGTAATGGGAAAATGGCCTCAAGTGAGGATAAAAAAAAATTTTAAGGACAAAAGGGGTAAATTTAATAAAAAGTTAAATATCTGTGTCTGAATATTTAGTTATATTCCTATATAGCTCCTTGCCTAGAAAACACCAAGGTGTTTTTAAGTTATAAGTATGTTATAAATAGGAAATTAAAATAGATATAGTTGGATAATGAAGGAAAAGATATTCAAAAATAAGAATTTAGATTTTTTTTCACAAAATAATGGTCAGAAATGGAAAGACAGGAAGAGGTGGCACTTTGAGGTATTGAAAGTGCTGCGACTTTAAGAAAAATGAAATTTAAGATGCATAAACTAATAAATTTTTATTAGATAAAGAATTAAAATACATCACAAACTTTCTCTTAAAATAATTTTCTCAACTGTATTTAATATATTGTTTATTCTACTGAATTTGGATTTTACACAAGATTTCAGACATAAATCAATTATTGAGTCATATATGTCTTAATAAAATGATAAGACTAATCAGAAAAACAAACATTTCAAATAACAAACCTCATCTACAGCACTAAGAACTTTTATTTTTTACATAGAACTTTTTTAAATCTAGAAATAAGGAAACCATAGCATTCTTGTGCTTCCAAATTCTTTTTGAAGATTTTTTATTTATTTATTTTAAGAGGGGAAGGGAGGGAGAAAAAATCTATGTGTGAGAAAAACATCAATCAGTTGCCTCTCGCTCATCCCCACCTGGGGACCTGGGACCTGGCCCTCAATCTAGGCATGTGCCCGGACTGGGAAGCTGACCTTTCAGTTCACAGGCCAGTGCTCAAACCAGGCAGCCACACCAGCCGAGCCCAAGTTCTTTTTAAAGGATTATTCTGTGCTGGGTCTGTGGAAAAACTGCCCTCCAAATCATGAAGGCTTCTCTTTCTTTATTTAGTCTGTTAATATTATGACTGATTTTTTAATGTTAGCCAACATTGCATCCTGGGATAAGCCTCACTTGGTCATGATATATTCTAATTTTAAATATGGATTTGCTAAAATGATGTTTAAAATGTTTGCATTTATGTTCATGAGGGATATTGACTTCAGGTTTTCTTTTCTTGCAATGTCTGTGTCTGGTCTTGGTGTCAGAGCAATATTGACATCATAAAAGCATTTGGAATGTATTCCCGGTCTTGAATTTCTAGAGAAGTTTCTATAGAATTGGCATTACTTCTTTCTTAAATATTTGATAGAGTTCATTAGTGAAGATATTTAGACCTGGAGTTTTCAGAATGTGAAGGTTCTTAACTACAAATTCAATTTTTAAATAGGCTATTTATTAAATAAAACTTTTATCAAATTATATAATCATTGCTTATGATTCAGGTTATCTATTTCTCTTTGAGACTGTATTATTAGTTTTAGTGATTCAAAGAATATTTTCATTTAATCTAAGTTGTCAGATGTGTTTATAATGATATAAAAAGTTATTTATAATATTCTCTTGTTTTAATAACAGCTTTATTGATATACAGTTCACATAGCACACAATTCACCATTTTAAAGTATGCAATTCAGTGGATTTTAGTATATTCTCAAAGTTGTGCAACCATCACCACTAATTTTGAAATATTTTATTGCCCCCAAAAGTAGCCTATACCCATTAGCGCTCTGAACCGCCGCTCTCCACAGCCCTTTGGCTACCACGGATTTCTGTCTCTATGGCTTTGTCCATTCTGGATATTATGTATCAGTGGAATCATACAACATGTGGTCTTTTGACTCTGTTTTCTTTCACTTAGCATAATTTTTTCAAGGTCTATCCATACTGTACCATGGACCATTCCTATTTATGGCTGAACAGTATTTCATTTATATAGATATGCCACACTTGTAAACCCATTCATCAGCTGATTGACATTTCAGTTATTTTCAACTATTGGTTATTATGAATAGCGCTACTGTGAACATTCATGTACAAGTTTTTCTTTTAGCTCCTGCTTTCATTTCTGTTGAGTGTATAACAAGGAGGAGATTTGCTGGGTCACATACACCATTTTACATTCCCACCAGGGTTCCAATTTCTCCACATCCTTACCAACACTTGTTCTTTTCCATTGTTGTTGTTAGCATAGGTATTACCACCCTACTAGCAAATAGGAAGTGGTATATCACTCTGGCTTTAATTTGCATTTCCCTAGTGACTAATGATGTTGAACATCTTTTCATGTGCTTATTGGTCACTTGTATAACCTTTGTTCTTTTTTGGAGAAATGTCTATTCAACTCCTTTGGCTATTTTTAATTGTGTTGTCTTTTTGTTGTTGAATTATAGCAATTCTTCATATATGAACACTTCACCCTTATCATATGTATGATTTGTCAGTATTTTTGCCCATTCTGTGGGTTGTCTTTTCCATTTCTCAATAGATTTTTGCAAGCACTAGGTTTTCAATTTTGATAAAGTCCACCTTATTTTTTCTCTCATCACTTATGTTTTTGGTGTTATATTTAAGAAACCACTGACTTAATCCAAGGTCATGAAAATTTACCCTTATGTTTTCTTCTAAGAGTTTTATAGTTTTAGGTCTTACATTTAGGTCTTTGATCCATTTTGAGTTTATTGTTGTATATACAGGGTGGCCAAAAGTAGGTTTACAGTTGTGGTACAAATAAATAACACAATAATTAAGAAATAATAATACAAGAATAAACTGTTTCACATACTCACAACTGTAAACCTACTTTTGCCCACCCTACCCTGTATTTATTCTGTAACATTTGAATATCCAGTTGTCCCAGCACCATTTGGTGAAGAGACTTTCCTGACTGAATGATCATGACACTCTTGTTGAAAATCAATTCACCATAAATGTTTAGGTTTATTTTTGAACTCTCGATTCTATTCCATCCATTTATATGTCTTTCCCTATGCCACTCTTAGTTCCTGTAGCTTTGAAGTAAGTTTTACAATGGAGAAATGTGAGTCCTCCAACTTTATTCTTCATTTTCAAAATTGTTTCAGGCTATTCAGGGTCTTTCACAATCCCATATACATGTTAGAATCAACTTTTCCATTTCTGCAAAAGTCGTCATTGGGATTTTGATAGGGATTGCATTGAATTTATATGTTGCTCTGATGTTCTCACTTGCCAAATACATAAAATATGCTTAAACCCATGAACACATAAAAATTCCAAAGGAATAAACTCATTTTTTCACCCTTGAAAAATGCTATGGAACCAAGTCATTATTTGAAAATTGTTAAATGAAGGAAATAAATCAAGTATTTACCATGGTTTCCTGTAAGAACTGCTCTTTGGAGTATCCAAATAATTGATAACAAGATATTTTACTTTTTAAATGAATTATACTCAATAAAGGGAGAAGGAATTTTAGAATTAGAATATCACCTTTAAGGGATACTAGCGTATCATCTGCTAATATCACAAAGAGAGATAATTCATAACCAAATATCAGAAAAAGAAATTAAGAAAACAATCTCCTTTATAATTGCATCAAAAAGAATAAAATAGCTAAGAATAGATTTAACCAAGGAGGTGAAAGATCTATGCACTGACAACTAACTATAAATAACACACTGATGAAAAAACTGAAGACACAAATAAGTGAAAAAATATTTCATGCTTACAGATTGGAAAAATATTGTTAAAATGTTCATATACCCAGAGCAATATACAAAATCAATACCCAAAGCAATCTACACATTCAATGCAACACCCTATCAAAATTCCAATGTCATATTTCACAGAAATAGAAGAAACAATCCTAAAATTTGTATGGAATCTCAAAATACCTCAAATAGCCAAAACAATCTTCAGAAAGAAGAATGATACTGGAGGCATCCTACCTCCTGGTTTCAAACTATATAACAAAGCTATAGTAATCAAAACAGTATGGTATCATAATAAAACCAGGACTTCCGATCAAGATGGAGGTGTAGGTAGACATGCTTCGCCTCCTCATACAACCATACAAAAAATTACAACCAGATCTCAAAACAAATAACACCCAGAACCATCAGAAAATTGAGCTGTATGGAAGTCCAACAACCATGGATTTAAAGAAGCCACAGTCATCTAAACAGGTAGGAGGGGCGGAGTCATAGAGAAGAGCAGAGAGGCAGTGTGGTGTGGAGAGGTAGCAGAGGTGGTGGCAGAATGGATGGTCTCACATTTACATGTGGTAGATAAAACTTAGGAGGGATATCTTGGGAGCAAGCAATCCCAGCCCTAAGCCAGAACGCACAGCCCAGGGTTCCAGCACCAAGAAGATAATTCCTCATTACCTCTGGTTGTAAAACCAGTAGGGGTTGGGCTGGCAGAAGAAACTGCTGGATTTTTCACAGCTTAAAGGGCCTACATGGACTTAAAACATATGCAAACCCACCCACTCTGGTTTTTAGGACTAGGGAAGCATCTGGAAGGGCACCAGTCGTATACGGAAAGAGGATGAAGTGACTGGAAAAGAAAGCCAAGATTCAAAGCAACAATTTGGAACATAAGGAAGAAATAAACATTCAACCAGAAGAGAAAGAAGAAACAAGAATTCAAAAAAAATGAGGATAGTATATGAAGACTCTGGGACATCTCCAAACATGCCATCTTCTGAATCATAGTGATGCCAGAAGAAGAGGAAGAGCAAGAAACTGAGAACTTATTTGAAAGAATAATGAAAGAAAACTTCCCTAATTTGGCAAAGGAAATAGACATGCAAGTCCAGGAAGCACAAAGAGTCCCAAACAAGTTGGACCCAAAGAGGACCACACCAAGACACATATAATTAAAATGCCAAAGGTTAAAGATAAAGGACAGAATCTTAAGAACAGCAAGAGAAATGCAGAGTTACCTACAAAGGAGTTCCCATAAGACTGTCAGCAGATTTCTCAAAAGAAACTTTGCAGGCAAGAAGGGACTGGCAAGAAGTATTCAAAGTGATGAAAAGCAAGGACCTACAACCTAGATTACTCTATCCAGCAACGCTATCATTTAGAATGGAAGGGAAGATAAAGTGCTTCCCAGACAAGGTGAAACTAAAGGGATTCATCATCACAAAGCCATTATTACATGAAATGTTAAAGGGACTTATTTAGGAAAATGGAAATCAAAACTATGAACATTAAAAAGGCAACAAATTCACAACTATCAACAACTGAATCTTAAAAAACAAACAAACAACAAAAAAAGACAGACTAAGCAAACAACCAGAACAGGAAAAGAATCACAAGTATGGAGATCATCTGGAGGGTTATCAGCAGGGAGGGGGAAGGTGAGAATCAGGGGAATGGCACAGGGATTAAGAAGCATAATTGGTCAGTAAAAATAGGGGGAGGTTAAGAATAGCATAGGAAATTCCTGGAAGAAAACATAAACAGTAGGCTCCTTGACATTGATCTTGGGGATGATTTTTTTTTGGATCTGACTCTAAAAGAAAAGCCAAAAAAAAAAAAAAAGCAAAAAAGCAAAAATAAACAGGTGGGGCTACATCAAACCAAAAACCTTTTGCACAGCAAATGGCACTGTCAACAAAATGCAAAAGCAAAACAATGGGACAACTATAACAGCACAATAATAAAAAAAATAATAAAATACATGAAAGGCAGCCTGTCAAATGTGAGCATTTTACACACCCGTTAAGGGTTAATATCCTAAACATAGAAAGAACTCATACAACTGAACAGCAAAAAATCAATTTCATTCAAAAGTGGGCAGAAGATCTGAGTAGACCTTTTTCCAATGAAGACACACAGATGGCAAATAGGTACATGAAAATGTGCTCAGTATCACTAATCATCAGGAAATGCTACTTAAAACCACAATGAGCTATTACCCACACCTGTTGGAATGGCTATTCTTTTAAAACCACACACAGAAAATAACAAGTGTTGGGAAGGATGTGGAGAAAAGGGAACCCTTGAGCACTGAGGGTGGGAATGGAGGTTTCTCAAAAAATTAAAAATAGAACTGCTGCTATATGACCTAGCAATTTCATTTCTGGGTATTTATCCAAAAGAAATGAAACCAGTCACTCGAAAAGATAGATGCATCCCCACGTTCACTGCAGCACTATTTACAAGAACCAAGACATGGAAGCAACCTCAGTATCCACTGATAGATGAATGGATAAAGGAAATGTGGTATATATACATAATGGAACTTTATTCAGCCATAAAAATGAAGGAAATCTTGCCATTTGAAACATAGATAACATTGAGAACATTATGCTCAGTGAAATAAGTCAGATAAAGACAAATACCATATGATCTCACTTATATGTGGAATTAAAACAAATAAATAAGAACAACTAAGCTTATAGATACAGAGAGCAGATCGGTAGTTGCTGGTGGTGGGGAGTGGTGAAATGGGTGAAGGGGGTCAAAACGTACAAACTGGTTATAAAAGAAATAAGTCATGGATATGTAATGTATAGCATGGTGACTATAGTTAATACTATTGTATATTTGAAAGTTGCGAAGAGAGCATATCTTAAAAGCTCTCAACCCACAGAAAAAAAATCGTAGCTATGTGTGGTGACAGATGTTAACTAGATTTAATGTGATCATTTCACAGTACATACAAATATCAAGACATTATGTTTTACACCCTCAACTAATATAATGTTATATGTCAAATATATCTCAGAAAAAGACAATTAGCCCTAACTGGTGTGGCCCAGTTGATTGAGCATCGTCCCGCAAAGTAAAAGTCACCCATTTGACTCCTGGCACATGCCTGGGTTGCTGCGCAGTCCCTAGCTGGGGTGCGTGCAAGAGGCAACCCATCAACCAATCTATGTTTCTCTCACACATCAATGTTTCTCTCCCTTTCTTTCTCCCTCCCTTCCCCTCTCTCTAAAAGTAAATAACATCTTTTAAATAAAAGACAATTAGACATTGTGTGCTTTCTGACAGAAGTAGACACCATCACCTATGAAGTAGTTTTGCCCCATCCCATGTTTGACCAAACCTGAAGGGCTAACTACCAATTTACAAGAAACGTAAGGAAGAGAAGAATACATTAAAGGACAAGAACGCAATCAGCAAAATCTAGACCGTGGGAAAATATATAGGACCAATGACCAGGTTTCCTCAACAACAACAACAACAACAAAAATAGGAGGGAAAACCCCACAAAGATACGTATAGGGAACCTAAAGCTTAAAAGAGATTTGAGACTTAGCAATCAATTATAATGTATGGCCTTTATTTGGATTCTAATTTGAACACACTGTAAAATATATGTTTATGAGATATTGGGGAAATTTGAACATTGATTATATGCTTTTTATAAAACTAAGAAATTGGTAACAACTTTTTGGGTACATCTTTTGGAGAGGTACACTGAAATATTTACAATTAAACTACTAACACCTGGGATTTACTTTGAACTAATATTGGGATAGGCCGTGGGTAGGGGTAAAGATACAATAAGATTGGTTATAAATCGTTAAGTGTTGAAAGTCAGTTGTGGGTACACCAGGGTTCATTATGCTACTCTTTCTTTGGTAAATGTTTGGAAATTTTCCACTTTTGAAACAAAATATCAAACATTTATGAGTGGTACTATGTTGCATGCATATAAAGGGAACCAAAAACATAGATTCCAATCCCTAAGAAATCATAGCCTAAAATCTACCACACAGAAGCTGACTCAACAGATACTCTGGGCAACAGAGTAAAATTACCAAGCCCACACACAAACAAAAAAGCACCCTTTCTTAAAGAATTAGGGTGGTCATTAATTCTCTGATCGGCAATCCCACAGTAATACTGGAAAAGAAGAAATTCTATTGTCTCAAGGAGAGTTTCCTCGTTAATGATATGGCAGGAGATACACCCTGGGAAAACTTCTGATCATGGTTATCTGTGCTCGGCAATGTTTTGTGTATATGATCTTAGCAGAAACAGAACATATTGACTTAGTAGGATCAGATGACCACGACCACTAGCAAACTGAGTCTGAAAATTCTGGTGACTTCAAAACAACAGGAGGTTAGAGAAGATTCTGGGAGCTGGTGGAGCAGGAAACACCAGGAATCTGTCTCTTCACCTAAGCAACAACGTCACTGGCACAATCTGTCCGGTGTAACTATTTCAGAACTCTGGAGACTATCGAAGACTTACAACTTCAAGGGGAAGGTTCAGATGGTACATTGTGTAATTTTAGTCAATTTGAGCTCCTAGCACAGTAGCAGCTACCATCCCCCTCCCCACCCTCAGGGCAGGCAGCATGCAGGTGTTCCTGGAGCAGCTCGCACACAGCTTGCAGGAGCCTGGGTGGGCAAAAAGCACCCTGTTCTCCAAATATAAAAGATCTGATTGGTTGCTCTGATCATTGACTGCTGCTTCTGATCACAGAGGCACAGACAGAGGTGGGCAGCCAGTCTTTTTGCACCTCACCCCCATTTTTGCAAGCCCTGCACCCTCTGGCTAAAGTGACTTCCGTAGGACTTAAAGGGCCAGAGCCCCCTTTTTCCTTTTTATTTTTCTCTTTTGGAAGTCAGACATGAAAGATGAGGACATCAGAAAAACAACTGCATATGCAGGGAAAATTAGAAAGTAACCACACATGCCCAGAGAATGGCTCAGAAAAGACCAGACAAGACCTTACATTTGCACCTCAGGCCAATCCTTGCCATAGCAACAGCCTACAACAAAAAACAGTAACACAAACAGCAAAGCCTGGGAAGGGAGAGAATCTGATTTCCAGAACTACATTGTTGGATTCAAACATCCAGCGTTCAACAAAAATTACAAGGCATTCAAAGAAATAGGAAGTATGGCCCATTCAAAGAAAAAAAGTAAATCAACAAACCCCCACTGCGCTGGCTGGGTGGCTCAGTTGGTTAGAGCATTGTCCTGTACACCCAAAGGTTGCAGGTTCAGTCCCCGGTCTGGGCACCTACTGGAGGCAACTGATCCATGTTTCTCTCACACTGATGTTTCTCTCTCTCTTCTCCTCTCTCCAAAAATCAATAAACATGTTATTGAGTGAGGATTTAAAACGAAAACTGTCCTGAAAAAGACCCAATGGCAGATCTACCAGACAGAGACTTTGAGACAATTGTCTTCAAGATACTCAAAGAACTAAAGGAAGAGGTGGACGAAGTCAGGAAAATGATGTGTAAACAAAATGGAAATACCACAAAAGAGATAGAAAACCTAAAAAAAAGAAGTCTTGGGCTGTGAAGTACAATAACTGAAATAAAAAAATTCACTACAACCACATGCCACATAATGACCATTCAACAATAAACTGCAGATATGACAGTGGTCCCATAAGCTTCTCAGGCACCTGAAAATTTTCTGTTACGTAGCGACATCATAGCCATCCTAATGCTGTAGTGCAACACCCCACCCACGTGTCGGTGGTGATACTGGTGTAAACAGACCTGCCGCCCTGCCGTCACGTGAAAGAAAGGACAGCACATGCAACGATGAACAGTACATAAAACTGGACACTGATAATAAATGACTGTTATTGGTGTATCTATATTTGTACTACATTTTTATTGTGATTTTAGAGTATAGTCTTTCTGCGTATAAAAAATTGCTGCAACACAGTGCACTGTGTTACGCCAGCAGCAGCCTCGTCCATCTCACGTTTTCCACACTTCTGGTGGCGTCATTTTCTTCTGTGCCTGATTTAATCTTGTGTTTCCGTTCCCTGTGGCCACTCACCAGACCAAATACACCATTACGGTTTGCAGTAAGAGGCCACGCTGAATGATTAACCTGGACACAAAATTAAAAGTGATTAAAAGTTAAAGGCGAAGGTGGAAAATCAGTGATGGTTACCGCTTGCAAGTCAGACACGTCCCATTCCACCACAGCTGTGATCTGGGAAGGCAACGTGGCACCTGGTGGAGGGTCTTGTCCATTGAAGGCAACAAAACTAACAAAAACTCAGCAAGGGCTATATCAGACATAGAGAGACTTCTAGGGGCCGGGTCTGGAGACCAGGCACAGAATTGCATCTCTCTTGGCTCCGTGACAATCAGGGCCACAGCAAAAAGTCTGTGAGCTTGAGAGAAAAGACTGGACCCAGCTACAGTGTTGCATTTTCTGCTAGCGCTGGGTGTCTGAAATGACTCAATATTCATTACATAACGTGAAAGTGAGTGGTACGTTCTATGCTGATATGAAGGAAACTCTAAGTAAGCTGATCGTGGAGGAAAATTACTTTCCAGAACAAATATTCAATACGGATGAAAAACCTCCCTATTCTGGAAATGCATGCCTGAAAGAACTTCCATCCATAAGGAGGCCAAGCAATTCCAGGTTTCCAGGCCTTTAAGATAGGATAACAGTCTTGCTTGGGGGCGATGTTGCAGGCTAAAACTTGAAATCCTTTGTGACCTGGTGCAGTGAGAACCCCGGCACCTCCCAGCGTGCAAGGAAGCACACTCTGCCAGTGCGCCACAGGAGCCACACATACTAGACGACCCAGATCCTCTCCTAAGATGCCGTCCTGACTCACTCCACCAGCACACTGGGGAAGTACTGCTTGGAGAATAACATACCTCTCGAGATTTTGCTTATTGCTGATAATGCTCCCAAATATGCTCCTCTTACTGGTGATCTTCATCTCAATATCAAGGTGGTATTTCACCCTCCAACCGTCACCTCTTTGACCCAACCAACGGATTAAGGAGTTACAACAGCTTTCAAGGCCTGCGACTTGAGAAAGGCCTTTGCTCAGGCTATTGCTGCAGCTCACAAAGACACTGACAAGACAATGATGCTATTCTGGAAGGAACACAACATATATGACTACATCAAGAACCTGGCTTGGACATGGGGTGATGTCACCAAGGAGTGTATGAACAGCATCTGGAAGAAAACACTCAGAATTTTTTCCATGACTTTGAAGTATTTTCTAAGGATAAGGAGATTACAAAAATCAGCGAGGTTGTGGTTGAGCTGGAAAACAACTTTAACCTGGGTGTGGGCGAGGATGACGTGGAGGAGCCTGCAGAGGCAGTTCCTGAGGGAGAGGAATTGTCGGAACTGGAACAGGATCCCATAGCTGAAGAATAGGCAAGAGAAAAGGAAACTGCACAAAAATAAGAACCCTCAACAAAATTAACAGAGAAGGGTTTAACAAAAGTTTTGCAGACCTTCACAAGCTTCTTGAAAACCTAAATCCAACATCAAAAGGGTTTTATTCATAGAAATGGTGCATTATCTGCTTACAATCAAATTATGATGAAAAAAACAAACAAACCAAGCAAACCAGCATAGACAAAATTTCTGAAAACAGGGACACCTCCTCAAGAAGAGCCTCAGGCCAGTCCTGCAGGAGGGTCCAGAAGAAGGCACTGCTGTCATAGGAGAGGACAGCTCCATGTGTTACTACCCATGAAGACCTTCCAGTGGGACAAGATGTGGAGGTGGTACACGGTAATATTAATGATCTTGGCCCTATGTAACCCTAGGCTAATGTGTGTGTTTATGTCTTAGTTTTTAACCAAAAAGTTTAAAAAGAAAAAAATAAAAACTTTAAAAGTAGAAAAGTTGTAGAATAAGGATATAAAGTAAGAAAATATTTTGTACAGTTGTATGATATGATTGTATGTTTTTAAGGTAAGGGTTGTTACAAAAGCATCAAAATTAAACATTTTAGGTTTATAAAGTAAAAAGTTTATAGTAAATTAAGGTTAATTTATTATTAAAGAAAGAAAATTATTTTTTTAGAAATTTAGTGTAGCTAAAACTACTGTACACTGCTATATTCTTTACAAACCTAACTGGGTTTGTAAAGTATATAGAGTGTACAGTAATGTGCTAAGCCTTTGTATTCACTTACTACTCACTCACTGACTCACCCAGAGCAACTTCTAGTGCTGCAAGCACCATTCATGGTAGTGCCCCATACAAATGTACCATATTTTATCTTTTATATCACATTCTTCCTGCACCTTTTCTGTGTTTAGATATATCTAGACACACCAATACTTACTGCTGTGTTACAATGCCTACAGTATTCAGCACAGTAACACGCTGGCCTAGGAGCAATAGGCTGTACCATATAGCCTAGGTTTGTGGTTAGCTGTACTGTCTAGATTTGTGTAAATGCACTCTATGATGTTTGCACAATGATGAAATCACCTAATGAATGAAACACTTCTCAGAATGTATCACCATCATTAAGCAACACATGGCTATAGAGGTAGCCATAGGCAGATTCGAGTAGTCAAAAGAATCAGTGAACTGGAAGTTAGGACTATGAAAATTATTGAGTCTAAGGAACAGGGGAAAAAAAGATTGGAGAAAAGTGGACAGAGCCTAAGGGGCCTCTGGGACATCGTTAAGAAGACCAATATACTCATCATGGGAGTCCCAGAAGCAGAGGAGAAAGGGGTACAGAGAATATTTGAAGAAATAATGGCTGAAAACACCCCAATTTGATGAAAGACATGAATATAAACATCTAAGAAGCTCAACAAATTCCCAGTTAGATGAACTCAAAGAGACCCACACCTAGAAACATTATAATCCAACTTTCCAAAGACAAAGAGAGAATCTTGACAGTAGCAGGAGAGAAGTGACTCATAACACACAAGGCCTTCTCAATTAAAAAAAATGAGCAGATTTCTTGTCAGAAACTTTAGAGGCTGAAATGTAATAGGTCAACATATTCAAAGTACTAAAAGAAAAAAAGGATCAATCAAGAATTGTGGGACTTCCAGTCAAGATGGAGGTATAGGTAGACATGCTTCGTCTCCTTGCACAACTGCAAGAAGAATCACAACTAACCTCAAAACAAAAACCACCCAGAACTGCCAGAAAATCAAACCATATGGAAGTCCAACAACCAATGATTTAAAGAAGGCATATTCATCCAGACTGGTAGCAGGGGCAGAGATGGGAGCAAGGGCAGAGAGGGCACGGTGCAGCATGGAAATGTGGCAGTGGTGGCAGTGGTGGAACGGGCTACCCCACATTCACATGTGGTGGGTAAAAAGTGGGAGGGAGACCTTGGGAGTGAGCAATTCCAGCCCCAGGCCAGACTGTGCAGCCCAGGGTTACAATGCCAGGAAGATAAAGCCTCACAACTTCTGGCTATAAAATCCAGTGAGGGTTGGGCCAGCGGAAGAAACTGCCAGTTTCTCAGGAGGGTCTGTTTAAAGGGTCCTCCTAGACCTAGAATGTACACAAACCCACCCACTCTGGGAACCAGTACCAGGGCAACAGCTAGAAGGGCACCAGTCGCATACAGGAAGTGGGTGAAGTGACTGGAATGGGGTGAGTAAAGCCAGGCAGTGGCACTGTCCCCCCTCCAACCTCTCCCCTCCACACACAGCACCACAAAGCAGTGAAGCATGTTGCACCACCCTGAAGAATACCTAAGGCTCTGCCCCTTGCATCTTAACAGTTTCCCTAAGTTAGGGAGTCAAAGCAGCTCTACCTAACACACAGAAACAAACACAGGGAGGGTGCCAAGTTGGGGAGACAAAGAAATGTGGACCAAATGAAAGAACAGAATAAAACATCAGGGAAAAAAAAAACTAAATGAAACAGAGATAGCCAACTTATCAGATGCAGAGTTCAAAATGCTAGTGATAAAGATACTCAGAGAATTCACTGAGTATGGCAAAAATATAATGGAAGAAATGGAGGTTACACTAAGTGAAATAAAGAAAAATCCACAGGGAACTAGCAGTGAAGGGAAGGAAACCAGGATTCAAATCAATGATTTGGAACTTAAGGAAGAAATAAATATTCAACCAAAACAGAATGAAGAAACAAGAATTCAAAAAAGAACAAGGAGAGTATAAGATGACTCTGGGATACCTCCAAAAGTGCCACCATCTGAATTATAAGCGTGCCACAAGGAGAAGAGGAAGAGCAAGAAATTGAGAACTTATTTGAAAAAATGATAAAAGAAAACTCTCCTAACTTGGTGAAGGAAATAGACATACAAGTCCAGGGAGCACAGAGAATCCCAAACAAGTTGGACCCAAAAAGGACCACACCAAGATACATCAAAATTAAAATGCCAAAGGTTAAAGATAAACAGAGAATCTTAAAAGCAGCAAGAGAAAAGGACACAGTTACCTACAAAGGAGTTCCCATGAGACTGTCAGCAGATTTCTCAAAAGAAACTTTGCAGGCAAGAAGGGACTTGCAAGAAGTATCCAAAGTGATGAAAGGCAACAACCTACAACCAAGATTATTCTATCCAGCAAAGCTACCAATTAAAATGGAAAGGCAGATTAAGTGCTCTCCAGAGAAGGTAAAGCTAAAGGAATTTATTGTCACAAAGCCATTATTATATGAAATGTTAAAGGGACTTATTTAGGAAAATGGAAATCAAAACTATGAACATTAAAAAGGCAACAAACTCACAACTATCAATAGCTGAATCTAAGAAACAAAAACAAACTAAGTAAACAACTAGAACAGGAACAGAATCATAGACATGGAAATCATTTGGAGGGTTATCAGCTAGGAGGTGGAAGGGGGAGAATGGAGGGGCAAAGTACAGGGATTAAGAAGCATAATTGGTAGGTACAAAACAGACAGGAAGATGTTAAAAATAGTATAGGAAATGGAGAAGCCAAAGAACTTACATGTCTGACCCATGGACATGAACTAAGGGGGTACATTGCTGGAGGGAAGGGGGTGCTGGGCATAGGGAGACAAAGTGGGAAAAAATCGGAAAAACTGCAATAGCATCATTGATGAAAAAATACTTAAAAATAAATTTAAAAAATTTAAAAAGGAATCCTATATCCCACAAACTTGTCCTTCTCAAGTGAAGGGTAAATTAAGACATTCCAAGATGAACAAAAACTGAGGGAGTTTGTTACCACTAGACCCACCTGCAACCAACGCTCAAGGGCGTCCTGCAAAGTGAAATGAAAGGACCCTAGACAGTAACATGAGGCTGTATGAAAACATAAATATCTCAATAAAAGTAAATTTTGGGCACTTACCAAAGTTACTATTATTGTTACAATGCTTTTCCAACTCCACCTTTTGACTTCTACATAATTTAAGAGACTAATGCATTTATAAGAATTATTTATGTTTCAGAGTACACAATATGTGATGTAATTTTGTGACCAAAACCAATAACCAAAAGGGGTGAGAATAGAGCTGTAAAGGCACAGAGTCTTTGTATGTTACTGAAGTTAAACTGGTATAAATTCAAACTAGAGTGTTATAACTTTAGAACATTAAATGTAATCCCCATGACAACCATAAAGAAAATAGCTATAGAATATACAAAAGGAAATTAGAAATTTAAACACTTCACTACAAAAAAATCAACTAAATATCAAATTATCACATTGTACACTTTAAAGATCTTACCATTTTGTCAATTGTATCTCAATAAAGAGAACATAAATGACAGACACATTTTAAGAAATAAAAAAATCAACTAAACACAAAAGAAGACAGCACTGCAGGAGACAAAGGACAAATTAAGCTTTAAGGCATGAAAAGAAACAAATAACAAAATTACAAATGTTCATTTCTCTTTACCAGTGATTACTTTAAATGTAAATGGGTTAAACTCTCCAACCAAAAGACAGAGACGGCAGAATGGATAAAAACACATGATTCAACAATATGCCGTCTGCAAGAGGCACATTTTAGACCCCAAAACACAGACTGAAATTAAAAGGAAGGGCAAAAATATTCTGTGTGAGCAGTAACCTAAAGCGAGCAGGAGTGGGTATACTGAGAGCTGACAAAATAGACTTTACATGTAAAGAGCTACATATGAAAAATCTACAGCAAACACCACACTCAATGTTGAAAGACTGAAAGCTTTTCCTCTGGGATCAGGAACAAGGCAAGGATGCCCACCTTCACCACCTCTGTTCAACACAGTACTGAAGCACTAGCCAGAGCAACTGGGCACTAAAAAGGGGCATCCACATTGGAAAGGAGGAAGTAAAATTACCTTTCTTTGTGATGATTTGAGTTTATATATGGAAACCCTAAAGATTCCACATGCAAAAAATTGTTAGAACGAATAAACAAATTTAGCAAGTAGCAGGATACAAAGGCAACACACGAAAAGAGACAACTTTTCTGGAGACTGACAGTGAGCAATCTGAACAGAAAACTATGGAAACAATTCCATTTACAATAGTATCAAAAGAATAAAATACTTAGGAATTAAGCAAGGAAGTGAAAGTCTTACACAATGAAAGCTACAAAAAATTGGTGAAAGAAATTAAAGAAAATATTAATAAATGGAGTTACATCCCAAAGCAGTCAGCAGATTCAAATCAATCCCTATCAAAATCCCAAGGAATTTTTTGCAGAAATAAAAAAATTCATATGGAATAAAATTCATATGGAATTTCAAAGAGCCCCAAATAGCCAAAACAATTCTGAAAAAGATTAACAAAGTTGGAGGACTCTCACTTCCTAATTTCAAAAATTACCACCAGGTAACAATAAACAAAAACATTGTGGTACCAGCATAAAGACAGAGAAACAGACCAAGGGAATGGAGAGCTCAGAAATAAGCCCTCACGTACGTGGTCACATGACAAGAATGTCAAGGCCACACGGGGAGAGCCCTATCTTTTCAACAATGGTGGTGGGAAAACTGGATATCCACATGCAAAAGAATAAAGTTGGACTCCTACCTGAAACCATATATGAAAATTATCCCAAAATTGATCAAAGACCTGAATGTAAGACCAAAAACTATAAACTCTTAGAAGTGGACATAGGGCAAAAGCTTCATACATTGTATTTGGCAATGATTTCTTGGATAAGGCACCAAAGGCATAGGCAACAAAAGAAAATAGACAAATTATACTTCACGAAAATTAAAAACTTTTATGCATTGAAAGACACAATTAACAGAGTAAAAAGGCAACCTATGAATAGGAGAAGATATTTGCAAATCATGTATCTGATAAGGATTAATATTCAAAATATATAGAGAACCCCTGATAAGCACAACAGAAATCTCCACCTGATTCAAAAAATGGGGAAAGGACGTGACATTTTTCCAAGGAAGATGTGCAGATGGGCCATAAGCACAAGGTAAGACACGCGGCACCATTAATCGTTTGGGAAATGCAAATCAAAAACTGCAGTGAGATGATGCCTCACACACCCGCTAGGATGGCTGCTAAAAAAGACAAAATAACAAGTGTTGGCAAGGATGTGAGAAAAGGGAATCCTCGTGCACTGTTAGTAAAAAGGTAAAATGGTACAGCTACTGTGGAAAGCAGTATGGCAGGTCCTCAAAAAGTTAGAAATAGAATTTCCATATGAGGCAGCAATTCTACTTCTGAATGTATACACCCCCAAATGGAAAGCAGGGTCTCAAGTTATTTGCACACCCATGTGGGTGGCATGATTATTCATGTAGCAAAAATGAGGAAGAAACCATGCCCATCAGCAGATGAATGGACAAGCAAAATGCGGTACATACACTCATACAATAAACTATTATTCAGCCTTAAAACGGAGGGACATTTTCATGTGTACTGCAACCGGGATAAACACGGGGGACATTATGCCAGACGAAATAAGCCAGTCACAGAAAGACAAATGAGGTACGTAGAGTAGCGAAAATCGTCAAGGCCGAGAATAGAATGGGGTTGCCAAGGCTGGGGGCAGGGTGACAGGGAGTTATCGAGTAATGAATACAGAGTTTCCGTTGTACACGATGAGAAGAGTTATGGGGTTGATGATGGCGGTGGCTGCACATTGTGAGTGTACTCAATACTACTGAACTGTACGCTGAAAAATGCATGAGATGGTAAATCTCATGTTACACGTGTTTTACCACAATAGCAAAAACTTGAAGGAAAATAAAACCTCAGGAGAGAAGGTGTGGATAGAACTGGAAGTAATTGGTATAAAGGAAAATGACTAAAAATATACCCTAAAAGATTTGAGTGTGAATACAAGGGAGTACACTGAGCTTTTTAGCTCTAAAGTATCTTAAGTGTGATATCTGCCTGTTGTTTGGCCACTGGTATGGTCTCAAATACTGTAAATAAACCATTTCTCATCAATCTGTGTGGGTTTTGCCTGTTCTATTTGGTCCCATTGCTACATGGCAGAACCCTTGAACTAGGAGACAACGGGCATGTCCTCTTAATGGCTTTTGTAATTTGGCTTAGTTTGCTGGCAGCTTTGGCAAGCTGCTGCCTCGATTGTTCTTATCTCTGTTATTATTATTATTTTTTTTAAGCATCAGGGTCTGCCCTGTACAATACAGATGGAGTTGGGGAGGTGCCAATAAATGATTCCTGCTCTCCAGGAATAATCCCACCATTTCATTCCAGATTCCTGTACCCTGTAACGCCGGACTTCGACATTCTTCGGGAAATCATTCTAGAAGCCTTCTTCTTAGCTTTAGTGAGCTCCTCACTGCTCATATTTCTGGGCAAGAAGATTGCCAGTTTCCATAACTATAATGTCAATTCCAACCAGGTGAGAGGGCAGGCCTTTCTATTACTTCCTTTGACCCTTAAGTCTTTGTTCTCCAAACTGAGATTCCTGCTAACATGAAGACTGGATTCTTCTGTAACCAGAGAATCCCATGGACCAAAATTTAAACTGTAATTACCAAAGAGAAGTGTGGCACACTTAACTAGGAAGCTACCTGCATTGATGTGTTGTTATTCCCCTAGAACAGATACGGTGTAGGGGTGCAAGAAGATAGCATATGGCACCGTGTTGTTGAGCTAGTAGAGGTCTCTCCTCTTAATTTTATCTCCCTTTCCACCAAGTCCTCAGAAGTCAGCCAGACTCTGAGGTGCAATAAGAAATGATATGGAACAGCAAATCCAGGCTACTAATACACATCATTAAGTCGATCTCCCAGAAAGAGTTGTCTTTTTGTATTTTCGGAAAATCCCCTCAGTTCAGCCCTTTCCCCAGGACTCAAAAAGGAAATGTGGAAGCATGCGGTGCCCACTTTGGCTTTTAGGGTCGTGCAGAAGGAAGAGAGAAAAACAGTCTCTCTGTCATTCTAAGTCCTAGTGATCGTGAGCCGGAGAATAAAACGGCAAAGGTCTCATTTTCTCACTCTGAAGAAGAGCTTTCCTTGTGATCACTACCTCAAATGAAGTTTCCTCTTAATGTAGAAACCAGATTTGCCACCTTTTGTCCTTTCTAAGAATATTTCAGTGTTATCTGAAGCGATACAAACAACCTGTCCTCATACACAAGAAACACAGTACACCTTCAGTTCAAACTTAAGTCAGCATTCTTCAACAAGTAGTGGGCCTACATTGGTCACCATTTCTCTTTTTTTTCAGTAAAGGTTATTTATTTATTATTTATTTATTTTATTTTATTTATTGGGGGGACATTGGGCAACAAGATCACACAGGCTTCAAGCATTGTGTTTGCCATTTCTTTATAGGATTTAATAGTCATTGGGCTTTGCAATGTCGTCAGCTCATTTTTCAGATCGTGTGCGGTTACTGGCGCCGTCGTCAGCACCATCATCCAGGATAAATCTGGAGGAAGACAACAGGTATGTCGAAACAGAATCTGATCTCTAACCTATAAAGATATTTATGCTGCTTTATATATACATTCATAGAAAGGAAATGCATTAGTTTAGTCATGATGCCATTTTATTTCTTGATTGAGTTCATTGGGGTGACATTGGTTAATAAAATCACAAAGGTTCAGGTGTACAATTCTATAATGCATCACCTGTATGCCGTATTGTGTGTTCACCACCCCGAGTCAAGTCTCCTTCCATCACCATTTGTCTGCCCTTCGCTCTCTTCTACCTCCCTCCACTCCCCTTTCCCTCTGGTAGTCACCACGCTGTTGCCTGTGGCTAGGAGGGTTTTTGTCTGTTTGTTTTGTTTTTTGTCTTCCTTGTTTGGTCCCCTCACTTCTTTCACCCACCCCACAACTCTCCACCCCTCTGACAGCTGTCAGTCTGTTCTCTCTCTCTGAGTCTGTTTCTACTTTCTTTGTTAGCTCATTAGATTCCACATATGAGTGAAACCACAGGGTACTTGTATTTCACTTAGCATAATGGTGTCCATTTTGTTACTTTTCAATGTTACACTTGCTGGGGAAGATCTCTTGGAAGAATTTGGATTTCATGCTTCCTTAATCTTTGCTTAGATTTTTGTCTTAAAAGTTATTTGTCATTGTGGAACTTGAAAGTCATTTTCTATAGAAGTATTATTCTATGTGAGAAGCTTCCTACTTTAGCCAAAAAAAAATTTTTTACATGTAACATACCTAAAAGATAATATTGCAGGTAAATTAACCATCACCCATTAACATCTTTTCTATGAGAGATACATCCTCAGCTCTAGTCTGGGAAAGCAACAGCACAGCTCTCTGCATCCTGCAGCCAAACTGGAAACTGTCTTGGCTTCCTCCGAGGGCCTGGCACGGGACTCTCATGATAGAAAGTAAGGTCTTTGTCTAGACCAGCCTGAGGAATTTATGACCATTCTACCTGTGTGTAAGAGAAAATTATCTAGGTCAGACTCCCTTCAGGTATTCTGAATGAGTAAACTAAATGAACGGGTGGGCGCCCGGGGGCTGGGGGAGGAAAGGAAGGGTGATGGTAAAGAAGGCTCTAAAGGCAAACCCCCTTGCAGGCATGAGTGCCACGCTCCTGAATGTTGAACTTACTAGATCAAAGCCACAACTGTACGGCATGAGAGGTGTTCCGTCTCAGCTCTGTAGCCTGATGAAATGTCCAAGAGCCACTGGAATTGAAGCCAGGGAGTGGGTCAGGGTTCGGAAGGCAGAGAAACAGAGACAGAGGTCAAAGACAAGCTAAGGCTGCAGAAGCGTGGTAGGTGGACGTAGCTCTGCGCAGACACTGAAGTGTCAGAAGAATGGACACTAACTTTTAATGAGGAAAGATAAAGTGTCCCAGTCCAGGCTAAATTTGGTGGAACGTGAGGGGGAAGCTAATAAACGTCAGAAGATTGAGCAAGGGCGAGAAAGAGCGTGGATCTAAAGATCATGTCCTATCAGTCTATGGGGACTAGACTTTGTCATCATAGAGCTTCCGCCAGACACATTGGCTTTATGGAGCAGCCCTTTCCCACTCTTCATTAGCAGGAAGAAGGAAGGTAGGTTATGTTAGAAAGAAGGATGTTCTATGCAAGAACAAAAAACCTTTGAAGTCATGAGAGGATGAGAGGGTTTTACGATAAGAAGACATGGAAGTGGCAATTCCGGGCTTCAGTTCCCAGTATCTTTTGACAGCACGCTTTGTTGATTCAGTCTGTAAGCATTGCATAAAGACACAGCTGGAAAAAACTAAATCGCAGTGCAAGTAAAATTAAGTGTAGAATAAGTACAATAAATTAAAAATGCCATAAACATTGCAAGGAGAAAGATGGAGGAAGTGGGACTTCTGCGGATTACTGAAGGGCGGTTAGATGGGTAGAGACGACGGGCAGGGACAAGGGCTTCAGTTCAGCTCAGCCTGGAGTGGCTTGTGTCTGCTGGACAAAGTGCCTGCCTCCAAGGCAGCCCATCGCTCTCATCCTGCCTCCTGTCGCCACATTGTTCTCCCATGCGGCGCACTTTCCTACCAATGACATCTCTCTCGACAGTGACCCTTCACGGGAGGCACATCTCTAGGGAGGCTGGTGAACCCTTCCCTGAGACCCTGATTCGCCCAGTGCAAGTCACTAGTTCAAGCAGAGAATGCTGCTGGCCCCTGGCCCTACACATGGGAGTGGCCCAAACCTCCACTCTGAGTTTCTGATCTGGACCCAAAAAGGCCTCTCAGACTGGCTCAGCCTTCTTCGTCAGTGCGTGTTCTCTCCACCCCTTCTCTCTGGGGACTTCTGACTCCCTCTGCCTAAGAACACCTCTGTTTCTTCAACTTTCCTTAGTACTACAGAGAAGCTAGGGGTCTGGCTCTGAACCTCTCAGACATGACCTGCCACCAAGGGCAGCTCTATTTTTTTGTCTGGCATAAATACAAGCTGTGTATGTGTGTGTGTGTCTGGATTTCTACTTAGTTTTTCCAGATCTAGAACCCACTTGTCTTCACTGGTTGCAGCCCTTCCAGCCATGGCCGGGGCCTGAGGCGTTGGCAGGCCCACCGCAGAAGGGACGAGAGAAGCCCCAGAGTCCGTCTTCCTGCTTATTCAGTTCTGACCACTGTGCTTCCCTGTTCTCCCTGAGTAGGTCCCTTTCCTTCCTCTCTGCTTTCGGCGGACCGGCCTCCCTGCCTTGTCCCCTTGCTCCAGGTGAGGGGTGGGATATTTACTGATTAGGGGAGTAAAATGATTGGGACTTCAGGGCCGACAGTCATGACTCTACTAGGATTTTTCTAAACTGTTCGAGGAGGGGTTAAAGTTTGGAGGGAATGCACTCAGCGTTTTAGGAGACTTCAGATTCATAGTGAAAAGCTATGGCAATAGATTCAAATACCCAAGACAATTCGCAGCTTTTCCGAAAGCATCTATGTGTTCACTCAACGACTCTGTATTTAGCTTGCATTTAGCACTTAGACAAAACCTGACAATATCATCAGTGGAACAAAAATGCACTTTTGCTGATGGTTACACTCAACTCCTTTTAATAAAAACTGACATGCTTCTCGCCGAGCTGAAGGCCTCCGCTGCAGGCAGGGACAAACAGGCTCCTGACGGTCTCTCTCCAACCCGCTCTGTCTCCTCAGTTCGCATCGCTGGTCGGAGCAGGTGTGATGCTGCTCCTGATTGTGAAGGTGGGACACTTTTTCTACGAACTGCCAAATGTAAGTGGAACTGATCAAATATCTAAGCCAAGAAAGCCTCATCTCCAGATTGCGTCTTGGTGGGCATCTCTGAGGAGAATTGCATTCAGCTCGTCCCCAGCGTCTGCCCTGGCCTGTCACTTGTCCCTTTCCTTTCCAATAATAGCATCTACCTCACAGGATTGGGAGTTAAATAAGATATTATATATAATATAGAGAGAACAGTGTTGAGCTAATAGCACCCAAGAAACATTAGTCATTATTGTTATTATTCTCATTCTCATTAATCGTCTTTTAACTGTTTAAGTTGTAAGTAAGCTTTACAAGTAAGGATGCAGTTAAAGATGATCAAAATAGACTTCAGATGCCAAAACGCCCATTCCAACACAGGCTTAGAAACTCACTGTGCATTCCTGCCATCTGGTTTCCTAAACCGTTTCCAGAAGGCCTTGTTTGCATTCATGTGAACTCAATCTCTCTCTTGCTTCCACCCTGTCTCTTGGTTAGTTTACAATGCAAGGTCCGAAAGCTGAGTGATAAATGTGATCAGCTAGGACACTCCTATATACTTATGTGCCATTTCTTCCCTTTGTGTGAAACTGACCACCTTGCATCGAGAGATTCCAGGTGCATTAATTAATCAATTAATAATTGATGAATCAACTTGCTCTGAGTTACAACAGAAATCAAAGAACATTTTCTTTAAATTTCTTTAAAGGCTAAATAAATTTCTCTAAAGATTAAATTTCTTTAAGTGGCTAAATGTTCCCTTTAGCCATTTTTTAGAGAGTACTAAGGGAGGCGGGAGGAGGTGTCATTTGGTGTTGGCAGCTTGGTTACACTTTGAGGTGGCAGTTCCCGAAGCTGGAGTGGTTGGAAACGCTACCCCCACCCTTTGGAACACGGTGACTCCACCTGGTGAATATCAGGTTGCAGCAGGGCAGGACCACTCAAGGCTGTTGCTGCCTTCTGCTCCTGTCTTTCAGGGACCTCGAAACCCAGCCACGGAGGGTATGCCTGGAGGGTGGGAGTTAGCAAGCACGTGTTTATCACACAAGCTGTCCTCGCTGATCCGCAGCAGAAGCCATGTCCAGAATTTAGTTTGTATAGCACCTTTGGTGCGATCTCCCTTGGAGTCTATTTTAGCAAATCCACCCACTGATTTACTTTGAACAGTGGTATTTTTTCTTTATTGCTAGAAAAATCAGATTTAAAAAAAAAATCCAAATAAAAATCTGTCAGTATTCTCTGAAAGCTAGCGATAGAAGTAGGAAGCTCCCCTTTATCACACGTATGTTAGAGACAGAGCAGCCCGTGCTTTTGGTCACCCATGCTATGTCACATGATTTTTACAGCCTCTCGCTGGGATGTTCTGGGTGAGAAAATGTGGACACCACCTGATCAGTGGAACATCTGAGTCACTGTACCAGTGGGCTCTATTGGGACTAAAGAGTCCTCTCTTCTTTGAAAGACTGTGAATTGCTTGTTGCAAAACCCTTATTGGAAGAATTTTTGGAGCATCCTGGCTAAGATATCAATTAGTTAGCAAGGGGATCAACACAAAAATTTAAAAACGTGATACAAAATAGCATGTTCAATATTGTTTCAATTTGTGTGAAAAAAAGTATAGAACACACCAAAATGTTAACAATGGAAATCTCTTGAATGATGGAAATTATATATAATTTAATTCTTTTTTACACATGAGCATGTGTAACCTTAATATTCAGAAAGGTAAATTTTTTAATTATATATTGTTTTATGAAAATGTTTCCTCTTTCCACTCCTCTCAAGCCAAAAGTCTTGCAAAAACCCTATGAAATTGAAATTCTTTTTCTTCCCACCATGTCTCCCTGCAAATTACAGAAAGTTTGGAGATTCCTAACTGAAAAGAAGATGGAAATGGGAAAGAAGTAATTTCTGCTAACTTCTTTTTTTAAAAAACTAAACAATCTTTAATTCCAACAAATACATATCTTTACAGCTTAGACATTCAGTTGGTGCCAACTTCACAAAAAAAGGAAGTCCTGAACAAGAGCAGATGGAAAAAGCCCATGCAATTAGTAATCAAGATCAGGGACTGACATATATATTGCCTTTTTTTTAATGTCAAAAGAAAATTTAATAAACGTTTTCCAATTACATACTGATCAACTTTATCTGATCAAAGTTCAGTAATTGTAAAATCAATAATAAAAGATAATTTCTGCTAATTTCATCTTTGCTCTTCTCTCCTCTACTTTTGAGTCCAAGTGGTCACTGAGTAACCTCAGGAAACCAAAGTAAGCGTGGACCCAGCCAGTCCCAGCAGACAGGACTGGGTAGGATCAGTTCCGATTCCCAGGCAGAGTATATGGAGGAGAGGGTGACTAGGAAAAGGCTGAGAAATGTTAAGCCAGCGTTGGGACTTCATGAACACATGAAAATGTTTCTTAAAGGAGGTTAGTTCTACTTTAAGGCCCTGATGATTTTTACAGCTTACGAGTATAGATTCTGTTTAAAGATTATTTATTTATTTTTCAAGAGAGGGGAAAGGAGGGAGAAAGAAAGGGAGAGAAACATCGATGTGAGAGAGAAACTTGCATCCGTTGCCTCTGGCACACCCCCAGTCAGGACCAAACCGGCAGCCCAGGCATGTGCCCCGACCAGAAGTCATCAAACTGGCAACCCTTCGCCGTGCAGGACGACGCCCAACCAACTGAGCCACACCAGTCAGGGCACGAGCATAGATTTTCATTTTTTCATATTTAAGAAACTTTCTTTCTATTAGAAAAGTAGACATGCTTATTTTTTAAAAACTTTGGGAAATTCATGATAGATAAAAATATCATCCATAACTACAAATAAACCACTATTAACATTTTGGCATATACCTGATCAATATTATTTTCTATGAATGGATATTGCTTTGCATAGTTGTGACCTAACTGGACATATAACTTTGTATTCTTGTTTGTATTTAATATATAGCATGGTACCTCATGTTAAAATTTATTTAGTTCTTTTCTTTTCTTTTTTAAGATTTTATTTATTTATTTTTAGAGAGAAGAAGGGAGGGAGAAAAAGGGAGAGAAACATCAATGTGTGGTTGTCTCTTGTGCACCCCCTACTGGGGACTTGGCTTGCAACCCAGGCATGTGTCCTGACCCGGAATCAAACCCACAACACTTTGGTTCGCAAGCCAGTGCTCATCCACTGAGGCACAGCAGCCAGGGCAGTTATTTTCTTATTATTGGAAAATTAGATTGTCTGAATTTTTGCTATTATAAGTAACACAACAATGAGTAATTTTGTACATTTCCCCTCTTCTATATTTAGCACAGATTTCTAAAGTAAGACAAAAGTTCTGTGTGAAAGCATATCAGTGTGTATTGATAGACTGCCAGATTAGCTTCCAAAAGGGCTGTACCATTTCATATGCAACAACCACACATATGGGGTGTTTTCAACTTGCTAATTTGATTTTACAGACAAAAAACAAATGGTATCTCATTGTTGAAATAATTATAGTGTATCATGATTAGACTTGAATAAAAGCCCAATTGACGCTATTTCAGAGTTTCTCTGAATGGAAGTTCCCTTAATTTGTCATCCAGTCTGACAGTGGTTCTACGCAATGCGGTAACACAGATGTGTCAAGCAAACTAGACAAAGCAAGGCCAAGGGGCCAAAGGAACCCGTCCCCGAGGGTCCTCTCCCATGCACCAAAAGGGACAGCACGGACGCAAAGGGGCAAGAGGGCTGCAGTCTCTGGCTACTCTTCCTCCCACTGTCGGAATCTAAAAGGGGCTTGGTGAAGCCTTCCTGGCTGAATCAGGCCCCGGCCTTGCCTTGTCCTGTGCTGGACAAATCACAGCGGAGAGCAAAGCACAACGTGGGGAATACTTATTTCATTAGACAATGAGTTAAAGCACGAACATGGTACTGTTATGAAATATCCATGCCTAATGTCTCCGAGTGGCAATGCCAACCTTTGGTGGTTCCTTTGTGAAGGTTCGGGAGTTCACCCCTGAAGGGAAAATAAAGCAGAGTTTATCTTTTCCCCGCAGGCTGTGCTGGCCGGTATTATTGTGAGCAACATCCTACCCTACCTCGAGACCATTTACTACCTCCCCAACCTGTGGCGGCAGAGCCAGTATGACTGTGTGAGTGTAGGTGCACTGGCTGAGGTAGGGTGGGTGGAGGGCAAGGCTGGACAGAGGGAGAGAGGACAAGCACAAGACGTCAACACGAAGGACACTAGCAACTCTGAGGCCTAGGACTCTGCATTTGCTTTAAACTGGGAGTTGAGTTGTTGGCGCATGGAAATACTGAGACCTCACTCCGACTATGCAAAAATAAGTAAAAAGGAATTAAGTGGCTATAGTCACACACACGTAGTACAAAGGGTTTGTCACACACTGCATATTTGAGTGACTTTTAACCCAGAGCCACAACACCTACTAAGAGAAGGAGATGTCTTGCCAGAGTAGCTGATGGAGCTTCCCCCTTCTCGCTGGGGCACAGAGCTGGGGGTCAGCAAGGAGAAACAGCAAGAAATAAAAGACGGGGGGAGGGTAATATGATGAGAAGAGAAGGCAGTAGAGACAGAGAGTTACAAAAGGGGATAATTTTTGGATTCAGGTCACTGAGGAGCTAAGAGGGTGCATGGTCCAGGGCGTAGGCAGAGCCTCTGGCTCTAGGGGGAGAGAAAGCACTTCGACAGGACTGGAAGAGATGGAGGAAAATGAGTACAGACACTAAATAACAAGTGGCAGGTGGAGGGGGCAGTAAACATCTGAGGGAGCTTCAGCCTATCTTCTCTGTGAAGGGGAAAGTCAAGTCACCTGCTGAGAGTGATGGAGAAGGGCTTGAAAAGGATACTGAAACTCCCAATAACTACTATAGATTTTAAAAAAGCAACTGCCGTTTGGTGAGTGTTCTGGGTTGCTTTACAAAGGGCATTTCTAATCTCGAGAAAGCCTATACATTAGATATTATTACCCTTATTTTGCACATGAGGAAACTAAAGTTTCAAGAGAGAACTGAAGAGAGAAATGACCCAAGGAAGCATAAAAGTATTGCTTGGCAATTCTCTTGAGTCCCTTGGCACCCAGCTATTTATAATGGCATCAACTTCTATGGCTGTTGGAATTTGTTCTCTAAATCCCAGGTGTCAGGAGGGAGAGGGAGAAGGTGAGCTGAGAGGTAGGACTGGTGATTCTTTTTCATTCTGCTTGTTACCACGTTTCTCCTTTTCCCTTCTCCTTTTCTATAAGGTCATTTGGATGGTGACATTCATATCTGCAATTTTCCTGGGACTGGACATCGGACTACTTGTTTCAGTAGCTTTTGCCTTCTTCATGGTCACTGTTCAGTCACACAGGTACTTAGTCTCAGGTAACAGGAGATTAGCCATGGCAGGTGAGGCTACTATGACCTAAAGGCAAACGCATTTCCTTTCAGAACTAAGATTCTCCTCCTGGGTCAGATCCCTAACACCAACATTTATAGAAGCATCAATGACTATCGGGAGGTAAGACTCCAAACCAGCCCCTCTTCTTTGCCCAAAGGATGGGGTAGACCGGGTCTGCTGCTTGGTTTTTCTACAAAATCCCTTTGCTGTTCTTTGCTGCACTCTAGACACGCTTCACAAAGGCAGGGAGAGGGGCACACAATGGGTGAGGTGGGGAACCCGAAGAGGTAGGTAAATTCTAGAGTCCTGCGGCCAGTTAAGGATCATTTTAATAAGTACTTTAGGGGGCGGAAGGCCCAAGTGAAAGAGAGGAGTGAGGAGATGGAGGGGGGAAAAGAAAGCAGGAAAAGCAGGGGGCGAAAATGGGAGGAAGGAACCTGCCGGCTCTTGTCTCTTAAAACGACGAATACAGAGTCTCCGGGAGGTTCTAAAGACTCTTCCTTCCTCCGCAGAGAGCTGAGCAACCTCTCCGAACTCTGCACGCACTTGTCTTGCAGATCACGGCCATTCCCGGGGTGAAAATCTTCCAGTGCTGCAGCTCCATCACCTTCGTAAACGTGCACCACCTGAAGCGCAAGCTGCTGGAAGAGGTGAGGGCTCCCCCCTCGTTCTTCTCCACCTGCTCCCCCTGCCCTCCCTGGGGCCTGCTCCCGGCCACCTGCCGCCACTTACCGTCTAGGTGAGAGCCCTCTTCTGTCCCTCAGGTGGAGATGGTAAGGGTGCCGCTGAAAGACGAAGAAGTGTTCGGCCTGTTTCACGACAGCGAGGACGGCTCCCAGGAGAGCAAGATTTGTCGGTGTTACTGCAACTGTGATGAAGTGGAGCCACCGCCCAGGGTTAGGAACCTCTTCTTTTCTGCATTTTCCTCCACGTTTCTAAAGCAGTGTATGAGCAGTTAGTTGTTGTTTTGAGAAAAGAAAATCAAAGCCCCTCAGGGATTTTGACTCTTAGATGGGCCATGGGTCATTGGAAATTAAAGATTTCTACTCAGAAATGAAGATGCGAGTTCCCCTCTGAGGGTCAGATCTTGACCTGAAAGTGGGTAGCAGGACGTGGTGATGACGCTTGACTCCCTCCCTACTCAATGGTTAGAGACTTACTAAGTGCAGAGAGTAATTCCCTCGTCCTGCCTATTTTCCAGACCTTTAGCTGCCTGCCTTTAGAGTTCTGAAAATATTGGGCCTTAAAAATTGTCTTAGAACCCCAACTCAGGCAGGGTCAAGGTGGCTGGGGTCCTCAAGGATCTGCCAGGGTCTCCTGCCATCTGCCTGTGACCAAGGAAGTGATGACGGGCTGTGAATGGCCGATAAGCACAGGTGGGGATTTTACAGCACCTGAAGGTTATTTCAGCTGATGTGTCCATTATTTCCGACTCGGACTTGGTCTAAATATTCCCTTTCCCCAGAGCAGGGCTGCTCACTTCTAGCTGTGGGGCATTTAACCCAGTCTGCACGCATACTCGGGAGGAGCAGCTCTGTCTACAGACACCCCCCGCACACACACACAGATTTACACCCACGCACAAACATCTCCTGGCCCAAGTGAAGGGGCCTCCTCACGCAGGCCCCTGCGAACACGGAGCAGCCACTCTGGTTGCCATATGCCCTAACAAAGTGCAGGTTCTACTGAGCTCCCTGAAAATACCAACTTTCTTGCCAAGACGACAGAATCGATCCCGTATCTAATTTTTATGGTTTATCCACTCTGCACTGAGTATTATAGAGGGCATTCACAGGACATCAGCAAATACACCTGCCAGTAGAATAGAATCATCTGATATTTATCGAGCTCCTACTATATGCCCAGAACTATGAGACTATGAAAGAGGAAAAAGAATTTTTCCCAAATTGTACCACTCTAGCAAATGAATTCCTTCCATTTTCCCATGTGCCTTATAGTGCTTGTCTACATGTATGGTTAGTTACCCTTTGAATGGACGCATGCCACTCCCTGGGTGGAAACAGGTGCCTGTGACTACAGAGCTGGTGCTCACATCTTGCGGGCCATGGTACTCCTGCTGCTTGATAGTGAACCTCAGCCATGGCAGGTAACCAGGCAGGTTGGGAGGATGAAAGGAGTGAAAGGCAAAGACATCCCTGCTCAAGTAGTTTTTTTCCTTCTTAAGGAAGTCGGACAGAAGACCATCTCACTGATAAAAGAAGGTGGTGTTGAGGAAAGGAACTGACAGAAGAAATACTTCAAAGCACTAGAAGGCAATGGAGGCTAGTTAGAACCCAGGGATGAGGGAAATGAATCAAAGACAATGTCAAGTCCAGCTCACTAGGGCCATGATGATGCCACTGATGCCTGTAGTGCACGTAGGGAAGTGGAGAGAGGACGCTTCTGAGTCGTGAGGATGAAGCAAGATGAATGTGCTTTTTTAGTCACGAGCTTGAAGTGAGAGTGAGACACCCAAGAAAAAGATGCATATACTGTGGAGAAGTTTCCTATGGGAGAGGAAAGTGAGTTAGCAGACAGAAACGGCCCAGTTGCGAGCCCTTCCAGCCCTTGTCTGAGTCTTATGGCAGCCCTCCCCTAACTCCTGTCCAGGTTGTTTACACAGAAAGGTTTGAAAGTAGACGGGATTACGACGGATCCTCCATTAACCTGATCCGCTGCACACGTTTGGACAGCAGGAACATGAGCCAAACTTCATCCGATGAGCAAGTACCGTACATAGCATCTTCCACACTTCAGAGAAATCAAGAGCAAAATTATGAGGATGTGGAGAGAACGTGGCTTCCTAAACACCTCCCTAGAGACAGAGCGATGCCATTTCCTGCCGCTGAGGAAAGCCAGGTCAGGAGCAGATCAGTCCTCCCTTATTCAGAATCATCTCTTCTACCCAACACCCACACCATCATCCTGGATTTCTCCATGGTGCATTTTGTGGATTCATGGGCTTCAGTCACATTGAGACAGGTAAGCACTGAGGTGGCTTTAACAAAAGCTATGATCCCCACCTACCAGCACCACCCCGACCCTGACTGAATTGCATCAGTCACTGATCAGCTACTACCTGACTCCTAGGCCACTAGCAACTTGGATACCGAGATAGTTTAAGGTCAATCAGAATAAATAGAAAATGAACCAACTCTCATTTACTCAACTGGGGTTGGCTCCCTTAGTATGGCATAGTATTGCTCAAGGAATGAAAACTGGGAAACTGTTAACACCATTGGAACAGCAATCTGTGCCTCACCCAGCAACTCCCCGTGTGTCCTGGGAATTAGCTGCAAGTCTTTTCAAGGAAGAGGTCTGACTGCTACAGAAAAAAAGCTCACTGAGAATTCTCCATTATTCAGCTGCTCTGAGCTACACATTGTAAAAGACACTCGGATTTGTAGTTGTCCTGAGATGACACCGCAAGCCTGGGGTTGCCTGGTTCAGTACCTGTAGGGTCCCCCCCAGATCCCTCTTCACTGCTGTATCTTTGGGTGAAAAGGGCAGGGAAGACTTTTCCTTCAAAAGCTGTGCCCCTAAGTCCTGGCTTCTCCCCCACTCCCTGGTTTCTTGGACAGTTTTCATGTCTCTCTTTCTTACACAATACAGTCAGTGGAGACGCACGACTAACCATATTGGTTTTATTGTTTGATGTCCGATAAGAACAGTATCGTTTTTGCAGCGAGCTCACCTCAGTTTAAAGCCTGCTGTCTCATCTTGCCTCCATTGGTGATGGCTCAGGTTTAATCCTTCTGAACACCCGCTTCCCGGCTCTGACGGCACCCACCTTTTCTTGACATACTCTTCTTTGGCTGATTTTCCATCTTTTATCCTAGGATCCTATATTATCAAACCTTCTTATTCCTCAAGGAATACTATTTTCAAAGCAGCAAGAACTCTGGTGAGTGGTCTGCAGATGTATGCTCTGCCCTAGCTTCTGCTCACTGTCCGTCTGACCGGAGGTAACTTATTAAATTGCATGAGGTCCTGGTTTCCTCATCTATAAAGTAAGAGGCATGGAAGAGTTTAGTGTTCAGGGTCTCATCCATGAGACGCTTTTCCCATGCTGTTTTCCGAATCAAGTACACATGATAATGTCTTGGCTTCTGGGCTTTTCCATCTTAGGTCACCCTAGTGGGCTGTGTTCTCTTTTCCCAGGCTCATGCTCTGGTTGTTATTTCAGAGTTCCTTCATCCTACATTATTAAATGCCTACATGCTGAAGTGGGCACATGTATATACATGATCCCCTTTAAATCTTACACAGCCTGTGAGACAAGCCATATTCCCCCCAAGAGCCCTGGGCTCACAATTAGTAAACGGCGTGTGCATCACTGGAACTGGAAGCAGCTGTGCCATCCCCTCCTCCCCCCTTTCCTCTCTCGCCCTCTGGTCCTTGGCAGGACCCATCCACCACTGCCCACGCCGATGACCTCCTGCTCCAGCTCCAACATGGAGGCGCCATCAGACACCTATCTTCACAGCCTTCAGATGCATGGTGCACTTTTACGCTTAAATACAGATTTTTTCATTCCTTTTGTAATTGTTCTTTGCTGCCATATTAGAAGAAATCATTTCAAACGGTATAATCGAAAACTTGAACTTAATCAGAGAAATCCCAGCACTCGTGCTTACTAGAGACAACCGCTCCATTTAAGCTTCTTCCTAATTCATGGGATCTCAGTCTCCCATTGCGTGTCACTTAGAGTACGTCCGCTGTGACTCTTTACCAAACGACTTTATGATTTCCCATGTGACCGAGGACGACTTTCTTGTTTCCTCTTGCAAGTGAAGGGAGTAGTCTGTTTCAGTTGTTTTGTGTTTGGGTGGGTTTTTTTTTTTTTTTCACATTTTTAACTTAGTGCTCAGGGTTGGTCTATTCTTCCTTAGAGTATTAAGTTTAATATTGACTTGCTTTGAATTGAACTTTCTTTATTGCCCCAGAGCATACATATTGGCCAAAGTAAACTCAAGCTCACTATCAGGTGCTTATTAATCTGAAACTTCTAAATATCTGATGTTTCACTGAGGTCAAGTGCAACTTTGCAGAGCTGCTCTGAATATGATCCTCAGGGTTCTTGAGTCCTACTGGGTCTCATTTGACCATCTCCGGGAGAAGGGGATCACATGCAAACACTAAGCACCAACATCAGGAGACAGTTGTTCTTGAGGACCGTCCAGTGTGTTCCCACCACACCTGTGCCCATCTGCATCCCAGCACTGTACTCACATGACATTCTCTCCTTACGTGAGCCCCGTTCCCCCCTTAGACTGTGGGCAACCCTACGTCTTACTCCCCACCCCGCATGAGATGGCCTGATTCTCTTTTGTAGCCCCAGCCCCTTAGACACTTCCTAGCATGTAGAATCCCACCCATCAAATGTTTACAGAGTTAAACTGTGTGGAAAGGTACATACACCCCAGACAAGTGAGTAGCCAAAGGGATTTTACAGCTCAGCTAATTAGAAGGCGCTTTCCCAGTGAGTGCGAGAATCCCTAACGCTGACTTACTCCCTCCCTGCAGATGTGCAACGCCTTCCAGAACGCCAACATTCTGGTGCTCATTGCAGGGAGTCACTGTGAGTCGCCTCCACCCGACGCGAGGGCTGTGTTTTGCACCTGGGTGCGCTCCTCCCCAGGTGTCTGACCCAGTGTGTGTTCCGGGTTTGGTTTGTAGCCTCTGTGGTCAAGGCCTTTGAGAGGAACGACTTCTTTGATGCTGGCATCACCAAGGCCCAACTGTTCCTCACCCTCCATGACGCTGTGCTGTTTGCCTTGTCACGGAAGTTTCCAGACTACTCCGAGTTAAGCGTGGATGAATCTGAGACAGTGATACAGGAAACCTACTCAGAAACAGAAAAGGTTGGATGATGTGAAGCATCAGGGTGAGGCGGGAGGTGGCGTGGGGTGAGACTGGGAGAGATGCCTGATCAGATAGAGATGAGCACCGTCCAGGAAAGGCTGTCGAGTTTGGCTGTGCCAGACTTTGAGACAACGAAATGCTCCTTATCAGTTGGCAAACGGCAGTGGACCTCTGTCCCAGGTTCCCTCCCCCACTGCCAAGGCATCTGGGTACCATTCATGGCCCTTTCCCAACTGAAGAGAGGGTTACCCAGCCCCACAGAGGCTCAGGGGCCCTTTTGCGGAAAGCTTAGTTAGTGCCAGTGCCATATCAGCGACTAAATATTTCAAACATCTTCTCTAGCTGTGCTTTGCAATCTACCCCCACCACACCCTTGGGACGACTAATAAAACGAATGAACTCACAGAGGTAAAGATCTGCCGGTCTAACACTTGGGCTACTATTCCATTCTGAGTAATAGGATTTACTCAGCCTGACCAAATGCAAAGGAGAATGATATACAAGGCAGAGTTTTTAGTCATTTGTTAATAATAAACAAAGACCTGGGCCCACCTCAGTGTTTTCAAATCAGTATCTTCGAAGGTTAACAGTGCCCCGCCAAAAAAAGAAAATTAAAACACAGACGGGCACCAAAAATATCACCTAACGATTAGAAATTATTTTTAATTAAACCCCAGATTTGTTGACTTACTACATTTCAATAATGTTTGAATTTGTGACACAAAAAAGAATTACCAGAGCAGTAAGTGTTTATAGAAACTTTAATAAGTAAAAGGTAGCCCTTTTATTTCTCTCAGTCATGTGATACCAGGTATCTCCTTACCGTTGTCGAGGATTCGCACAGGTTGTGCGCCTCTGCTTATCCAGAATAGCTGTTGCCCCGATAGCTAGATTTGGACATGTTTTTCCTACATGGGCAGCCTCTACATTTGCTCAGTCTTTTTAAGTGTTGTAGTCATAGTAAGACTTTGTGGCTTTCTTCATATAGAGAAATCCTAGGTACTTTATGCTTTATCTTTTATAATGTTATTGCTTTTAAAAATTAATCTTTTTCATTATATTTTCTAACTGGTAACTGCTGATATATGGGAAAGCTATTAATTGTATTAAATTGTTTGGCCATTTTGTGAATCCTTTTACTAGTCCAGGAAGGTTCCATTGTTGATTCTCTCGAGTTTTCTAGATAAAAAAAAAGATTTTCTACAAATAACATAAATGTTATTTTCTAATTGTTAGAATTCTTATTTTAGTATCAAAGATCATGGCATTAGCTAGCCCTCCCAGAGCAATTAAAGTAATAATGGTGAGTCTTATCTTACTCCTGAATTTAGTGAGAAAAGCTTCTTATGTCGCTCCATTAAGGAAAGTGGTAATAGTTGACTTAAGATGGACACTATATTGACTATGTCTTTAAAAAGTTTTTTTCTAGTTTACTAACATTTTCACCAGAAGTTAAGACTTGGTATTGAATATATCGTGTTTGCTAGCATTTACACTGGGGGAGACTAGGAAAGGAAAATTTCCATCACAGTGTATGAAATCCAAGAGACCTATTAAATATTCAAGTGGAGATGTCAAGAATGGAAGTGGGTATATGAACCAGCCAATCATGGGAAGGGTTATGACCAAAAGTCATCAGCACATACAGACAGCAATGAAAATTATGGGACTAAATAAAATTGCCTTTGGGGGTAGGATAGCTGGAGAAGAGAAGGGGCCCAGGGTCTAGCCTCAGGGCATGCCAACAGTCGGAAGAAGCAGAGGAGACAACAGAGAGCCCAGGAAGAAGCAACCAGGAAGAAAGGAAAAGCAAGAGTGCCATATGGGGGAAGAGAAGAGAATGTTTCAGGAAGGGGCCAGGTGGTAATTCTGTGGAAAGCCGCTGCGAGGCTGCTTCACGGAGCTCGTGGGGCATCTGCTCTCTGTGACAGGCTCAGGGCCTGGTACCGGGGATATCAAGAACCAGGCCCTGCTCTGACTCAGGGCGCTTAGGGTCTAATAGGGGAGGTAGACTTGTAAATGAAGAAGGCAATGCGTTTCTGGTGCTATGATAGAGCTGTGAGTGAGGTACAGGTGGGACATAATGGAAGCTAAGATCCTGGTTAGTGACCTTGATGTGACTCTGGAACGATGAATAAGTGTGAGTGGCTGAGAGGGAGAAGGGCAAGGCAGGCACAGGGAGCAGCATGAACAAAGGTAAGCAGTAGTCAGGCGTCTTTGCTTAACTTTATGGCTAGAGCGAAGTGTGGGGACTGCAGATGGAGATAAAGCTGAAGAAGATGGCCAGAGGCCAGGTCGTGAAGGGCTACACATGCCCCGCTGAGGATTACATTGGGGGGTTGGAGAGCGAGGATCAAGAAGACATGACATTTCAGAATGCTGCCAAGACCACTGCTGTCCACATGGTTGATCACAAAAGCCAGGCCAGTTAGAAAATCCAGAGAAATCAGGAGTTCTGGACTGACTGAGCCTAAAGAATAGTGAGTAACTGAGGAACCAGTGGGTACAAAGAAGATGAAAAGCAGATTTAGGCCAGAAATATTTTCTACTTTGCCAGAAACTCATGTTTTCTGGTACCTTAACTCCTGTTGTATTCTGAAATTCCTTGACTATTCAAAAGTTTGATTTAACTGGAAATTTTAACCCATCTAACTGTATGTATTTCAGGATATAAATCCAAAACAAAAAGCAAGCAGCAGTGTCATAGAAGTCCCCCAAAAGGTAATTCCCGGCTTCACCAAGATCCAAGAGTCAATAGCGGAGGAGGAGTCAGAGCTAGACATGGAGCTGGAGCCCACGCTGGAGTCGGAACAAGAAACCGGGCTAGACCTGGATCGAGAGATGGAACCTGAATCTGAGCTGGAACTCGAGCCTGAGCCCAAGCCCAAGTCCAGATCCAGGCCAAGGGCTCAGACATACCCTCAGCAGCAGTACTGGCCTCCCAGCTCCCTGAGTCACACTCAGCCTAGGACATGGTCAGTGGACAGGAGGCAGCCACACATGAGTTCATATTCATTTAAGGACAATGACACTGAGGACATCTAGGAGATAAAGTGGGAATAAGAGCCAGATTCCCTTGACAAGTTCCGCCACCCAAATGGGGTCACTTGGTCAGGAGCCCCAGACTAGTTACAAACTTGCAGTACTTGCTTTCGGGTTCCTCCACCTGCTGCCCTTCTTGCTCGGCCGTGTGACCTCGCTCCCAGATCACAGTGCTAAATACCAAGAATTTTCTCTGAATTCCCTCTCCAGGCTCACCTCATTTCACCTTCAGCAGATATTCTAATGAAGGATTTCCTTCTTTGCACATGCTGCATCTCTGGTGTTTTTTTTTTTTTATCAGATCATCTCTAACTTACTCCTTTCAGCTGTTTCCCTTTCTCCAAAGAGATGAGGCTCAAATAAAATATATAAGTCTAGTTACATTTGGACCCTTCCTGAATTTTCTCCCTTCTCTCTATTCTGTACGCCTAAGGCACAGGTGGCAAACACAAGGCCTGTGGGCCGAATCCGGCCCTCCACCTTGTTCTGTTCGGCCTGGCACCTTGTTTCTACCCGGCGGCAGCGCCGAGCTACTTGCCGCTAGTTAAGGAGTAGTTACATTTATACAGTCCTAAAAATTTTCGGCCCTTTGAAGGCAACCTCAAGGCTGGTGTAGCCCCCAGTGAAAATGAGTTTGACACCCCTGGCCTAAGGAAATGGGAGGGAGAAATACCAGAAGTGGGTGGACATGGTGGAGAGGAGATGAACAAGAAAAAGAAAAACAGGGTAGCATTTATATTTTACATGCAAGGTATGCTTACTGCACTGATAGTGGAAGTAGACTAGTTACGCTAGGCCAGCCTCTGAGACATGTAGGACAAGGAATTGTTAGGCTGAAAGCTTTTTTGCCATCTCTCCAAGGTCAGTATCTTATCCTGCCACTGTTTCAGAAGGCCCAGCCGCTGTACCAATTGATGGGAAGGTTAACTCTGTAGAAGTCCCCCAAGTCTTCAGATGGACATTCACCACTGCTGCTTTTTTACAGGTTTTTAAGATACGTGCAATCCAGAATCTGTGCTCTTGGTGAACCAAATTTAGTTATAATCTGGCAGGCACAAACCCCTTAAGAATTGGAAAAGTCAATCACTACTATCTTGGTTCAAATCCATTCAAAAAATTTCCCCTTCCCCCATTAAAAAAAAAACGTCCAGTATGAAGTTAAAACCAGAGGAGAAATAAAGATCCCTGGGCAAAGGTATATGGAATCCTGAATTTTATTTCCCACTCAATAAACAAGATTCCTCTTGCTCGGGTACTCCATTTCTCTCATCTGTTGGATGAAAGAAATCCTTGTTAAAATGCAGGTGTCTCTCATCACAGAGACAGCATATGCGCCCACTCATTCTACAGACATTTACTAAGCACCTACTACATACACGGTACCCCAAACAGTGGGGACATAAAACAGTATTATCCCTACTTTATACGTGCACAAACTAAGGCTCAGATACGTTTTATAACTGGCCCAAAGTCACATCCAATTGTATGATAAAAGAGGTGGGGGCCCAAGTCACAAGCTAAATTTGTTCATGCTTATTCAACACATTTATTGAACTCCTACTATGTGGCATTCACTGTCCCAGGTGCTGAAGATATAAGATGAGCAGAATAGATGACAAAAATAATTATGAATTGTGGTGAGCACGCTGCAGGTAAAATACAGGAGACTCCAAGGGCATATCTCAGGAGGACCTGAAAGTATCTTGGGTGTCAGGAAGTTCTTCCTGTGGTGATGACATATGACCTGGCCTCTGCAGGGTAAGTAGCAGTTAGGCTTAAAGCAAGTTCCAATGACTGCCAGGAGGGCAGGGCAGGGCCGAATGGTGGACCAAGAGTGGTGACCATGGGTGAGTACAGAAGCTGGGCACCCAGCGACACAGCCAGATGGAGCTTAAGGGAAATCACCATGGCACCAAAGCCTCCACCAGAAACTGGGTCTAACCAGAAATGAACTGTCGGGGGGTAGGGGGTGAGGGTGGGAGGGCCAGGCACAGAACTGTGTCAAAACCAAGAAAACACATTTAAAATGGAAGATGGGAAAATGCACGAAGAGCCCAGTTTTTGTGGGCTGCCACCCTCTCACTTCCACTCCCTTCTATTCCCACGTTTCTGTCAGAGAAAGGCCTTTAGACACAAAATCAATGGCTTCTGGCACCTGGGCAGCGAGTGGTAGAGTTTAGAATGTGGTTCTTCCTGCAACGACTGCAGCATAGTTACATCTTGGCTTTGATGCTTGACCTCCGGAAAACCAACCAGATGCTTGGATAACAGTCTGTCTTTATAGAATATTCTGCTATAAACCCACAGCATCCAGCCTCATTCAAACTAGTAAGATAAAGAAAAATGGCTAACTGATTGTTAATAGTAACTAGTAAAGTGAAAAGGCTGAGACTTCTTCCAAAATACAAATCACCCAAAATTCTAAAACATTTCAAACTTTACAAAACGCTATGGTTTGGTTGGTTAGCTACATTTCTTTTTTCTTTTTAAATCATTTTTATTGTTATTAACAATCATCTCAATTTTTCCCCCTTTGCCCTCTGCTGCCCATCCCACCCCCCCCATTCCCACAGTTAATTCCCACACTATTGTTTGTATCTGTGGGTCATTCATACATGTTCTTTGTCTAGTCCCTTCCCCTTCTTTCCACCATTATCCCTGTCTCCCCTACTCTGGTCACTTTCCATCTGATCCATGTTTCCTTGCCTGTGGTTCTGTTTTGCTCATTAGTTTGTTTAGTCCATTAGATTCCTGTTATAAGTGAGTTTATATGGATTTTGTCTTTCACCACCTGTCTTAGTTCACTTAGCATAATGCTCTCCAGTTCCATCCATGCTGTCACAAAAGGTAGTAGTTCCTTCTTTCTTTCTGCTGCATAGAATTCCATTGTGTAAATGGACCATAGTGTTTTGATCCACTCATTTACTGATGGGCACTTAGGTTGCTTCCAGCACTTGGCTGTTGTAAATTGTGCTGCTATGAACATTGGGTGCATAGGTTCTTTTGAATTGGTGACACAGGATTCTTAGGGTATAATCCCAGCAGTGGAATTGCTGGGTCAAAAGGCAGTTCCATTTTTAGTTTTTT